>NC_054376.1:92263495-92863495 GCF_017654675.1 Xenopus laevis | reverse complement strand
CCACCATCTCCAAGCTGTTGGGGTCCTGTAGAAGTCATGGCCAAAGGTCCCATTTCAATATCATGGTCTGCGCTGAGCTTAGGCCAAAAATCCAGGGTTTTTTTTCACATTTTGGCACCAAAAGTCAGATTTTGTTGGGAAAATCAGACTTTTTGGCAGGAAAATCAGACTTTTTGGTAGGGAAATTAGATTTTTTGGATATTTTGCCTGAACCGATTTAGCGAGCTTTTTCAATGATAAATAAGGTTCAATCGGCAGTTTGGAGTTGGTTGGAGATAAATTTGGACTTTGATAAATAACCCCCTAGGTGTTGCTTCATCACAGAGTATAGTAAATTGATTCATATGATTGGTTTGGGGTTCAACATAGAAAGCATTAAAGAATTATAGTTGCATATATAAAGGGAAAAGTTGTAAAGATCAAAAAACAATTGCTCTTTGTATCTCGCAACTCCTCAGAATTTGTTCCCAGTGTTTATTAGAGATGCATCAATCTCTGTATCACTGCTCAACACACATAGTTGTAAATACCTGTTTACTCTGGACTTTCATTTCTGTATTTGGTTTCTTTAAAGAGTAAATGCTCATCTTCTACTGTGAAGATCTCAGACTTTTAGACTATATACACCATAAATATCCTTCTATTACCCTTACATAATACCACTGCTCATCTTTTGTTCATTGCAAAGGTCCCATTCTCAACCTCCACTGCTTTTTCATTTCCCATTCAATATATAATAGATAACATAGCTACTGATGCACTCTGCACCTTGTGCCAGATATTTAGTAAAAAGGTGTAGAGCGCAGTTAGCACTGTAACTAGTACTTAATAAATGAGCACATTTATCTTTGAAAAAAAACACGTTGTACGTATCAGCATGTCATGAGAGTAAGGAGTCTGGGAAATGTAAGCCATGCTCACTGAATATTGCCTGGGGGAGACGCAAGAGAAGGAAAGTTGCCAAAAACATTACACATGCATAGACTTAGCTGATCATTATGCACTATTTGAATTTAATTATACCTGAATATAAATCTTTATTAATCTGTGCATTGATTTTGTTTCTTATAATGAAAACAGGATTCATATTAATTGTTATTGTTAGCTTTAAAAAAAAATTCATCATCATCGTAAATAATAATGCTCATGACGGGGAGATTGCAATATTTGCATATAACCCTTTACCTTTTTTTTTTTTGCTTATTGAAAATTCTTGATTCTCTTTTACTGAATCACATGAAAGAGATCTCGCAGGGCATTTCTCATGATAATTTTTTCCCCATTTTTGGTATTTTATCATTTGTATTTTTGAAAAAATATCTGAAGAATTTAACAATAAAGCATCTTGAGTATTCTTGACAGTTCTCAAGAATTCTTGAGTTTGCAAAGGGATAAAAAGATTTTATTTAAAATGCATGCTAATGTACCTATAGATTTGAAAGGATATATGAAGGTTTGGGCCCCAAGATATTTGATAAATATTTAAATATTCACAAAGTCCTAAAATCGTACGAATCCTCGATTCGTACGATCTGATCTTTGTGTCTATGGCCAGCTTAAAGGTGGCCATAGACACACAGATCCTATCGTACGAATCGAGGATTCGTACGATTTTCGGATCGTGTGCCGATATCTTTCGTCCGGCGGAGATCGGTCGTTTGGTCGATCGGTCAGGTTTGATTTTGACCCGACCGATCCCGCCGGAGCCCACGGCACATCGTAATCGGATCGTTCAGCCATACGTCCGAACAATCAGATTACCCCCGATATAGCCATGTTTGTTAATGGCATATCGGGGAAAGATCAGCTCGTTTGGCGATGTGGCCAAAAAAGCGGATATTTCCATCTATGGCCACCTTAACTCCACTGGGATCTACAAAAGTTTTATAGAGTCTCAGTAAAGCACAGACATCGTTGCTTTGTAATCATACAGTAAATTAAAACAAATAAATAAATAAATATATATGGAATGCCGCTTACTACACGACATGGTGTTTAGGACTTTGATGGTGATGGTTTTCACGGAGGTGTGGGTATCACTACAGGGAGGAGGTAAGCCCTTGCTTGTCACTTTATTAACCGGGGTGAACATTTTTTCCCACAGGTTAAAGAGCTACCAGCTAAATAGTAGCGGTTGGAGATCGGATTGCTAGATTGTTATTGCTATTGCCAATTGTTACGATTGTTGCCATTTGCTGATTCTTGCAACTATGAGAATATGTTTTAAGCTTTATTATGACCCACCTTGAAATTTTGACGATTATTGAGATGATTAGACACTGGGGCTGCATTTGAACACGTCATTAGAGGGAGGGATTTTGGGTTTTCGCGCCAGAACCTGGGTATTTAAGGGTAATTCGTTTGTATGCATGTATCTTTGACAAAGGCTGGTGTTACAGCCGAAACGTTAGACTTTCTAAAAAATGCACCTTTTTGCAATAAGTCCTGTGTAGTGCGGCTTCTTTGGTGAAGAAAAAAGTATATATATATATATATATATATATATATATATATATATATATATATATATATGAGAGAGAGAAGCTTAGAGAGTGCTTGGTGCAGTGTATGCTCTGGGCATTGGATGGCTGACTGCCTTTAAACAATGGTAAGAATCCGCAGACAGATTAGAAAGGTAATATGTTTGCAATACTTGATCCACTGTCTGCTCTTTCTTAGAGTGATTAAAAACCTAATTCCCCATTATTTTTTGTTTTAAGCTTGTTTGAATGCGAGTAACCTATCCCTTTTCCCATTGTATTACTCTCTAGCTATTTAAAGGAATAATTCTCAGCTAACTAACTCTGAAGCTATAGGGGTTATTTATTAAACTCCGAATGCAAAAATAACAAAAAATTTGTGATTTTTTTAATAAAATCTGACTTGTAAAAATCACTGATTTTTCGGAATTTATTAAACCTGAGGATGGAAAAGTCAGAATCTGAAAATCCTGCATCTCAGACCTGTCGAGGTTGCATAGAAGTCAATGGGAGAAGTCCCAGTGATTTTTTGATGTGCGCTGGGTTTCGGAAGTTTTCGGGTGAAAATTAAGAAAAAATCGTGAAAATTGTGAAAATCTGATTTTTTCCTGCAAAGCAAATTTTTGGGGAAAATGTAATAATAAATAAGCATAAAAAGCCAGAGCGGATTTGATTGGAGTTTGTAGCAGAAAATATTGAAATAAATTTGGATTTTCATAAATAATCCCCTAAATGTATATAAATATATATATATATATAATCACAACAGACAATATAAATTGTATTTGTAGCATTACTGTTTTTACAGTCATCTGCAGAAATAAACAGCAATAAGAATTTATAAAATGTCCAACAGCTGCAAGGGGAGAGAGTGACCAAAAGCATTCAGTTCCAGTAGAATTATACTTAAACAGATGATGTGGCAAGAGAAAGATGGGAGCTCTGGTGTTAATCAATCACTGAGATTCAGGCGAAAGCTTCTAATAAAGTAGTTTTGAGCCATGAAAAGCTCCACATGTGCTCCCCAGCATTTGTGTTCAAATGTTTATTAAGCTTTCAAAAAAAGATTATGTTTTAGATGCAACTGAGTGCTGGATTTTCCTTTTGGCCTAGGAAGGTTTTAAGCAGTTAACCACTCTTTTTCACTGGATTGGAGAGATTCTAGTAGAATACAACTCAGCTTCATACGGATTAACACCATTAACTTAAATACCAGTTGTACCAAAAAACATTGCTCAGTATTTTGTACAAGTCGTGCACCTGCAGAAAATAGTTTTTGTAGCAAATTGACTAACTAACCTTATAACATGTTTGCCGGGCATGGTGGCAAGCTTTACATGTACCATACATTTTATAAGAGGGGAACCTCCATGTTTTGTTAATCTAGTGCAGTGATCCCCAACCAGTAGCTCGTGAGCAGCATGTTGCCCTCCAAACCCTTGGATGTTGCTCCCAGTGGCCTCAAAGCAGATGCTTATTTTTTTAATTTGAGGCAAGTTTTGGTTGTATAAAAAACAGGTGTACTGCCAAACAGAGTTTCAATGTAGTTTGACAATCCACATAGAGGTTATTAAATGGCCAATCACAGCACTTATTTGGCACCCAATGAACATTTTTAATGCTAGTGTTGTTTCCCAACTCCTTTTACTTCTGAATGTTGCTCACGGGTTCTAAAGGTATACAACCATTATTTCGAATTGTATAATTTTATCTAACGACACTGTAAGCTCTTCAACCCAAGATCTTCAATTCCTTTGCTACTCTAAATTTGCCACTTACCTTATTATTTTCCATGTCTAAATATTTTAATTTTACACTGTGCAGAAGTATAGGTGGGCTGGCTGGCCATTGTTGTATATGGTACCAGAGTCTTTTGACATTTTGAATAATCATATCCAAGATGACAGGTCAAAGGGTAAAAGGGTCTATAATCTCTACTTAAGAGTGATCACTGGCAAATCTGAAGCAGGAGTTGTCTGCATACCTGCAGTGATTCCAATCAACTGGCACCTGTGATAAGTAACTGATCAGTTTATTACATTTTTTCCCTTGTAAAATATCTAATCTACCCCCAAACAATTCAGTGTCCTAAATATATTTCCACTAAGAACTGTCCCCCCCAGCAAATTTGTACAGTGGGTGAATAAATGTGAGTCTGATGGAAATCTAAGCCAAATATTAACGGTTCAAAAACTGTTTGCACAATAACCAAACTCATTGCATTCACAGTCTTTATCTTAGGTATATACACATATTAAAGCTCAAGACAAATCTCACAAATGTCACATGGCTGGCTCATAAAGTCAATTTTGTGTAATTTACGTGAGAAACAGTACACTTTTTTTAGGGCCATCCAACTTTTAATCACTTCAAGCATGACATAGTTCTATTCAGTAGTCACTCTTTGGTTGTTACCCTTTGAAGAACTGAAAAGGCTACCTTCATAGATGTGGCTTTTTTTTTTTTTTAATTATTTTGTTCAGAACCACTTTGTGGTAGTTGCTTTAAAACACATTTGTCTTTTTTTTTTAACTTCTGTTTTTCTTCCCTGCTATGTTTGAGTGATCTTACATGCCAGGAGAGTAATTGATTTTATTAGATATTCAACATAAGCAGCATGCACAGTTAAAATTCCACCTAACATTCTAAGTGTTTCACATGGGTAATTTAAGACTTTTTTATTGTTTGAAAGCCACATGTAAACCCTTTGTTTTGCACCTGTGTGTATGGAGCCATTAGTAAAACAGATTTGAGTTTCTCCAAAGGTGGCCTTTACCTTTAAAATGTGCCCTTATCATTTCCTTTATTTCATTTAACTGATACAAATCCAGCACATATTCAACACCTGGACTTAAATTGAATCCATGACTTATGGAAATATTTAGTAGTAGATGGTAGTGATTTATATTTGTGAATCAGTAAGGTTGTCTACACTAAAAAGCCTTACATTTTTAAAAAGTATTTGATTTCCCAATAGTAAATGTGTATGTAAAAATAATAGTCTAAACCAAAATTATATTACATTATTATAATGATTAGTACGTTACTGATGTCTGTGAAGTTCATCATATAGCTCTTTAAATTGCTATTGTTTATGTTTTGTAGCTTCTATAAAGCATTTCTTACCTTAAACCTCAACCAGATACAGTATATATAATCCCGTGCTGCAATCTATTTAGATGAGTGCTGCAGACTGGAACTGTATGTAGCTATTCATTACATGTCAAGTTAAGTCACTAATGGGGGAATGTAATAAAAGTCGCAAAGAGCAAAACAATTAGCACAAATAAGAATGAAAAGTCTCATTTTGCAATGTAATACTCTTCCTTAAACTGTTATTACATTGCGAATTTTAATTGCACATTGCCCACTTTTAAGAAGTGCTTGAAGGTGTCGTACAGGGGAATGTAATTAAAGTTGCAAAGTGCAAAACAATATGCGCCGATAAGACTAATAAGCCACATCTCCCAATGTAATATTGTTCCTTAAACTGTTATTGCATTGAAATTGTAATTGCGCATTGTGAATTGTAATTGCGCATTCTTAAGAAGTGCTTGAAGGTGTCGTAATCTTTTGGAGCAAACATAACTAGTATTTCAGTAAGAAGTTTCATTACATTGACCGCGCATTGTCGCAAACTCTAAAATTCGCAAACGGTCTTCCACTGTCGGAAGTGGCTACTAAACAGTTTCCGCATGATGCAGAAAATGGACAGTTTCTTAGCATAGATATTTCCAATTCCCTTGCTCAATTCTTAATAAAGGATCCCTTTTCTACTCAGCTTTTAAATTATAAAGGTGCCTAATACAAGGCCAGGGTTGGACTGGGCCGGCAGGACACCGGGAAAAAACCTGGTGGGCCCCGGTACTCATGGGCACCCACCTGCCCAGACCCGCTCCTCGATTGGCTCGCCCCATTAAAAAAAAATGCCGGTGTTAACACATGCACACCACTCGCCGGCATTCATGCATGCAAACCACGGGGCCCCCCGGAGATTTGGCCTCCAGTGGTCCAGTCCGACCCTGTACAGGGCTGCATTAGCTTCTGCACAACCCACTATCATGACAGACGAAAACTGTAATGTGTTGATAGTCCTCTATTAATAAGATTTCATCTCAAATAATTCCTAAATAACCTTTAAAATTAGCTTCTTCAATTTATATTTTTCAATATCTCACTCTAACTGGCCTTTAGCAACAGCTACTGTATATATACCCCTAAGGGGGCTGACCCCCACACTGGGAAACACTACTTTAACATGATATGAAACAGGGGCGTAACTACAGAGGAAGTAGGCCCTGTGGCTGCAGGGGGCCCAGAAGGTATAGGGGACCCATGAAGCCTTAATAAAAATATATTGGTAAAACAGGACAAAATCTGGAAATGCTGGGGGCCCTAAGATTAATTTGTGTGGGGCCCAGTAACATCTAGTTACACTACTGATATGAAACAAAATGTTGAGATACATACACTTAAGTGCTACATGGTACATATATCTAACAGGTACCTCTGTTTCCATTGAACTTTAAGAATACAGTAGATCTGTGCCAAGATGATTGTAAACTCTTCCATTTTATTTCTTGAGACCAGATTGTGTATTCATACATAATATTCACAAATATGTGCAGTCATACAATAGATAAATCCCATAATTTGCATAAATTCCTCTTTCATTTATCTAGTATAACATTACTGATAAACAATACACCGTCTACTACAATTATTTAGACAGACCCCCAGGTTGGAGTGGAGGGGGTTTGACCTACAAAAGAGATCAAAGAATACAAGATATAGGTAGTTTCTAAATAGATATATAATGGTGATAAACATGCAGTTGATTTAATAAAATGTGTACAATTTGTAGATATAACACAGGGCATTTGATTTGAAAATCAAATATATAGAATCCCTAATCACCTGCAGTGTACAGTGGATTTAATTGCACAATATGGTATTGTGTCTGACTTACAGTACATAGGGCAGATCCAGAAACTCGCCCTGATTTCCAGGCAAACAGATCTGTAGCAAATTTGATCACACGTGAATGGACAAAGTGGCCCTTAAAATGACCAGCCATGTTTTTCACCGAAAAAAAAAAAGAAAATAGGGTTGTTTTAGTGATGATCAATGCCATACCTGTTGTTAAAAATTACAAACCTAAGGCTATAAGGATAAAGTAGGGGGATTGCTTAATGGCTGGTAATAAATAATTTTTCCTTAATCACTTCCCTCTCCTCCTTTCCGTTTCACCCAATGCTTGAACCAATGTATAACCCTGCTTCACATTTAAGGCAATGGGCACACAGGCTGTTGGCTCTGGCTGTTCTCAGTCTGCATATTTTTGTAGGCTGAGAGAAGCAGATCTGCTCAGTGCCCTTGCTCCATTGTGTGTGTGTGTGTGTATGTGTGTGTGTGTGTGTGTGTGTCACTGAGCAGATCTCAGCCTACAAAAATACACAGACTGACAACAGCCAGGGCAACAGCCTGTGTGCCCATAGCCTAAATGTTCTTTCTATGCGTTCTCATTTAAATTATCTTTATTCTCTTCTGTAAAGTTTATATAATAATTCAACATTGCAGTATAGAAACCTAGCTGTTTCCATGCCTGACCAAGAGCCTAGGTCATATTTACAAAATGCCTTCATTGGCTTCTTCATTTTCTTGCAGACTTTCTAAGCATTTCTTTAATTATTGCATTATCTAAACTAATTTTAACAATGACGTGCCTGCAGCTGACAAGCCAGAACATATACCAGTTAGCAGCAATTTAGGTTACAGATCATTTGTCATCTGTCAGGGCTCATTAAAAAAGGGGAAGCCCTCACCTGGCCTTGATTCAAGAGGGTCTGACAGATTTATTGCTGACGTATATTTCTCAGTTTTTGTAGATGGAAAGTTCTAGTTATTGTTTACTGGTGAATAGTGATGGGCGAATTTACTCGGCAGGCGTGAATTCGAGACGACTTTGCACGATTCGCCGCCAGCGAATAAATTCGCAAAATGCCCACAAAAATTCGCCGGCGTCAAAAAAAATTTCGGATGCCGGTCAAAAATGGTTGTCGGCGTCAAAAACGAGACGCCGGCACCGTTTCGCGATTTTTTTTGCCGAATCGCGAAATTCACGTGAAATTCGCAAATTTTCCGCCAAAGCAAAACGGCGCAAATTAGCCCATCACTACTGGTGAATCAGTGTAATACAGATTATAATTTTAGTTAGAGCACAGCACTTACCATTATCATGTTTTAAAAACGAATACTGCTAAAATACTGCACAGTTATATGATTAAAGGGATACAGTCATGGGAAAAATGTTTTTTTTTTTTAAAGAATGCATCTGTTAATAGTGCTTCTCCAGTAGAATTCTGCAATGAAATCTGTTTCTCAAAAGAGCAAATTGATTTGTTATATTTCATTTTGAAATCTGACATGGGGCTAGACATGTCAGTTTCCCAGCTGCCCCAGTCATGTGACTTGTGCTCTGATAAACTTCTGTCCTCTTTCCTGCTGTACTGCAAGTTGGAGTGATATCACCCCTCCCTCCTTTTTCCCCAGCGGTGCATCAGCAGACCAATGGGAAGATAGCAGCTCCCTAACACTGCCTGGTAGATCTAATAGTAAAATCCAGGTCCCACTGGGACACATAGGGGCAGATTTACTAAGCTCGAGTGAATGGTTAGAATTTCAAAAAGTTCGAATTTCGAAGTAAATTTTTGGGTTCTTTGACCATCGAATAGGCTATATTCGACCTTTCGACTTCGATTCAAACGATTCGAAGTAAAAATCGTTCGACTATTCGACCATTCGATAATCAAAGTACTGTCTCTTTAGAAAAAACTTTGACTTCATACTTCGCCCAATTAAAGCTACCGAAGTGCAATGTTAGCCTATGGGGACCTTTCAGAGTACTTTTCTAAGTTTTTTTTGGTCGAATAAAAATCCTTCGATCGATTGCTAAAAATCGTTTCGATTTCATCGTTCAATCGAACGATTTCTAATCTTTCAATCGATTGAATACACTAAAAATCCCTCGACTTCGATATTTGAAATCGAGTGATTTCGATGGTCGAATTCCCAGGGTTTTAACCCCTTGAAATTCGACCCTTGATAAATACCCCCAATACAGTAACATTGAGTAGGAGAAACAACAGCCTGCCAGAAAGCAGTTCCATCCTAAAGTGCAGGCTCATGAACGCACATGACCAGACAAAATGACCTGAGATGGCTGCCTACACACCAATATTACAACTAAAAAAAAATACCCTTGCAGGTTCAGGAATAACATTTTATATTGTAGAGTAAATTATTTGCAGTGTTAGTGTAATTTAGAAATAAAAACGACATCATGACAGAATGAGAAGGTAAAAATGTATAGTAAATAAATAGGAATGCTGAGGGGCTATTGAATTCTTTAATTATGATAAGAGACGAGGGAATAGCAGGAAAAAAGGTGTTTTATGGTTAAAGAATAGAAAAGAAAGAAATAGAAAGGAGAAGCAAATTGGGTAGTTACAGAAAGAGGAATGGGCTGTAAGAGAGAAAGGGGCGGTGAGGATAAATTAAGCTAGAATGGAACCAAGGAGCTGATGAAAAGCAAAATGGTCTCCGAAATGTGCATTTCACTCTACTGTGATGGGTTACACCACTGTGTATAACTGGTCCATCCAACAAAGTCAACTTCACATCAAAAGCAATGCAGATACAAGCGTCAGTAGAACAAAATGCCACTGGTATTTCAAACATAATTGTGTTGTTTACAATACAGATAACTGAGTGGGCTGTTCCCCTGCTACCTAGAGGAAACATTGATATAAAATTTGCATCATGTATGTATATAACTTTATTTGTAAAGCGCTTTTAAGGAGCCGCAGCGCTGTACAGTGAATAAAAGTACAATATATACATAAAAGTATTCATGGGGGAGACAAATCACATAATAAATATATACAGAATCATAGGATAGACTTGCATCTCGCTGTATGAATGCAGTTGTCCTAATTAGGCACGAGCCTGAAAACTGGTTTCTACAGACCAGTTTTACTTGTGCATACTGACCCGTTACTGAACCAGACGAAAATAACTGAAAGCAAACAATATAACAAGTGTTTATGTAAAATAAACACAATTCATTGCAGGTGTGTGGCCAGTTTGCCAGACAATTGCTATTATTAACTGAAATTATTTAATGTGAAGCAAATCTGAATGAGAGTGAACTCAACTGTTTCTGGGACATAGTTAAGCAATATTAGCTGTAAAATGTCTTCTACAAAGCTGTCATTTAAGGGCCTATTTATTAAATCTCAAATTTTTCTGGGCGAGTTTTTAAAGGGGAAAACTACATTTTATTTTAGATTTATTGTGCCCTGGAGCTGCTAAAAATCCAAATCTGAAACTACTCCACCAAAAACCTGTAGAAATCAGAAGTGGCAGATGAGTGGCAGATGGTTCCTTAAACAATTGGAACATGTTTTTAACCTTCAGGATTCACTATAGTTTTTGGGCTGTCTGTTCTTATTTTGTTTTATAAACCGATACATTTGAGTTGTTGCAGCGACAATTTAATAAAGCTGAGTTTTCGGGGCAAAAAACTTTGACAAACTGACCCATGATTTTGTCGCGACTTTTTCTTGCACCGTTTTTTTTTCTTGAGAATTTTTACTGGTAAATTAAGGGAATTCTAGATTTTTTTTTTTACCAAATAACTCCCTTAGTGTGAATACATTTTGATCAGATCCATAGCTACAGTATATGTTTAGAAGACATCAGTAAAGAGAGGGCTTTCCTGATTAGTTTTTCTTCATTTAACAAAGTGTCCAGAATCAAAATATTCAGCATTCTGTCATTCTCAAAGATGAACATATAAATATCTGCATATGTTGACATGGCTGCTAAAGAACTTGACTGAACCTGCTGTGGCCCTGTAACCTCTTGTTTACTTAAATTCATGGAACAACCAGCCACCATGAAGAACCAACACAAGCTGGCTTACGCATCACTCGGATGCAGATTTTATTCCTGAAGCCACGTCCTTGCTTGACTATTTGAGGGCTCGTTTTGGGCCACACGTGCAGTGAGTGTAATTTCTAGCTCAACTGGCAAGTTTTTTCATCTGTACAAAAGTCTGTCTGCAGCCATTTCCGGTGTGTTAACTGTATGAGTGACAACTTCTTTAGGAGCAAATGAGCGGCATCTATTGATGTTGGCCACAAAGGGAACGCTGGAGCTACCACTTGGTCAGGAGGTGGTGGTAGCTCCAGAGTCAATAGACGCAGCAGCACACGATTCGAAACAGAAATAATAAGGAATATCTGAGCAAAGAGCAAATTTACCTTCAGTGAAAGTTATTTAATGCTTAACTGACTGTGGGGGAAGTTTGTGGGACAGTAGCCGCACTTGCAGACATAAATGGGCCCTTTGCCTTATCAGAATCCATGGACATACCTTGCCCACCTTTTTTTAGCAGCAACAATGGAAACAATGCATTTATTTAATTCAGTAGCTCAAATCAGTACAATGCAATGGTTTGGCTCCCGGGCAAACAACTGGATTATAATCAAAGCCTACTGAGATCCTTTGGATGAGGACCACATCAATGTGCAGATGCAGTCCTCACTTGATGACATTTTTAAACCTTTCCAACTGATATCTGATTGAAAAGCAGGATCTCCCAGGGGGCCCCATCGATGGTTGGCTTTTATCAACCTGTGTATGGCTAGCTTCAGTAATACAGAAATTTTAATCTTCTTGTATATATTCAGTAGGGGAACTTCATACTTGTTGATTTTGTATAGTCTTGAAGCCAAAAGCTGGTATTTGGAAAGTCAAGGTTCACATGCAATACACTGCTAGTGGTAAACTGTGACACTGCACTCATTCTTGTGGCAATCTACTTTTCTGGCCTATAGCAAGTTTTTCTAGCAAGTGGTGGTAGGGTAGGCTCACCTTAGCACATATTTTTGCTGCTTGTGTGCTCAAAATTATGACCACTAGAAGTTCCTCACCAGACTCAATCTGTAAGGGCTTAGCTAGCAGTCAGTAATTAATATGCATTCAATTGATTATCAGTTTCTCTGTTCATTCTAGAAACTGGTTTGGACACAGGAGTGCAGGACAAACGGCTTAAAGAAGGCAGTAAAAAGCAACTGTATATAAAAATAATTTTGAATTATGTAGTGGAACCAGTCTGTCTGCAGTTTCTCCAGCAGTGTATTAAGGCAAGTGGGAAGTATTCTAATCATTGTAGCAACAAAGTATCACCTAAATACCACTTTGATGTCAATTCAGAAAAAGCAGAAAGTTTAGGGCCAGAGTGGATCTGCTTACAACATATTTAATGACCCTACTCAAGCTACCCATAACATTTTAGAAACGACCTGATTTAATAAAAGTGTGATTGTATCTATTAAGTAGTTTGGGTGTGAGGAATATCTATTGTGTTTATTTGTGTTATTATGACACAAGAATAGAAGGAATAAAGGATCTTATGATAGATACATGGTATGTAAATGTCATCTGAACATATGATTGATTAAAGTATTCACAGAAAATGAATATATGCTAGATTAAATTAGTCACTGAAATATCTGGCATTCATCATAAAAGCAGCTGCAAATATTTATTTATATAGACCTAAAACTCTCATACAATTATATCCAATCTACAGTAGGGCTATAGCAGCCCTTTGTATGCACTTTGCAAACTACATTTAAAATAAAAGTAAATTTGCTAAGCTTTAAGGTTAAAAAAGGTTAATTTACAAAGTCAGAGTCATGAGACCAGAGTTCATCTCTCAAATGCAGATATTTTTTTATGGTCAAACCTTATTTTTAATTCACTGTTTCTGTCATTTTATAGTAAGTCCAAATGATGTCTGATCTTTTTACACCATTTTCTGTACCCACATGGTGCAAATGTAAGTAAACTGTTGCTTTAATTTTATTAATTGTTGCCTGTTTATTTGAAACCAAGTCTTTACAAGCAAAACAAACAAAATATTTTTTGGAACATTATGGTAGGATATTGATGTTTTCATTTTTGGAAGCCTCCTTTTGTCTTCAGAGCTGCACAGCATATCCTGTAGGTACTTATCTTGGCAAAATTACAAATGAATAAGCAACTTTTGCTACACTGCTAATTTAAAAAAATGGAAAGGTTGTTGATTGCAGGAGAAAACTTGCTGAATCAACAGATTTAGGGTTAGGCCATCAACCATTAGGGTACTGGGTCCAGCATGTCCACTATTGGAATAAGGATTAATTCAGTTAAATGTAACCCTTTCTGTGCTACCATTTTGACCAGTGTGCTTGAGGCCAGCATGCAATGAGTAAATAGTTGCTTAGGCACGGCTAAGAGCATACAGTATGTGGCAGGAGTACTTCCAGAGGAAAAACACAGTTACTGCCTGAGAAAGAGCACTAACAGATATTTTGCACTTGGCATAAATACACTGGTGGAACAAAGGCTATATGAGACATAAGCCTAAAACTGTAGGTCAAGCCAAAAATTACTGACCTTAAATTTTTTGTTCTGAAACTTTCTACTTCAAAATATAATATTCTGTCTAGTTCATAGGCACCATGGCCCCAGCAAACAGCAATGTGTAGGTAAAAAAGTATGGAGACGAAACTACTTGAACTTAAATACAAAACTGAGAATGCCAAAGGCCATCGCATGGGATCTAGAAAGCACAGAATAACAGTAAGGCCATCGCCCATAGAGTTCATTTTAAGAAAATTATTTTTTAATTTTTAAATGATTTTACTTTTCTCTGTATTAATAAAACAGTAGTTTGGTAACTAAGCTGCATAATCCATTTTGGTGGCAAAGTAATTTATTTAGAGTTTTATTTTTTAGCAGACATTTAGGGGCAGATTCACTAAGGGTCGAATTTCGAAGTTAAAAATACTTCGAAATTCGACCCTCGAATTGAAATCCTTCGACTTCGAATATCGAAGTCGAAGGATTTATCGCTAAACGTTCGATCGAACGATCGAAGGATTTTTCGTTCGATCGAACGATTAAATCCTTCGAATCGAACGATTCGAAGGATTTTAATCAAACGATCGAATGAATATCCTTCGATCAAAAAAAGTTTAGCAAGCCTATGGGGACCTTCCCCATAGGCTAACATTGACTTCGGTAGGTTTTATCTGCCGAAGTAGGGGGTCGAAGTTTTTTTTAAAGGGAAAGTACTTCGACTATCGAATGGTCGAATAGTCGAACGATTTTTCGTTCGAATCGTTCGATTCCGTTCGAATTCGAACAAATTTAACCAATTCGATGGTCGAAGTACCCAAAAAATACTTCGAAATTCAAATTTTTTTCATTCGAATCCTTCACTCGAAATTAGTGAATCTGCCCCTTAGTATAGCAATCCAAATCCAAGAAAAACTCCTTAAAACAAACCAAACCAGACTGGAATATTATCAAATCAGTCTGGTGACTGTTACCTGTAACCCTTCTGCATACAATTCGTCGGCTTCAATCCTTGTTAAGTACCTCCACCTGGGTACACTTCAAACTGGAACAATAAGATTTAGGCAAGGAAGAGCCTCTTCCTTGCCTAAATCTTATTGTTCCAGACTGGAATATTACCCTTTTACATCTTTTCCCTTGAGCTCCATTTTATAATATTCTCTGTGCTGCCTCAGAGATTACCTGACCAGAAAAACTGCAGCTCAATCTGTTTTAGGAAGAAGTGTGGAAGCAAAAGACAGAACTTTGTCCATTAATTGGGTCTTAGCATGTATAGTTTGTTTATGTGCACCATGAATCGTAGGATCCCATGAGACGGCCCTTATTTCTTAAAATGGCAATTTTCTATTTAAGATTACCCAATGGCAGGTACTACTAAAAATATAATAATACAATGGTTTATTTAAATGAAGCAGAGTTTTACATATAAGCTGTTTTATGCAATATTGTTTTATAGAGATCTACATTGTTCAGAGGAATAGTTTTCCTTTAAGAGAAGGGTGTTGGGAAATCATTACCTATAGGTACTTGAAGTGGAAAATTATCTAAAATTTACAGACACCTTACAGAACAACTGACCATGAGACTTAAGATGGCCATAGAATGCGAGGATGTACTCTTTTTGGCTAATCCGATTGCATGAACCTCAGGCAAATGAATGGATCATAATTGTAGCTATGCAGGCCATTGGATCGATGTCAGCATCAATGTGCAAATGCAGTCCTTGATCCAACCGGAAAATCAAACCTGCCTCAAGCAATATCTGTTTGATTTTCAGCTAGATCATTCATTCAGGTCCTTCAGCTGGCACAGTCTAGGTAGACAGCTGGCAACATTTATTGGGCCCTTAAACCAACAAACTACAGTCCACTTGTAAAGATCTGTATGATTTAAATTGGTATGATTTAATTCCATATGTTTTAAAGGTATGTTACTAACAATAATTACTAACAAAAGCATACCATTAGTGGTATGCTCAATTTGAGTTTTAATTCCTGACAAACTCGAATCAAGTTTTTTTAATTCAAATTGAGTTTTTCTAATTCAAATCAAATTCGATTCGAGCTTTTGGGTCAATTCAATTCGTCCGAGCTGAGGAGATTTGATTTTATTAAAACATTTTGATTGGTCGAATTTTGAATTTGTGGGAGTTTTAAAAAACTCACATAATTTCGAAATTCGACCCTTGATAAATATGCCTCTGAAAGTACATTAATATTCTGATGTACATAGTTTTTAAGTGTTAGTGTCACTCTATCAAGATGTTATTGATGATGATAATAACAATATTTCCTATTTCTGAATGAAACATTTCAGATCTGATTAATGTAATTTGTGTATAAATCTAGATAGTAATGATCTGACGCCAGAGCCTTTGTCTTGCAGGATGTTCGTTTTCGTCTCAGTACTAATGTGTTTGCAGACACAAACTGGGAAACTGGAGTCTTATAAAAATAAGAAGGTGGTTTCCAAAGGTCCAAAAATGGAAACAGGAATTGAACAGTAAAAGGGGGACAAAACAAAAGGAGAGGTAGGAAAAGCCATACTGGGATTTAAAAATACACACCCATGTTATTATAAGTATTATATGCAACACTGAGGAAGCAAACTCTGTCAAAGTGTGGACCAGGGATTACAAACTGAAACATCACCTTCCATGCTCTTATAAAATAATATGTTAACCCCTAATGTAAATATGGCAAATATGTTCCCTACCTAACATGTTAAAAAATGATGACTCTTCTGTTTATCAGAAGCACTGCCCCTGGATGCACAGTTCTTGACTTCTGACATAAAATAAGCCTGGTTTGTATACCTTTTTTTAAGCATACCGCACATCTGGAGATATTGGGGCTCATTTGTAAACTTTGCGCAGCGCAGATTAATTCGTACAGTGAATATATTTGTCCTGCACATGTTTATATTTATAAAGCTGATTAAGAGTGTGCAAACAGAACTGCAAATTTTTTTTCACATTGTGATTGTCTATAAGAGCTTTTAAAATATGGCGCAAATTGTGAATATTATGCGCAAACTCTGCGTTTGAATTACGCCATAACTTTGGTGGCGGAGAAAATATTTATAAAAGAGTTTCACAAATTGCGAATTTAAGTTACTGTCAATGCTATTTATGTGCATAACAACCTCGCACAGTGGGCGCACTCACGCAAACACCTGTCTCATTTGTGAGCCATTTGCGAAAATTTATTCTCAATGCGAATTCACAAAAACCAGAAAGACGGGCACAGCAGTGCAATATTTTAGCGTTCAGGTAAAACCATAGGCAATACAACCATTTGCGAATAAATATGCGCTGCACAAACTTTATAAATGACCCCCATTGTGTGCAGTCTTTGGAAAAATGTCCTTTAAAATGTCAAGGTCTGAAATCCCATAAATTGCTTATATCTAAAAACCTTGTGCAAAAAAAGTGTAAGGTGTGTGCTGTTTTTTCAAGCTAGTTGTACAATCCATTGGGATATTAGTATTAATACTAGGCAGGGACAAGAGAAAAGCTGATAATTGTCTGTACATAAAAGTTCTCTCTTTCAACTTCAAAATGTAAATTCACTCAAAATGCTCATCATGGTTTACATGAATTATTAAAAAGGAAGAGTATGAGTGTGGCAAGATATGTAAAAGCTTTAATAAAAATCACACATGCATATGAAACATAATATCTAAATTAAAAAATCAAACCTCAGTCCCACTTCTCATATATTTTGCATCTATATTATAAAATGACTAGTTCGGACTGGGGGGCCCTGGGCCCACCAGGACTTCTGTCCAGGGCCCCCCTCTGGACCCCCTGGCCCCACTATAATGGTGGTGCAGTTGTATTAATGGAGCGGCGCTTATGCGCAGCCGGAGGCGTGCCGGCGTGCATGCACAGCAGGAGCTGCACAGAGCGCATATGCGAAGTGCGCTGTTTTTTTTTAGTAAGCAGGCCCGTGGGGACTGAATGTAATGGAAGGACAGGGACATGACAGGGCAAGGAAGTAGGACCCGGATGGTAGGAGTAAGGGTTTGTGGGAAATGTAGTTCAGGGGGAGGAGCACGTGGCGTGAAGCAGGGAGCGCAGAGAAGAGTCGGTGCCATTTTCTGGCCCAGCAGGGGCCCATTAGGACCGGGGGCCCACCAGGTTTTTTCCCGGTCTCCCGTCGGGCCAGTCCGACCATGATCAATTTAATTTATATTTTTACATTTCTAGGATATTTACAGGAAACATCTTTACCAGGACAAGTGGACGCTAGAAGCTATTGACATTGCATATGGAGTCCACTCCAGCTTCACCAGACTTGAAATCTTAACTCACAAGAGACAATAGCCTCCCTTAAAGAGACAATAGAATAGCCTCACACAGTTTATGGTTATTAAGAACTAGAAAGGAGGTGAGCAAAGTGCAAAAGACAGGAGCAATGCATGTTGCCCAGGTGTAGCAACCCATATCAACCAATAAAATGCTTTCTTTAAACTTTCTTTAAACTTTCTTTAAACCCGTACATACCATCTGCTGATGGTTGCTATAGATGATCCCTTAAGCCTAAACCATTATGGGATAGTAATAAATAGTGATGGGCGAATTTATTCGCCAGGCGCGAATTCGCGCGATTCGCCGCCAGCGAATAAATTCGCGAAACTCCCGCGAAAATTCGCGGCAAAAATTCGCGTCAAAAACGGGCGCCGGCGTCGAAAAAACGGGTGCCGGCGTCAAAAACTGGCGTCGGCGTCAAAAACGAGACGCCGGCGCCGTTTCGCAAATTTTTCGCCATTTCGCAAATTTTTCGGCGAAACGGCGCAAATTCGCCCATCACTAGTAATAAAACACTTTATTACATAAAGTGCCCTAGTTGTTTGGTGTAAAGAAGTTATTTATATACCTAACCTTCAACTATTTGGGAAAATAAAAAGTAAAATAAATTTAACTTCCTTTCATATGCCAGCATTTTTATTGTCCAACAACAAAACAATGGCTTGTTGTTTCAGTTTCAAAATATTCAGTCTGCAGGCAGAGAGAAATGGACATCTTTTTGACTCCTCTTTTTGTGTAATATTCATTCAGAATTTTTTTCAAATTGTACTTTTGCTAAACTGTTAACAGAAAACCCCAAAATTGTAGAACTTTCAGAACTGTTATAGTCCCACCAACTATAAGTTAATAGATGCAGATAAATCACAGTGGGAGAATTCCAGGTAAGAACAAAGTGTGGCAAAGAGCAATGGCTGATTCGTTAAAAGTCAGGATACTATATAGATTGGTAAATGCTGATTTAAGCAATTACTTTCTTTATTACTCTTTTAAGATGATTTTCCTCATTCTTCCAGATTTTTGCATTCTGCAGTGTATTGTCTACTGTTATTTAAGATTCATCTCCATTTTTATCAAATAATAATTTTTTTTAAAACAATTTACTTTTCCTCTGTAATAATAAAACAGTTCATTGTTCTTAATCCTAACTAAGCTGTATACATCCATATTGATTGAAATAAGCCTATTGCTACTGTTAAAATGTTTTTAGCAGACTTAAGGTATGGAGATCCAAATTACAGAAAGGAAAGCCCTGGAGCTATAAACGCAGGGGCTGAATGACAAGAGATGTGAATGACCAGTAGACAAATTACACTGACATATTTAAAGACTGACAGAATCAGATGTAGCTGTTATTGGGTGAGAAGGAATGAGTTAAGGCAGGGAAAGCTGGGCTGGGAGAGATAGAAGGATGTGATGTCAAGGGAAGAAGCAGTTCACTTCCTTATCTTCTGAGTAGGTAGAAATATCCCACCCCACCTCCAAATTTTGAACATTTTATGACATGTCAGGAGCTTCTCTTCTTTATGTTCTCATATTATCTATTAATAACCAAATGTGGATGTTTTCCTGCATGAACTGTTGTATTGTGATTTTGGTACGGTTGTACAATTTAAACATGAATGTCTGCATGGTATTATTATATACTGTAGGGATGTGGAAATTTAGACACCCTTACACATTATTGACAGACACATCCCTAGTAATATGGACGCCTAAGGGGGTCCTTATGGGGACCTTGTGCTTATGTAACCCCTGTAGTTCTCACAGTGTACACCAGATGGCACTGTGTCCGAGTATAAAGGTCTTGGAAACCATGAGGTCTGGGTCCATTACTTTAGCTCAACCAAGCAGGCTGGAAGGGAATGGGTATTGTTGACCCTAGGCACATTGGCCCTAGTAATTAGATAGCATAATCGTTTATAGATCACTCTAGGAGTGATAGAGCGGATATATATAGTTGAGCAGCTCAAGGCTCCGACGAGGATATTAGAGGGATTAAGCTCCATTGTGGATATTTTAAATGTGCTATGTGCTATGTTAAATAAATACAATTCATTGGTTAAGCATTAAAGAACTACTGGCGCCCGTCATTTGTGCTATTGCACCTGGTTATAGTTGCACTACACCCTGCCTCCACCCCACTGCGAGGGCTAACCCCTGAGAGAGCGGGCTTCATATGTTGTATTACACCACACCGATAGTATCTTAAAATGACCCCAGTAAAGTCAGTTTATTATAGCGCTACAATACCATATTCATATGTATATTTTTATTTACTTAGTGCTACCTATACGCACTGTACAGCACAACAATAAATGAGTAAACAAGCAGGCGCCAGTGCATCACTAAATACAAATAAATACATAATACAAGTTGCAAAGAGAAGACCAGTTTGCACAAATAGGAATAAAAATTTCCATTTTGCAAAGTAATATTGTTCCTTAAACTGTTATTGCATTGTGAACTTTTATTGCGCATTTTTAAAAAGTATTTGAAGGTGTCATAATCTTTTGGAGCAAACATAAAAATGTTTCCACTGAAAAATTGTATTACATTCACTACGCTCTGGCGCAAACTATAAAATTTGCAAACCTTCTTCCGCTGTCGGAAGAAGTACCTAAAGAGATTTCCGGGTTCACAAATTTTTTATTACATTTCCCCATTGGTATTAAATATAGAAAAGGAAGGCAGTCTCTGCCCTGTAGAGTTTATAATCTTAGTGGGAGGGTAACTTAAAGGCACAATTAGGAGGATATTAAAGGAAAACTATACCCCCCGGAACAATGTAGGTCTCTATAAAAAAATATTGCATAAAACAGCTCATATGTAAAACCCTGCTTCATGTAAATGAACCATGTTCATAATAATATACTTTTTAGTAGCATGTGCCATTGGGTAATCATAAATAGAAAATAGTAATTTTAAAAAATAAGGGTCGCCCCCTGGGAACCGAGGATTTACTGTGCACACAAACAAACCATACGTTAGGTCACGAGTCAATTAACAGTATTTTGCTTCCACACTTCTTCCATTTACAGTTAGAGCTGCAGTATTTCTGGTCAGGTTATCTCTGAGGCAGCAGCACAGAGAATATCATAAAATGGTGGTTCAAGGCAACAGATGTAAAAGGGCAATATGTACTTAAATATATATTCCAGTTTGGTAAGATTTTCTTTAATATGCCACTTAATTTGATATAAACTATCTGTTGCTTAAGTTTTATTTTTTGGAGTAAGTGGTGCAGGTTACAGTAGGTGCCAGTGCAATATGTGTGCCAGTGCAAGTATAAGTGCTCCAAGAGGTAGATTCTGAGTTTAGTTCTGAAGGGACTGCGGGAGGAAAAGACTTGAGATGTGGTGCTAGGAATTTGGAGAATTGCTGTCATCAGCAACAGGAAAAAAGCAAGTGAGCAAGAGTTGTCAGAAAATTCCATGTCGTTAAGGAGATAATGATCCACTCCATTCATTTCCAACATATTATTTATCCAGGATTATAGTAAAATAATCATATCAAACAGAAAAGTCTAATAATATCATCATTGCAATGGCACGGGCTGTAAACATTTCTTGGAGACTCAGACTGAATTCATGTCGCCAAAACACAGCCCTGATCTAAGAGCTTTATATACAAATAACAGCATTACACAATGGGTCATTAGTGCATCCTGAAAAACTGGCAAATTTACAAAGTGAAAAATATATATGAAAAGAGTTTACATATTCAGATCTCTTTGTCATTTTTACATTCCTTATTGACTTACTGGCATTTGTAACGCTTTTTTGATCTTTTTTTTGCGTTCAGACACAGCATATAGCACTCCTTTAATAATATTTATGGGCCCCTACCACCTGCTTAGAGGACAAATAGTGTAATAACTGATCATTTCAGGTCCTCAACAAGCCTCATTGGCCTCATTGTGTTCCTGGAATCCTATTGTTTATGCCAATGTTCCTAGCTTTTTGTTTTTATTTACACTCAATGTGAAACTTACCCTGTAAATGTCATTAAATATATTGGGTCTTATATTTAATTAAATAAATATGTTTCCCCCTTACTTGTGCTCACAGTTGCAGGTATAAATCTTTGCATAAACAAATACTCAAATTCACAGGTAGGGCAGGACCCAGCACAGGTGTTCAGAGAAGTGGAGCATCCATTACACCTAGAACAAATCATTGAAGTGTGCTGAGAAGATAGGCTTAAAGGAGAGCACCGGCAGTGCATTAAACAGCTCATATGTAAAAACCTGCTTCTTTTAAATAAACCATTTTCATAATTATATACTTTTTTTTAAAAAAAATTGTAGTATGTGCCATTGTTTAATCCTTAATAAAAGAAATTGCCACCCCCTTACATCCTATGATTTGCACACAAAGAAACCATACATGTTAGATCACATGAGCCAGATACAGCTCTGTATTTTGCTTCCACACTTCTTCCTGTTAGAGTTAGAGTTGCAGTATTTCTGGTCAGGTGATCTCTGAGGCAGCACACAGACCATCACAAAAATGGAGTCTTAAGGTAAAAGATCTAAGGGCAAGGCCAGACATGGCATTTTTATGTTGCGTTTTTAAAAAAGCTCAGTCGGGCATAACTAAACTGCACTACCACTGAAACTAATGAAAAACTAATGGAAAACACACTATGGCAATTCTCACAGGGCGCTTACAAGCTTTTCAGCAGAAACGGCGATATGTCAAGAAACTACCAAAACAATAGACTCTATGGGATCTGCACGTTTGAAACCACACTTTACATAAATATACAGCGTATTTTAAATATGGCGTCCAAATATATACGCTTCTATGGCGTATTAGGCCTGTGACGTAATTACGTTGCGTATTGACGATCATTCCTGCTCCATTTTGCATGTAAATAGCTTTTCTATTTTTCATAGCTTTTCTATTTCTAGCCAATGGAATTATGGGAAACGAGAATAATGAGAAGTGCATGTTGGGAAAAGATGCGTAAAAAAAAAAAACGCATGTACGCCCAACCGAGCTTTTTCAAAAACGCAACATAAAAACGCCACATCTGGCCTTGCCCTAAAAGGCAATATTTACCTAAATATACATTCCAGTTTGGTAAGATTCTTTAATATGTCACCTAATGTAATGTAAATATGACGTGGAACACCGAGGACATGGTAAGATCTCAGGTTTATGCTCAATGTATATTTGCAAATGTTTGCACCCTATTCTGGGGTTTTGCAGTAAATGGCATGTTTCTTGTACCCAATAGATAAGGGGTGACACGTGGGTCACCATGCACAAGTACAAACCAAAGTTTTTATGGGTGCAAGTCCAATCTGAACCCTCCACTTAGTGCAGAGCAACCCTGCGCAAGGGAGTTCTGATCGCCTGATATGATGTTTAGGGATCCCAATGCATTTTGCATCTACAGGTGCTCTACCTAGCAGCTGTGGAATGGTGAGATGGAAGTGGTATGCATATTGATTGCCACCAGTTGATAAATGAAGCATGTTACTGTATGCCTACAGCTCATATTAGACTCCAAAAATTGCATAACAGCATTTTTCTGTTGAAGGGTGCTGTAAACTATAGTTAAAAAGCAGGCTAAACCCTCATCATGCAGCCAAACTGCCAAAGACATAGATATTTCAGGGATACTCAAACCCTCTAAGGGATGTCATTTGGCACATTACAAACCCAATTAAAAATATACAGTCTCCATTAAAAGCTATTTTTCTATATTTTACTCATCTTCCCTAACAACATGCCTCTGATTATACTCTTCTTCAAGTGAAATAAACTGTACTTCAATGTAAACTGTTATGATGCCCCCCCCCCACTAGTATATTACATAATAGTCTTCAAATACACTAACCCGTAACTTGCAGGAAGGAAGGATGGAGTGCTTTTCTTTGGATGTATCCGTTCCGGAGTCACATGTAGAAAGTCATATTTCCTTAAGGTTGCCAGCTGGTAAAACAATACAATAAGGACATCTGCTCAAATTAGAATTAGAAATAGTAGACAGACGTCTTTCAGTAGGTTGTAAAACGCGGCTCTGTAAAGGGTATCCTAATATGGGTAACATCTGACACTACAGTGTGTGCTGCATCTGACAAACATGCATAATCCAACACAAGGTATAGTTGTTACCTTTATTAGTTTGACTACTTGCTACATTGGATATTTATACAAAAGATACATATTTTACATTGGGTAAGCATTCATTTCTAAAAGCAACTGAGATTTGCTCACTCCCTCCTCCTTATAGTTGTGCATGACTTCTTTTACCCGTTTGTCTTGAGCTTCTACCTGCTGCCATCACTGCATTGTATTTGCTCTTAGCAAATTCCTCCACAATTAATAGCTGATGCATATCTCACAATATTGCTAACCTAGAATGGTACATTGTTATGTGCAAAAATGTTCTTCTTGTATTTATCCCCTGAATTACAAATGTTTGACTTGATTTTGTATATCTGTGTCCTTTTCCTTCTGCAATATATCCTCTGTTGTTTGCACCCCACTCCTTTATTCTTGTTTCTTCAAGGACACTATGCCTTCCCTATGTACAGCCCTGCACTATAATCCTTGCATGGGACTCCTGACATTCTGAATAAACCTACTGTACTTTAACAACCAACTATATTCCCTTACCATATTTATTCCCATCAATGCAAATGTATTTTTAAAGCTTTAGTTCACCTAGATTAGATTCAAATCACTTTTTTAAATCTGATATCTTATATCTGGAGATTTGTCGCCTGCAACTATTTATGAGCGACTGCGAGTGACAAATCTCCCCATCTGCCACTGCCCTTAGTATTATCCCGGATATTCTGGGGATTTATGGATAAAGGATAAGAGATCTTTATACCTGTCTACTAAAAAATAATTTAAACATAAAATAAACCCAATAGGATTGTTTTGCCTCCAATAAGAATTGATTATATCTTAGTTGAGATCAAGTACATTTTACTCTTTTATTATTTCTGTATAGTGATGGGCGAATTTGCGCCGTTTCGCTTCGCCGAAAAATTTGCGAATTTCGCGCGAAATTCGCGAAACGGCGAAAAATTCGCGAAACGGCGCCGGCGTCTCGTTTTTGACGCCGGCGCCAGTTTTTTCTACGCCGGCGCCAGTTTTTTCGACGCCGGCGTCCGTTTTTTCCGAAAAAATTTTTTGACGCCGGCGAATTTTTGCGGCGAATTTTTGCGGGCGTTTCGCGAATTTAATTTGCCGCGAATTCGCGCCTGGCGAATAAATTCGCCCATCACTATTTCTGTATATTACAGAAAAAAGATATAATTTAAAAAAAAAAAAAATTATTTGGATAAAATGGAGTCTATGGGAGATGGCCTTCTGTCATTTGGAGTTTTCTGGATAATGTGTTTCCAGATATTGGATTCCATGCCTGGGGTGTTCTTAAAGCTTGCCCTCTGCCTTGCCTACATGCCCCCCACTTTCAAATACAGCTCTGCCAGAACACAAATAGGGCTGTATTTATGGGGGGATACAGGTCTATGTGCTCTGAAACTCAAAAATCCAACTAGATTGCATAATTTTTGACACCCTTCCTTTCCATTTGTAAATGACTATATAGTCAGTGAAAAAAATACAGCTGAGTTACTACCATGGTAGTCATTTGTGTGAATTGGCATTTGCAAGCATTTGTATTGTTTTCAGTGGGAAGCAGTGCCATCTAGTTAAGGGCTGTTTTACAGATGCAGTTCTTACTGAAAGCACAACTGCCATATTCAGGAAGCTACTCTTTGTGTTATCCCCCTTATAGATAAGTGCCCTCTATGAAATAAATTACAAAAGCTATTTACATACTACAATATGTTTATTAATATAAAATAATATACACATGACTGCTACATTTTATGGTCCTTCAATAATACATATAGAACTGAGTGCAGAAACCCATAGTAATAAATCAGCTTCTAACTGGCAGATTGATTACTATGGGTTTTTGTACTGGTACAATTTAGTCCGGGGTTCGTATAGGAGCCCCTGTGTGTCTTATATGTAAGAATGTGACTGCTATTCCCATAGTTCATGAACTGGGAATCCAGACCACCATGAATGCACAGTTTCCCCCTATTAGTTGCAGGTAGCAGATCGCTCATAGAGCAAGCGGCTCACTTTTCTTTGATCTCCAATGGCCTTCAAATCTTACTTATTTACCCAGTGCCCTGGCATTCCACATGAGCAAGAAAATATAAATGTACTCCTCAGAGCAGCTACAGAAATCTTCCCTTCCCCCTCCACTTTCTATTCAAACTGCTTACTACTTCAAATGCAAATACACCTGAAGGCTAGTGTCACATTTCATTCAGCTCAAAAGACACCTGCTATAGCATACAAGAAATAAAAAACAAGTAGTACTAAAGAAGTTAATCAGTTGTTTGCTGTTGCCCCCAAGTTATATCAATAAAACATCTTTTTTATATTAACAATTTTCAGACAGCTGCATATATATATATATATATATATATATATATATATATATATATATATATATATATATATATATATATATATATATAATAGTGAATAAAGTACCCTTCTTGTGAAATATAAGGATATTATAAGTTACCGAGGAGTTTCATGACCAAATGCTTTTATACAGGTCATTGAACTCCGACGTAACTTCTAATATCCTCATATTTTGCAACTGGGGATACTTTATTTATTATAATACACACGTTTCAGTGAGTCATGTGACAGAAATGACATCAGAACTGACCATTTATAACTGATGACATCAGAACTCACCGTTTATAAGGATATAATTTACAAGATATTCAGGGCTCTTGTGTATTATATATATAAATATACAGTTTATATACATATATATTTATATATATATATATGTGTGTGTGTGTGTCACAGAAAAGATCCCTTATCTACTGTACATATGGGATAATTCATTTAGGATACACTCATTCACTGGATCATGTGTGCTAAGGCTACACACTTGGATTGGCTAGACCCATTGTCTGGAAAGTGGGAAGTATAAGGCAGATGAGAGCCTCTCTATTTGCACGAACTTCCATATATGCCAACTAAGGGCAGTGGCAGGACAGAAATATTTCCATGCAGACCTTTTGTAGTCTGATAAAACTGTCCAGATATCTTCCTCTGTATACTTCATCTACAGCATAATACAATTTATACATAATCCAGCAGGTTTGTTGATTTTTCCACTATAATTCTACGCTATTTCTGTTATGAATTTTACAGAATTTTCTTGAAATATTGCAAGAAAGTATGCCGTATAAAATGTTTTTTTGAAAGCTTTGCTTTTCCTTTTAAAACAATATTGTATCATATAAAGCTATTTGTGACCAGGGGATGAATGATGTGCTGTCCCTGTCTCTCTATTAACACAGAGAATATTCATTTTACTGATGTAAATTCATATATATTTTATTGTATTTTATAATACAACACTGGAGCAGCTTGCAGTCGCAGCCATATTTTCCCTTTAATAGCAGCTGTAAAAAAAACAAACAGTACAGGGGATTACTTTTTAATTTCCTTTCATATTCTTAGTCCTTTGATTTTTGTATTTTTACTTTTCATATCAGTCCATTCACTCTTCACGCTAGTTTAATTGTTTTTCATTCGATTATCCAACAATTGCAAGTCATGACTCCTTTGATGCTTTTAAATATCTTATTAGTTTTTCTTTAGAACACAGAAACCCTATTTTATATTATTTGCCTTTTTTTGCTATTTCAAGTTCTATTTCTGGAGGCACTACCTAATATGTGTTGCATAATCAGCTCTCCCTAGGAGGTGGAGGAAATCACTTAGTATCCTTATGCTTTAGGCAATATTAATACACTGAAGTTATCTGAGGAGAACATTGCTCTGCCAACAAGTTTGTGATGTTCATTTATATAAAAAAATGCATCAATGATAGCTAAGCAATGAGCAAAACACAAAATTGGACCATTTGAGGTACTAGCGTTTTTTTGGAGAAGAACAAACTCTCATGAAACGTTACTTATGTCCCATGTATAGTGCATTTCATGACTAATAAGATATAGAACACAATGAAGTGGTTTGCATGTAGAGCTGGCAGGAAATCATATGTTCCGTGAACTGCATCCTTAATTGATTTACCATAAGTAGGCCTTCTTTAATTTCTCCTAAAAATAGTCACCCTGCTTATTTTCACTTAGCATTTTGATCTCTCCAAACTGCAGATATCTGAGGTCATTACTCAGGGCAGCCTAGTGCAACTCTGAAGGCTGTAGTAAAATCAGTTTTGGTACCATGACCCCAGTTTTGTTCAGTTCCCGAGAATCATAGGTTACAATGGAAAACTGCATGGGGCACAAGTTCTATGGGCAGATATAAAAAGCAACAAAGTCTTAATGTTCTTCTTTTCAATGGGTTTTAAAACAATGTTTATCTCTTTGTGCTGAATCCCAACAATGGAGTGCTGCTCCAGGCTTGAAACACCGGATTGGTGTCAGGTCAGGTATCGGGCCCAATTCTGCCCAAAGCCCAAAAACTGTATATAGCAAAACAAGAGACCTGTGGCACAACTGATGCAATTGATTCGGTGATCAGTGTTTATTCAGCTCACAAAACAAATCGGCAACGTTTCGGGCCTCTGCTGGACCCTTTATCAAGCCTCTTTGTCTGGACACCACAGCTCCCTCCTGTTGCCCTGCACCATCACTGTTCAAGTATTTAAGCCTGGAATATGGAGTTTATTTTTTTTGCTCTTTTTGTTTGCCCAATGAAAGCAGCAAAAGTATAAAATATAGTGACTCTGTACCATATGTACCATAGCAATATATATTGCCACTGGGTGATTGGATCCAGTCTTTTGCTGATTTGTAGTAAACTGCCCCAGTTTCTTATTATAGTTAGAAGCTTTTATAAAATACAATGTGGCCAATGTGTTATGAAAAAAACATGGCTGGACAGATTTTTAATGTTTAAAAAAAACAATAATTTAAGACAATACTCTGAGGCCACCAAATGCCATAGGTGACATTACACTAAAACTTTCCATTCAGTTTAAACGTATCTGTAAGAAACCTACCCTGGAGGTCTAGTGGGCAGCGGGGTCCATGCCGCATCCTCAGCGTGGACGCCAGCTGCGCTGCTCCTGTTCTTCCCTTGCCGACGACATCTTGGATCCCTAGGGTGCACGGCATGCCTCCACGTCTCTTGATTACACCAGCGCGAAATTAAGCACGTTTTGGCTCAAATTGGGACCCTATTTAAGGCCCATTCAGACCTGTAGCCAGTGCCCGTTATAGGATCATATCCTGTGGTTTCCTGAGCTTTGTGCTACCTGTTCTTGAATTTGCTATCCTGACTGATTATCCGTGTTTGACCCTGCCCGTTCCTGACTATTCTGCATTCTGTATCCTGACCCTTGCCTGCCTACGACAACTCTTCCTGCTTAACCCCTTGATTGACTATCCAGTTTGACCCTTGCCTGCCTGACGATTCTGATATCCGCCTGCCTCGACCCAGCCGGTCCGACCATCCTTCTGCCTTATCCAGTCTGTCTGATTATCTGGTTTTGACCCCTTGCTTGCCTGACGATTCTGTTATCTGCCTGTCTTGATCCGGTCTGTTCCGTTTCCACCAGACGCCTTGTCCTTGACCTTCTGCCCAAAGACTCTTGCTATCTGGTCGTGCCCCTTTGCCAGCCAGAACACCTCGCCTTGTACCCCTCGTTAAGTCCAGATGGCACCCAATTAAGCTGAGGGCTCCTCGCGAAGCCCAAAGGTGGTCACACTACTGGTGAAGACGAGCCGAGACCAGGGTCCTTGGCATTTGTTCTGGTATTGGGTGCTGTCCGTGACATTATAATGGGCCATGAGGATGAAGAAAGTCAAGTCGCTGCTGCCGAGGCTCCCTCCACTACAGAACTGCTTCTCTCTACTCTGTTGCAGCGTTTGGAGAGTCAGGCGCAAAGACAAGAACACCTGCTGCAAGGCTTCTGTGACCTATCGAATAGAGTGGATGCCACTGAACAGTTGCTAGTGGGTCCTTCTGCAGTTTCGGGTAAAATCCATGAGCCTAAGATCTCCTTCCCCGACAAATTCAGTGGGGATAGGACAAATTTTATGTCTTTCAGGAGGCATGTAAATTGTATTTAAGTTTTTTCCCACACTACTTTTCTTCTGGAGAGGATAAAGTGAGGTTTATTATGACCTTATTACAGGGCGACCCACAAATATGGGCGCTAAGGTTATCCCCCTCTGACCCTGCCCGTCTTTGCCTTGAAGCTTTCTTTAATTCTATGGCAATCCTTTACGATGACCCGGAACGTGCCTCCTCTGCCGATGCCGCGATTCCTAAACTTCGCAAGGGAAAGATGGTTGTAGAAGAGTATTGTACGGAGTTTCGCCGGTGGTCAGTTGAGACCGGTTGGAATGATGCGGCTCTTCGTAGACAATTCAGTTTAGGGCTTTCTGTGTCTGTAAGAGACAGTTTGGTAAATTACCCCCTATCAGCTACCTTGGATGATCTAATGACTTTAGTCATCCAAGTTGATAGAAGACAAAGGGAGAATAGGGGGGAAAAGGGTACTTATTCTCTTCCCAGGGATATTAGTGTAAAAACTCCTTACCCCTCTGTGTCTCTGCCTCAGGAGGAACCCATGCAATTGGGTACTATTCATTTAACTCCTGAGGAAAAGGCTCGTAGACGGTCTCTGAGTCTGTGTATCTGTTGTGGGGAGATGGGTCATTTCCTTAACTTGTGTCCTAAGAGGCCGAGAAGCTTCAAAAACCTAGATGAAGGTAGGGAGCTCCATTTGGGTCAAGAAGTTTCCTCTCCCCAAATTTCCTCCAGGATTGTGGTTCCTGTTAATTTAATTTGGCCTTCAGGTTCTGTAAAGGTTTCCGCTTTGGTGGATTCTGGGGCGGCGTGGAATTTCTTATCTGGCCATTGATAAAAACCCTTTGAAGTCTGGGCTGGTAACCAGGAAATCTGTGGCTTTTACTATGTGCATTGACAACTTGCACTCAGAGGAGATATCCTTCCATGTTATCGAGGGTTCTCTATCTTCTCCTCTAATTTTAGGGTTACCATGGCTGCAGGCACACAACCCCCACATTGATTGGGTAACTGGGGAGGTTATTCAGTGGGGTTCTGGGTGTAGGGATTCCTGTTTTGTTTCCACTCTTGGGGTGGCAGCTGCTTCCCTCACAAAACTCCCTTCTGCTGAACTTTGCTCCAAGTCCTGTTCTGGGGTACATAGTTCCCTTTTGACTAACCCTGTCGCTCTGAAAAAGACAGCTGTTAAGTCCCATGGGGGGGGTACCTAAATATCCCTTGCCAACGCCATCTTGGATCCCTAGGGCGCGCGCGGCATGCCTGCGCGTCTCTTAAAGGCGCGCTGGTGTGATTGCGCCAGCGCAAAATGGCGCGAAATTGCGCAAGTTTTGGTGCAAATTGGGACCCTATTTAAGGCCCATTCAGACCTGTAGCCAGTGCCCGTTATAGGATCATATCCTGTGGTTTCCTGAGCTTTGTGCTACCTGTTCCTGAATTTGCTATCCTGACTGATTATTCGTGTTTAACCCTGCCTGTTCCTGACTATTCTGCATTCTGTATCCTGACCCTTGCCTGCCTATGACAACTCTTCCTGCTTAACCCCTTAATTGACTACCCGGTTTGACCCTTGCCTGCCTGATGATTCTGATATCCGCCTGCCTCTACCCAGACGGTCCGACCATCCTTCTGCCTTATCCAGTCTGTCTGATTATCTGGTTTTGACCCCTTGCTTGCCTGATGATTCTGTTATCTGCCTGTCCTGATCCGGTCTGTTCCGTTTCCACCAGACGCCTTGTCCTTGACCTTCTGCCCAAAGACTCTTGCTATCTGGTCGTGCCCCTTTGCCAGCCAGACCATGTCGCCTTGTACCCTTCGTTAAGTCCAGATGGCACCCAATTAAGCTGAGGGCTCCTCCCGAAGCCCAAAGGTGGTCCCACTACTGGTGAAGCCGAGCCGAGACCAGGGTCCTTGGCATTTGTTCTGGTATTGGGTGCCGGCCGTGACAGTATCCCTGAGGGGTGCATTTTCTTGCACCTAAATTAACAATGAAATAAACAGGATTATTCATTTGCTTAGTTCTAATTTGGGATGTATTAGCAGATATCTAATTCATGGCAATTGTGTGGCCTTTTTTTTTTGCTGACGAACCACTGCCACAGACAGAGACAGGGGCTTAAGAAAGGACTTAAGAAAGGAAGCTGACAAAAGCAACTCCAGGTTTTTCTTGCCTTATCTTGAATAGATTTGGCTATGGCTAAAAATAATACATTTTTACTTTCAAAGCATCTCCTTAAGTTCGTTCCTTTAATTATTCCACAAAAGCCGTTGCCCTGTCCCATGCAAAGTACAGGGTACTGTATTGCATGCACAAACTTGAGACATCAAACTTTCTATTTCAACCATTTTCTATAATCTCTTTCAGTGTTTAATATCTTTGCTCAACATCATTGTCCAAAAGGTCCTTTTCTGACCTGTGTTATATTCTACGATTGAGTAGCAAGAAAAGCATTGCATGCTGCATGCAGGGACAGTTAATTTTGTTATACTGTATAATTGTTCTGTACTCATTATCTCTATGTGTGATTAATCTTTTAATCATCCAAAAAATTTAAAAGTTTTTTTAAAAAAAATAAATGAACACCATTGACATTTTATACACAATTTGAGTTTACTGCTCAAAGAATGAGGCTATTAGAAACAAAACATGCAATAACCTGCAAGGGTAGTCATTGGGTACCTCCATTTAGGTCATCTACACATGCAGTAGAATAGGGGTCCTTTTTACTCATGAGCCACATTCAAGCATACAAAAAGTTGGAAAGCTACATAAGCATGCAAAATGTTCCTGGAGGTGCCAAATATGGGCTGTGATTGGCTATTGGCAGCCCCTGTGAGGACACAACACATGGGTTTTTATGCAACTAAAGCCTTCAAGCAAACAATTAATAAATAAGCACCTACAATGAGGCTACTGGGAGCAACATCTAATGGGCTGGAGAACAACATGTAGGTTGGGTATCACTGATGTGGAAGATTCGAATCATGCTGAGAACAACTTTGTGATATATAAAGTATTTTATTTCTTGGTTCATCTTAACCTGAGCAAAAAAAGTCGGTGTTAGACATAGCAATTTTGGCTAAGCTTTGGCATTTACTAAAATTCATATTGTTCAATTAGGTAGAATTTGCCCTCAAGGTTGAGTTTTTCTTCACACTTTGATGATGAAAAGCTCTAATAATAAAAACGTTGACCAAGTCAACAAGTCAACAAGCCTTTACTACTTAATTAAGGTATGATTTCAACTTATAACCTGTATCTTGATATGCAAGGTTTAGCCTATCAGTGCTTGATAGGTTTCATATATAGAAAATGATATCTATGGATACTACACTTTTCATTTAGGAAAAAAACCAGCTGGTGCTGTACAGTTCAGAAGCACAATAAAGGTTTCTGCCTCTTGTTGGTAGCTGCTATTCTATATACCCACTGATGGACCTGCAAAGTAGATTCTTTTAAGTTCAACAATGAGTGAAATCAATGCACATATGTGTTAAGCTTTGGTAATGTAAGGTTACAAAGACATCAGAAGAACTAGAAACCATATGCAAACTGAAAAATTACAACTCATTTTCTGCATACATCTCAGTTTTTACAATGTCCTTCCCTGTTCTGACATATACAAACAACATTGTGTCTTTATTAGAAACAAGAGACAGATTGTTGCCCTTTTCCACTCAAGGCCTTTCAACTTCTGTGAAAACTGTCATTTCATACACATTTTTCTTTGGATAGTCTGTTTGTGTACTCTGAATTTAAATTATGCGAAAGAAGATTGATTTGCACACGTGCATGTTTCATGCAAACATTTCTCAAGTGAAAACACGTCAAGGCGTCTTTAGGCAATATTACCTGAACACAGTTTTTAGAATCATTGTACCTCCTTTTCATTATGAGAGTTGCTGGCTAAGGTTCAGCAGCCTCACAAGGTTCAGCAGTATTCCTGCCACCTTAATTTCACGGTACCCTACATTTTAGATAATTCTTGAAATAGCAGCTATTGTCCAATGCAATACAATACAAACAAAATACAATTCCTTTAAACAACTCTTGACCTTTGCTGGAACTTGCCTGGGTTTCAGGACTTCTATGCTAGGGTAGGCTCCTTGTGTTTTAACATTTCCTAAATTTGAAAACTACTGTGGTCAATACTGTGGTTAACTCAGATTTCCTTTTGCCCGTAAGAAAATCTGTCAACCTCAGTGCCTTTTATTAGAAAATGTTTTCCTCTCGGGCAAACCAAGATAACTATCACTGAACTCATGAATAGACTGGCATCTTTGAACTTTCTTTGTTTTGTGTTTAGCTCAAGTATAATAGTGAAAGCTCGATCACAGTACTCACCGTTCCTGTATTAGGTGGGTGCAGAGATCTGCATGCTGCAAATTTTCCAACTAGTGATATTTGTTGCTACTTGCAACACTATACTGAAGGTGGGATTTGTAATGAATAATTTGTTAAAGATCATTCAAAATAAATCAATAACCTGGCAATATGTAGAGTGTATTGACTTGGGGGATTTGGTACTGGGATCCTGCTACACACCTAAAGTATGCAGGGAGAAAGAGAGAAACTGTCAAGCTTCAGCAAACATCCAGTGTCTACCATGACTAAATGCTTGTGGAGAATGTCTGTAACGACAAATTATATCCCAAGGCAAAGTGTGACATCTTATTAAACAATCAGGCTGTTTTTGAGTGATGGACTAATCGAGATGGATGCTGCGCTAAGCTGTTTTGCTTATAGATCCATATATGTATACAGCATACTAAAATTACCCTCTAATGATGAGAACTCCTTTCTGATGGTATATAACTGAGTTAGTGGGTGATCAGTCAATTTCAAAAAGTTGATATTAAGGATGCTCCCTGTGACCTTTCCCTTACTCTCAAAAACATGCCCAGCAGCACAGGGGCCTTCAAAGATATTCACCATTTGCCTCTTGTCAAAACTACCCTTGCTGCACTTCACCTGGCCCTGACTTGGTACCCTATTTTATATTACAGAACTGTAATCTGATCTTGATTAAGTAGCCCCTGCTGGCCATACTTCATTTAGCCATTGCCAAGTCAATGTAATTACATAAGATCCCTCCCTCCAAATGCTTTGCTGAATGCCAACAGATTTGAATTATGATTGCTACAGGCTACACAAAATATCTTCTGACTTAATCAGTGGTGTAACTAGATGTTACTGGGCCTCACAGCAAATTATTTTTCAGGCCGCCAAATATCTAGAGGTTGACATGTTTTATCAATGTTTATTGAAATTGTATATGAATTAGGACCTCATGGGGCCTCTATACCCCCCTGGGCTTAATGTTTTACCATTTGACTTTATAAAAACTTAATTTCTGCAAGCTCACTCCAGCATATTGGTCAACGACCAAAATATTTAAACTCAGGCTGGAATCATTCACTGTGACACCAAGTTCCCCGCTCCCACATGCCTCTAGCACACCCCCCCCCCCAGCAGTTGCAGTGTCTGCTTCCTCTGTACTTAAAACCCTAGACATTTTTAGTTGAAGAGAAAAAAAATCTCATATTTTAAAAAAAAATTGATTTAAAAACTGTGCAAACTGCTATGTAACTTCAAACATATAATAAACAATAACATTGATTTATTTAAAGAAACCGTTTTAAAAGAACATCTGTTAAAATATTTACCTTATTTAGTATCAACTACTTTTTTTTTAGCATGTCCGTGGGATGTCAGCAAACTGAGCTAATTTACAAACATAGGTGCTACGCTACACTGGGGCAGTTTGCCATAACAATAGAGCTTTCATTTTATAAATTGTTGTAGATTGAACAGCCGCTGTTGATTGATTGCTACTTGTAAGTGCAATGGTGTAATGTAATCACCTAGTTTAATACTTAAGCCACCCCACCGTCTTTAGTCTCACTGAAGTAATGTTTTTTTTAAACCTTTTTTTTTAGCACTAAATGGACTTAGATTGGAATTTGTGTTTTTTCATTTTTGGGGGTTAAATTAGGACTTGGTACTTGATTCCACAATGTTAAAGGGATCCTTCCAATAATGAATTACTTTATGGACATTGGCAAGCTATTTTCTTTTTCATGATGCTCCTGGGTTCTCCACAATAGACCATCACTCCAGAGGCAATAATTATAGTGGTATTATTTTTCCCCATCCCAACAACTGAATGCACCCTCCTTATTGAATTACTGCTCCCTGTCCAGTAGTCCAAATAAGTTGTTTGCTTTTAAACAGGTAACCAGTAAATGGTACCTGCTGATTGGTTGTTATGGGTTTCTGCTTCTTTTAGTGCCATTTATTATATATGGGGGAATGGACTGAAAGTAAGGTAACCCAATTTAAGTAATTAGGTTATTTACCTAATGCTCACAGCAGTCAGAAATTACCAGGGACCACTCCTGCTCACACTTTCAGGTTTTTATAAGGTTTTAAAGGGTAACTTAACCCAAACTTCCTCAAGACACACAAAATTGATTGGTCACAAAGGGTGTTTTATAACATACTACACTATATGCACTTCATATAGTTTCTTGTTTATTCCGCCGTAAGTCATGTGGCGCTGGCCATTTCATTTTGATTTTATATTGATACTAATTGAAGAGATTTCATCTGGACTGGCAAGAGAAAAAAGACAGAAGGTTTAGCTAATCATTATTTGTTTGTGATTTATAAATAGGTGTCAGCTTAATTTAACTACCTAATATACCACACTTACAATGTAAATTCCAACCCCAAAAAAACTATTTTTCTGATGATGCTGCCAGTAGACGCCCCCCTCTATTTTGTAGCAGCGGCAGCACGCGGCTCTTATGTTGTGATTGACAATGGAGAATGTCCATTTAGCAGCAGGATGTATACTTTGATGTCAATCACAACATAAGCTGCCAGTCAAAACTGATTTGTTTCTGAATTTAATTGTATATTTGTAAAAATAAATAATAAAAAAGCAAAAAATGGGTTTTGCTTTAACCCCTGCAGTTTTTACTAGCTTGCCTAATAGTCCAAAATTGTCCTTTATTATCAAAAAGTTAAAACTGTTTTTTACATACTCGCATTTTAATTTTTTCTGCATTTTACACCATTTCTTCACTGTCCTCGTCAATTCTAATGCATTTCAGTGGGTGCATTTGGAAGATTTTACCCACATTTTCTGCAATACTTTTGTAACTATTTCCTTAAATTCCTCTGTAAATGTAACTTAAGTGATGCACTTTAAGTTTTCCCATTTTGAACAATGTTTTTTGTCTGTTCCCAACTAATTCTAAAGTCAAACCTTACATTTGCAAGGAATGCAAAAGGTTTTTACTGTATTTAAATAATTTGAAAGTTTGTACAAATGCTTTAAAAGCAATGGAAACATGACAGCTCGTGTTTCTGAGTGACAATTACCCGACAAACACTTGCACAAATGCTTCCAACTAGTTGCCATAGCAGACAAAAGGAAAGGGTTCCCCCCACAAATTGTGTATACCACTGCACCCAATATCACTGGTCAGTATACTATTGGCCTAAGCTTAAAGGGATTCTGTCATGATTTTTATGGCATAGTTTGTATGTCTAAATTACACTGTTTACATTACAAATAATTCACTCTACCATATGAAATGTTATTCCTGAACCAACATGTATTTTTTAACTATAATATTGGTGTAAATGCAACCATTTCTGGTCACTGTGCCTTGTTATGTGCTTCCAGAAAAGCCAAAGAGAGAAAGGGAAGGGGTGGTATCACTCCAACTACTAATGCAGCAGTAAAGAGTAACTGAAGTTATCAGAGAACAAGTCACATGACTGAGGGCACTTGGGAGCAGCACTATTAACTGATGGGTTTTTCTGTGTTTTTTTTAATGAAAGCATGTTTTGGCTGCAGAATACAACATCATTCAAAATACTCCTTTCTAAGACTCTTATTAAATGTTTAATAAACATACAGATGATAATATTATAATTTAAAAGAATGTTGCTTTGGGTGCTGACTCAAAAGCAGCAATTCTGTCCTCAATAGACCAAGGACAAAGAAAGACAAATAAACAAATAAAGGAATGAATCAGAAAAATAAAAGGAAGGAAAAATTAACCACTGTTTCGAAATTAAAATCATGACAATATTAGAAGAATTGTGAGAGATCAGCTAAAATCACCTTTCTGGAGTCATGTAACATCCCTTGTATACTAAATGATTCTGTTTATGAGTGGCACGTTTCTCAAGCAGATTGGACCGTGACTGAGTATTTGTATTTGGCCTTTATTGTCCTTGTAGCATTCAATACAAGGGGAATGGGTGGGATGCACTGGGCATGATAGAAAAAAGAAGCAACTGACATTTAGGGCTGTTGCTTAAAACAAAGCAGGTTAATGGAACAGTAACAACAAAAAAATGTAAGCGATTTAAAGGAATAACAATATAATTCACTGTTGTGCTGCACTGGTAAAACTGGTGTGTTTGCTTCAGAAACTCTACTATGGTTTATATAAACAAGCTACTGTGTAGCCGTGGAGGCTTCCATTCAAGCACAGGATACACAATAGATAACAGATAAGTTCTGAAGAATCTCATTGCATACTACAGAGCTTATTTGTTATCTGCTGTGTATCCTGTGCCTTTTTTATTTATTCCAGCTTGAATGGCTGACCTCATGGCTACACAGCAGTGTGTTTATATAAACTATTGTAGTCTTTCTAAAGCAAACACAGCTAGTTTTACCAGTGCAGGGCAACACTACATTACATTGTCATTCCTTTAAAACAATGACATTGTTAGTGTTTCTGTTCCTTTAAGTTTGGGCTGCCATGAGTGCAGGGTGGGAACATTTGTAGTGTGCTCAAACAATATTTATCAGGTGAAGTTCAGCTAATTGCTAATTAGTAACACATTCTTTATATAATCTTGTATAATTGACAGCCATCAGTAAATGACTGGATAGCACTAGGGTTATATTTTGAGGAGTTTTAAAGCTTAACATGTCATAGATGGTGTTTAAATACTTAAATGATACTGTAAGAAAACTTACCGAGTAGGATCCTCATTGTGGCTCCGTCCTGCGGTGCTGACGTCACGGTCGTCGAGACGCAGGTGTCCGCAACTTAGAGTATGTCCTGATTGATGCGCATCCAGGTTATGGCGCGGAACGTTATGGTGCCGGCGTCTTGACGCAGACATTCCGACGCTGAAGAATTGGCGCCAAGGTCAAAGGTATTTAAACCGTTTCTGAATTGCAATCTGTGCCTGGTTATCGTGGTTTTTCCTGAGCCTAGCTATACAAACTCTATATCCCTGATTCCTGTGTATGACCCTTGCTTGTCCCCAACTTCTGAATATTCGCTGTCTGTCCAGACTTCTGCCTGCCCTTGAACTCAGATCCGGTTGACTATTCTTCTCTCACTACACGCTGGTATCTCGCTTCGGTTTAGCCTCACTGGCTTCTCTCCACTCAAGGCTCCCCCTGTATCATCCCCGGGTGGGTAATGTGTTGTGTGAGCCACTTGTGGGTCCTTATCTTCCAGAAGAGATCCATCAGCTCTCTATCCAGTAAGCCTGACAGATACAGGAAACAATATTTCCTATAGATTGGCAATGCTGACAGATTGACATGCTACATAACAGATGGGCTTAATTAGCCATTATTATTTCAATAACTTTTTAAAATTTTCAACCAAAATTAGTTTAACAGCATATTTTAGAATATTTTCCCATGTCTGGGTAGTTTTCCTACAACATGCCATAAACATAGTCAGGTTAATTGGCTCCTGATGAAATTGACTGGCATGTATGTTGTATAATAAGGACGTTAGATGGTAAACTCCAGTGGAGTGGCGTATAACATGTTGGCACTATATAAATAAAGAATAATAAAGATAATAATCACAAAAGAGTTGCCTGCCAAATCATTTAAATTGCTCTTTTGTGTCCCTAAAAGGCCTAATTACCATAACATTTCTATATTCACATGTGCACGTGATGATTGTTGTATGTTTGTAACTTGAGCAGCTTAATCATGTTATAGGGCAGCAGTGATCAAAAACCAACAATTAGATACATGGACATCACTTACTTTATTCAGTCAAACCAAAATTAAGTCACCTATATTAATTCACCTAAATTCCCACTGAAGCCTTACATTTTAGACCAAATTGACAAGCAGTCCATCTATGGAGTGAGGACCCCTATAAGTAAGTGCTTGGAGTCTTTGGCCAGATTGATGATTCTATATGCTAAGCAAATTCTGATTAGTATCATTTACAAGACTGTGCTACACATTGCAACACTTTGGAGAGGTGGATAAAACCATTTATAGCCATCCTAGGTCTAGGTCTACAAAAGTGGTCAGTTTGCTCACATACAGTATCTAATGTAGCTAACTCTAGTACTGTGTATCAAGATAAAGTGGCACGTATTTGCTAAAATTGGGTAAAATTGCTCCATTGCTATAGTAGCCAGTCAGCAATTATCTTATAGACCAGTAGAAGCTACTAGCTGAATGGCTGTTACAAGCTGCCTCATAAGGTTAAATCATGCTTTGTTACAATTTGAGCCCAGAGTCTGTAAAGCTACTGCATTATTATTACTTCCAAAGTAACTGAATGCAATTTAGCACCAAATTGCCAACAACTCTGCTGCAAACCACCATGCATTGCCAGGCAAAGCAAGTCAAAGGGAATGGAGGAAGGTAAAAGAAACCTGCGGTGGGAGGCTAAATTCAAAGATGTAGAATAGTGATGGGCTAATAAATTCGCCAGGCAAGAATTCACGGTGAATTTCTGTGTTTTCGCCGCCAGCGAATAAATTCGCAAAACTGCAGCGAAAATTCGTAGACATCAAAAAATTTTGGACACGAGTAGGAAAAGTCACACGCGTCAAATCCAGACACATATTGACTTTAATGCCACCATCAAAATTGACACTGATGTCAAAATTCGTGTTTGGCAAATTTTTCGCCCACGAATTTCATGGGAGATTCGTGAATTTTCCGCTAAAACGGCACAAATTCGCCAATCACTAATGTACAACATTTCAGTATTTCACAAGGGAAGCAAGCCAGAAACTTGGACAGCTGCAGGGTAGAAAGACAATTCTGATTGCTAAGGTTTATGGTGCAGTGAGAGACTGTCAATATAGCCCAATGATAATCACTGCCTCTAGTCGACATTCAAACAGATCAGAGGCAGGATACTATACCTCTTAAGTGCCTGGATATTATAAAAAGCATTTGCATTTTGTCTAAACTTGCAAAATGCTTATATACATTTATGTGTCTCTATTTAGTTTTCTCTAACTTTACTATATATTTAGAAAATCCACTCATCTGGAGGGCCACGCATTTTACAGACCTTGAACAGTTCTTTCCCACCTATCAAATATCACTGAATCAACTTCACAGGGCTTTGTAAATGAAATTTCACACTGATATGGGCTGTAACACACAACAGAGGAAAATAATGTGCCGAATATTCCTGTTCTATTCTAGAGCAAGAGCTTTTGGAAGCCAGTCATGTTAAGGCAAAACCAGACATTTAACATATAAAAGCCTGAAAATTCCTTTTTTGCGTTTACTGCAAAACTCCTGGTTAGCATCACTTTCTAGTATAACAGGGCAAATTGTGGCTAAACTGTGCAGACAGGACCACATTAAAAAAAAATTTAGTCTGTAGGGAATTTATTTTCCCTAGGCCCAGAAAGTAGAGAAGATATGTGCCTATTAATGACATACACAAAGAATTTGAAGTTCCTTACCTATGTTAGACCTAAGTGCATTAGGTGCAGTAGAACCCTAGCACTCACCTTGATCAGGCTGTAAGTATGCTGGTAACTTTGTCAGTTGCACCTATAGATGCTTATAGAAAGTTATAAGGGCACATGAATATCTGCAAGTGAAGATAGCAAAGTGCAATTTCAAATGCAATCAGCATATTTTATCCCACTGTGCCATGTTTTCTTCCCTAAAATTCCAGCATCATTGTGGTCTCAATGGTTGATGCACTTGGGGCAAATGCACTGCCCCTTCAACAACTACAGCCCATTCACCAAAGAAATTGCAACTGTGTGTTCACTTTGTCGCAAATTGGACACAATTGCACAGCAGTCTGCCTGATGTTCATGGACTAATTTACTGTGTTTGATGTGCATGTGACATGTGCCCTATTCTTTCAGCACAACTCAAATATGGTGATTGCCACAGGGCACTGGGGGACCAACCACCTGATCCAGAGGTGGCAATAGCTCCCATGCTTCTCTGCATAAATAGATGCAGCAACTTTCAATTCTAAACAGAAGGCAAGGAAGGCCTGAGCAGCGCCAAGCACAACTATACAGGAGTGCATTGTCATTGAAGGTGCCAGCCAGGTAAAGGCTCCTTATCTGAAAAATTCAGGGCCTGGTAGATAATAATTCCAATCTATACTACTTTTTAAAGAAGAGTCTTATATTTATAACAAAATATATTTTGTATGAAGACATACACAGTATTACAGAATTTCTTTTGCCCATTCCAATCAGTTTCCCTTGTATGTCAGCAAGCACTTTATCAATTGTAGAATTTTTCTGCAGGCTGGGTGATCCACTTTTCCTTTTTTGCCCCTGCCTGCAATGATTAGCCATTTGGCAGCAGCCTTTTATGAACATTACTGAGTCAGAGGTGCCAGCCAGGTAAAAGATCTTTATCTGAAAAAATCAGGGCTGGGTAGATAAGAATTCAAGTCTATACCACTTTTCAAAGCAGAGTCTTATTATTTATATATTTACAAATCACATATCAAAGTTACATGAAGCTTTCAAAAATGACATGTGAAAATAATTTCATATTATCACTTCAAATCTTCTCTTTCTTTTGAAAGTGGACGTCGGCTTCACATAAATAAAACTTTTTGACCCAACATATCCACCAGTAGCTGACTGGACAATTCCTTAGTGGTTATTCAGGAAGCACAATTTATTTTTAATTTATTTAACTTTTAAATCTACCCAGTTTCACCTGCATTGTACATTCTGTTCCCTGACCTTCTTAGATTGTCTCCCATGTGCTCCACTGGCTTCACTTCCCTATTTTGGATTACAAACATTTGCTTTGATTCTGCTATCAATACTTCCACCACATTTCCCCTTGCCATTCTGTACATTTTGTTCTGCTTCTTCTAAGAAAATAACAGGGGTCTTTTTCTTGGAATAAAATCTGTTCTAAATCATAACCATGCTCTGCCATGTACACAAGATTTCATCTACTAACACCTGGGATGGAACTGAGAGTTGAATATTTTTGTCTACAACAAATATTGTTATTCAATTATACATACATTTTGAAATCATCTTTCATTAATCATAAAAGACGATCTAAAATAGGGTGAGAAAAGTTTAATGGAAGATGATAGCTGAGGTCTAATTTTTATGGGTTTTAGTTTTTAGTTTTGTAATCTAATCTGGTTGGTGTGCTTTCTAGGGTTTTCTGATCATTTGTTCCATACTATAGACTGTAGTGATGTACACTTTAACATTTCCTGCATATATTTTGACCACAAGAGTAACATAGGAAACAATAAATCCTATTTTAGTCAGATACAGCAAATACAAAAATTCCCATCTGAAATGAGTCTTAGGGCAATGGCACATGGGTCATTTTTATCACAGCAATTTCTTATAGAATGGCATTCCAATCAAAACCCATTCAAGATGAAGAGAAGTGAAAAAACATTCACTGAGGAGTTCATTTTTCAAAGGTCAAAATGTTTAATTGCATTCTAAAGCTTTCCCAACACTCACGATATTTCTCTAAAATTGAAAACTAACTATTTAGCTCTTTTAATCAAAGTATTTATTTCCCCTCTCCCATAATTGTTTTTTTTTCCACAAAGTGCTCTCCAGTTTTTAGGAGAACATCTAACTCAGTGGATAAGGCTTGTGGCACACAAGGCATATTCTCAGCCACTTTTTTATTTCATTTATTTCATTTACATTAAAGTGATAATGTCATGGGAAAAAAATATTTTTTCAAAATGAATCATTTAATAGTGCTGCTCCAGCAGAATTCTGCACTGAAATCCATTTCTCAAAAGAGCAAACAGATTTTTTTATATTCAATTTTGAAATCTGACATGGGGCTAGACATATTGTCAATTTCCCAGCTGCCCCAAGTCATGTGACTTGTGCTCTGATAAACTTCAATCACTCTTTACTGCTGTATTGCAAGTTAGAGTGATATCATTCCCCTCCCTTTTTCCCCCCAGCAGCCAAACAAAAGAACAATGGGAAGGTAACCAGATAGCAGCTCCCTAACACAAGATAACAGCTGCCTGGTAGATCTAAGAACAGCACTCAATAGTAAAAACCCATGTCCCACTGAGACACATTCAGTTACATTGAGAAGGAAAAACAGCAGCCTGCCAGAAAGCATTTCTCTCCTAAAGTGCAGGCACAAGTCACATGACCAGGGGCAGCTGGGAAATTGACAAAATGTCTTGCCCCATGTCAGATTTCAAAATTGAATATAAAAAATCTGTTTGCTCTTTTGAGAAATGGATTGCAGTGCAGAATTCTGCTAGAGCAGCACTATTAACTGATGTGTTTTGAAAAAAAAGTGTTTTTCCATGACAGTATCCCTTTAATGGAATCTGCTTGTCACCAGCAGCCTAAATGTACATAGCCTTGTATCTCCTCAATGTTACACATGCTCTTAGTGATTCCTACACAACATTTGTAGTAAGTGCTAATAAAGGATGGGGGGTAACATTTTTACCAAAAGTCTGTATTCTGCATAAAAATCTGAACAGCTTTTTGCTGATTCTGCAGAAAGATGTGTCCTAGAAACTGGGAAGTTCTTGTTTTGTCAAGATAACTTTCAAAATCTAAAGGCCTGTTCTACTGGTGTGTCTCAGTCAATCTTTTTAACGTTGTTTGTTTGTATAGTTTTTGCCTGTTTGCAAAACTAAACCTTCCAATTGGGTGTTTTATTGGGAATCTTCAGTAGACAAGACCATACACTTGTGATTCTAGCTAAGGGTCAGTGCACACACTCAGATTCGGGGAGATAAGTTGCAGAGCGACCAATCTCCTCTTCTTCGGGGCGACTGAATTGCAAGCTCCGAGTACCATCCCGCTGGCGATTTACATTATAGCTGGCTGGAGGCAGTTTGGGGAGATTAGTAGCTCGAGGAAGAGGAGATTTGTCGCCGAGCGACTAATCTCCCCAAATCTGAGTGTGTGCCCTGACCCTTAAACTCACTCTGGACAAACTCCTGTATGGCCTATGGAAAGCAGGAGATAACTGACTTTTCCCAAGCAATGAGTAAGTGTTCCTGTTGGAAGTCTTTACAGCATTTACTAGCGATTGTCTCTGGTAACTTTCATGGTTGCAGGGAGGGTAGAGTGGCAGAATTGCATCAGAAGTCTGCATGTAAATGTTGAAAATAGCCTGACAGTTGCAAATGTTCTAAAATAGTTAGAAGTCAGGTCTTTTTGCAAGCAAGTGCTTTGGCAGATGGGTATGTGCTTTATCCCTCAAGTAACCATTTATCACTTTTTATTCTCAGTAAATAATGTAGTTCAAAAGAAACCCCACCCAAGGTCTTGCTTAAGTGTCTGCTTATTCCCATTGCATCTAAAGGCAATCAATCTTTAATTTAAATACCTTCTTGTTCGTAAAGGATCTAAAAATTGTGTAATAGCGTCATAATGTTTTAACTTTCTTTGGGGAAAGCTGTGCTGACAAAATGCCACAGGACATTAATAAATCCTTTAACTTGTCAATGTATGATATTTGATTTAAGACATCGCAATGCAGGTTTGTTATCCACAGTATCAATGTCCAGTCACAATAAGCAGGCATTAAGCTGCGATGAATAAATCAAAGGCCATAGATCATAGAAGATATGATCAGCTGTGTCTACAGCAGTCCTCTTGCCCTGTATAATACAGTGTTTTTACTTTCTTTTTTCTTTTATTAGAACATGTTTCATCTGTGCTATGATATACTTTAAATCCAAAATTAAATATTTCTTATCTTAATCATTTATCTCTTAATTGTAGCAATTTCAATATAAAATATTCGAATTCTCAAAACTAACATAAGTAAAACATTTTAATTTCAATTACAATATTTTTTAAATATACTGCATATTATTACATAACGTCATTGGGTGAAACAAAATTGTAGCAATACTGCTGAAAGACCTGTAACGAAAAACTTTTATCTGAGACTACCCTTAGTGGCGTACTTAGGTGAAGATCACTTTCAAAGTAAAAAAACACAAGAGAGAGCTTAATCTCATATGCATTTGTGATGCTGATTGTTTTGTTTTGGGGGGGTGGGATTGTTTTTTGCACAATCTTGTTTTTCAAAAAACTAAAAAGCTCATTAGATTTTAGGTGGCAAACTTTTTTATGTTTTGCAAAAGGCCAATGATGAAATTAGCATTTTCTGAAATTGTTACTGATAGTATATCCAAGATCTAACACTCAAGATCCTCTGCCTTTCTATTGGATTGCATAGATGGCAATACTCATTCCTGTGTTCTCGCAAGACTTTGTATTAACTATAACGGGAAGGGAATTGCAGTTATTAGCTGTGTTTGGTCACTTTTCCCAGGAAAGACTGTGGAGGTAAGAATGCAAGCAATTGCCTAAAGTGCACCAAGCCAAAGTGCAATAGCAAAAACAACAGTTTATCACAGTTTTCATTGGTAGAAGTTTCAGTTAATGAAACCACTTCAAACCAACCATTTCCTATTATACAACATTTTATAGTTTAAGAGAATCCTTGGGCTTATAGCACGCAAGAGATCACATTGAAAGACATGAAAGTCTATGTGTAAAACTAGTCACAAAGGAGAGGCACATTATCCCAAAGTAGTTTCAAAGGGAATCAAACACATGCCACCAAATGCCTGGACAATTATTGCTCACAGAACCTCATGTATTGAAATCTTCTCTCCCATATCATCAGTGTTTACTTCAAAGTCTCTTCACTATCTTCTTGCAATGAATACATTTTCTATTTATATATATATATTATGCTACGGTACTGGCAAGTAATAATATTAGTGAATTCCTTTACTAGGAGCTGAATAATTGCTTTAGTGTACATGAGACAAGTAGGTAACAATTATTTCCTTTTATCCTTCCCAGACAAAAAGGTTACAGAGGAAAATCTTCTGTCTAATTCTGTTACATAGAGAGGAGTTTGATAGCTTCGAACCAGAGACCATTGTTATTAATCCCAAAATATATTTTTGCTTCTTTCTGAAATGCACGCATCCTCAAATAATAGGGTTGGGACACTATAATTGCTAGAGGAGCAATAGAACTTGAGTTTTTGACCAGTATGTTACATTTATTACATGGGGGGCTGGTTTATCTATAGTGTTTTATGCCAATTATGTTAAATTAAAGTGCCTTCTACATCCGTCAGAAAATGCTTCTCCCCTCTCTGGAGCATCCTCAGGCCTAAGCTCTTCCTTAAACTGATATAAGTGGGAGGTGGAAGTTTGTTTCTGAACATCCAGTGGAACTAGGATGGATGAGACCCAGGTTAGAACGTTACACAATCAAAGTCCAAAAATATATTCCAAGTCAATTCTCTCAAAGTTAAAAAATCACTCTTTATTTAGCATAAATATTAAAAAGTAGGCATACAGACCAATCGATGCTCCGCCTTACGCGTTTCGCACCCACAGGCACTTATTCATAGGCAATGAATGAATTTGACAGGCCTGTGTAGACTGCAGCAGTTGAGTAATAGAACGTTACACAAACATTATTTGTGGTAAGTTTCAGACTGAACTGTGTGGCTGTGCACATTGCCCCCTAAAGCACTGGTAAGGTGCTTCCGCCGAGTGATCCTAACAATCGGGACACAGTCTGATTGGAGTAGAGCAACATGGTGATCCATGTGTGTGGCCATTCCAGCTAATATTTTGCTACTGCCAGGCTTGGTCCTAAGTGGATTCTCTTTATTTTAGCCAAAGTATAACTTCAACTGACATGTCAGGATATGTAGACTCATAAAATATTCCACAGTATAATGTGTTATTTCTGAGATCATTTGTCTGGGAAGAAGCAGCAGGGAAGGTTTGGTCTTATACAATCTGAATAAGAAATCAGTTTTATGCCAGGGATTTTTTGGCTCATTTCGTGTGTGTTTGTTTGTTGACTGGCTGCTGTTTAGTGATATAGTTTCACCAAAGCCATCTTATAACCCTCAGTACTATTCTTCATCCTGTCTGATCGAGCCCAAATGAATGTTGCATGCTAGCCTGCTACAGGTATGGGACGAGATTGCTCAGAACCTGGGGTTTTCCAGATAGGGGACATTTCTATAATTTGTAAATTAAATTGTTTTCTAGAAAATCAACATTAAATAAACCCAACAGGATTGTTTTGTCACCAATAAGGATGTATTGTATCTTAGTTGTTATTCAAGTACAAGGTACTGTTTTATCATTGTCAATGAGAAAATTAGGCCAATCCAGACTCACCGCTCCTCTGTTCACCATCTTACAGTTCCGAATCCCGGGTGCTCTGTCAACAGCTTTCCCACTTTAATAAGCTGTACTTGAGCAAAGAAAGGCGGCACTCCATATAAAAAATGGTGGTTTATTGCAGTAGGTCACATACCAACATTGCCTATGTTGGTCTGTTACATATTGCAATAAACCACCATTTTTTATATGGAGTGCCGCCTTTCTTTGCTCAAGTACAACTTTTTTTATCATTACAGAGAAAAAATAAATAATTTTTAGAAATTTGAGTATATGGGAGATGAACTTCCAAAAATGTGATGTTTTCTAGATAACGTGTTTGCGAATAATGGATCTTGAAATTCATTGTCCAACCAAAAGATTACATAGAAATTGTCCAGTCAGATACATTAGGTATAGATGGGGTGTAAGACGCAAGGCACAGCACACTTCAGCATTGGGGAGGCCTGTACCCAAACATTTTCCTTCATCAAGCAGTAAGCACAGGGATCCTTTTCTGTGCTGCTCAAGTTGAATTGCAGACACATTAAGGCGTGTACTCAAATCTTGCCCGTGCTGCCCCTTACTTCACAGGTGCTAATTGTACCCATTTGCATACTGTTTTCTAACCTGTGCAGACCTTTGTGCCTCTAGTATCTGTTACACAATATTGCCTCTATTTGCAGAAGGTGCAGTAAAAAAAAATTCTGGAGATGAAAAATAATGGTGAAAACTAGTGATGGGCGAATTTGCGCCATTTCGCTTCGCCGAAGCGTTTTTGACGGCGGCGCCCGTTTTTTCGACGCCGGCGCCCGTTTTTGGCGCCGGCGTCCGTTTTTTTCGAAAAAAAAATTTTGACGCCGGCGAATTTTTGACGCGAATTTTCGCGGGCGTTTTGCGAATTTATTCGCCGGCGGCGAAACGCGCAAATTCGCCGCGAATTCGCGCCTGGCGAATAAATTCGCCCATCACTAGTGAAAACGTGTGCTGATGAACTAATGCAAGTATTTAAAGGCAATCCACTATAGTACAAACCATTACTGTACCACTTAGTCTGTCTCAGCCTGGAAGGCACATTTTTAGATTTCTGGATTTACCAGAATGGAGCCCAGCTACTATTTTGCTTGTAGCAGTCTTCTGAAAGTCATTCACTGTCTGCTTTTATCTTCCCATAAAACCCCACCCTTAAGTCTCTGTGTTATCTTTTGTCATTATATTGCACTAGCTTTTGACTTGATCTGTTTTATCTTCACTCTGCTCATCTGACATTCTTCATGCTTCATGGGCACTTTCAGTATTTATATAGATCAGTGATCCCCAACCAGTAGCTCGTGAGCAGCATGTTGCTCTCCAAACCCTTGGATGTTGCTCCCAGTGGCCTCAAGCAGGTGCTTATTTTTGAATTTGAGGCTTGGAGGCAAGTTTTGGTTGTATAAAAACCAGGTGCACTGCCAAACAGAGTTTCAATGTAGGTTGACAATCCACATAGAGGTTACTAAATGGCCAATAACAGCACTTATTTGGCACCCAATGAACATTTTTAATGCTAGTGTTGTTCCCCAACTCCTTTTACTTCTGAATGTTGCTCACGTATTCTAAAGGTTGGGGATCCCTGATATAGATATTTTATAGATATTTTATAGGTATACTGTAACATGTTAGGATTTAGAAAAAACCTTATACACTATAACATTATATAACAGGAAAATAAATCACGGACATATCCTTTTCCAGTTAAAACTCTTACCATACTTACTATTACAATAATATCAGAGCAGATATTACGTTATGTTAACAAGGAAGATAATCGAATGTTTTGATCCTGATTCCAATGAATTGTTGTTGGTCTGACTGGACTAAAAAATTAATTGTATAGCAGCCATGATAAATTGTCTTAAAAAAGCAGACCTTAACAGGAACCACAACTCCTCCTGCTTATTCATTCTGGTAAATTGATTAGATCAATAATCAAAAGGCAAAATCATAACATCCAAACCTTGTTCTGTGTAATGTTGAAGAAGACAGTTCCTGCCCTTGGCATCCTACAATGAATTGGTGGAAAGTCCCAAACGTGTCAGTGTGTATAGGAACAAACAACGAGATGCAAGTTTGACATTTCAATAAAAAGTTGATTTTTCTGCTATTTTCAACATATACATTTCTTAATTGTTCTTCAATAACAAAAAAAACAGTGCAATTCCAATATCTGATATTTTCTAATGCATTGACATACACAGATATGCAATATTCAATAGTTTTTGAATACTATATAAGAACAATTAAAATGATACAACTTGTCAGCCACATTATATTTCCATCATGATTCGCATGTATTCATGATCATGTAATGTGTGCTGTTTTTACATTATGTCCTAGCATTGGTTGCATCCAGCAGCACATAGAAAATGCAAATATTAGGGGGTAATGATTATGTTAGAATGTTCTGAAAATATTTAGCATTTTTGTGGCCAAAAACATGGCAAATAGCCCTCACTATTAAATGAAGCCTAATATCCTTCAAAAGAGAATGCCATTACTGGTACAAGGAATTGTAAATAGGGATTTATATTTCACTTTTGAATGTAGCTAATTGTATTTCCTTTGGAAGTCATGGTCACTTTAATGAACAAACTCAGCAAAGGTCAACATAACATTATAATTTACTTAGGGACAAGGTTCCCAGACTAGTCAAGGGAGATGTAGCCATATTAGGTTTTTGAGAATGATTATTGAATGGTCATGACTGTAAATGAACAAGCATAATGTATTGCACCCTTGAAACCTTATCCACTAATTCAACTACATGCTTTTACCAAATCTTCAACTTTTATTAGACTGCAATGTTTTCTTTTTCAAGTTCTGTGTGTAAGTTAATTTAAGAGTAGTCAAAAAAAAAAATCAAACATAGCTATATATAAACTTCATTCCATATAGCTTCCTGTTATATAAGAAAGCAAACTCCACAACAAATGACTGTCCCATAAACGGATGGTTCAATTGGGTTTTAGGCAAGAATTTGACATTGTCGAATACTTGTTGAATCGTTTTATGTACATTTCCCTTTATTAATAGACCAGAGTATGTATGAAGGTAATTTTTCCTGTTGATGTGGCCTGGGCATATGGCAGGATTGCTCTTGTAAATCCACCACTGATAGAAAGTCAGTACACTTCTGATAAAAAATTACCCATGTCTAGGTCATAGAAACAGTAGCCTGCAGAAATGTGGTACCCAGAGACTGGCAAGCTGTAAATACTGATCACTTGGAAGATTACAACTACAGTGTGTAATGGGTCTATTTTTTTACTTTCTTACAGTGATTTTGCTTATGGTTGCAACTCTATGAATCCTTTATTACAAAAAAGCTAATTTAAATAAAACAACATACAAATGAAAGTTAACTTACATGGACCATACAAATGTTTTACAGCAGAACGTGACAATGATTGATAGCTTCAAGTTGCGATTTCCAGATTTTTCTCAAATCTGAATCAAACAAATTAAACTCATTTGTTACTTCCTCCGGCATCTTCCCACAGTCAAGTAACATTGCATTGCAATAGGAGGAAGGGTACAAAAGAAATAACTTTGCCCCTTCATCCTAGTCTTCAGTCTGCAGAGAAACAGCCTAATACGTCCTATCTAGGCACATTCAAGTAAATATATGTTAATTATTGAAAATTATGTAAAATAAGTTTTAAATAGTTGAGTTTCAATTATTATTCTATTAAAATCAATATGTTATCTGAATATTTCCCAATGAAATATATTAACAGAGAGATGTCTTATCTAACTACAATCCTGCACTGAAAATTGAACCTGATGTAAGGGTGATGGCAGTATATTTTGTCTCCTGCATGTCTCTCCGGCACAGGCAACAGAAAATATCTATGTAATGAATTCGGTTGAATTCCACCGTAAAAATGTGCATTGCGCGAGCTTGCAATTTAGCATGTTTATGTAATCATGGTGAGTTTTGAGATGTCATCAGTTATAAACGGTGAGTTCTGATGTCATTTCAATCACATGACTCACTGAAATTTGTGTATTATAATAAATAAAGTACCCCCTGTTGCAAAATATGAGGATATTAGAAGTTACCTTGGAGTTCCATGACCTGTATAAAAACACTCAGCCTTTGGCCTCGTGTTTTTATATGGTCATAAAACTCCTCAAATTTCACAAACACAGGAATTTCTTCATGTGTGTCCTGTGTGGTGACTTTTTTGGATGTAGGGTGCACTGGCATATAGGATATTTACAACCTTTAACAAAGTCTCCATCTAATTGTAGTGAGAGTGGGCCCTGGATATCAGGTTCTCTGGTAGACCATTGACGGCTTCACTCACATCACAACATTCAATCAATGTTGCACTTGGTCTCTAAGGGGCAAATTTACTAAAGGACGAAGTGACGTTAGCCAAAATTCGCCAGCGTGATGTCATTTCATTACTTCACCAATTTACTAATGGGCGCTGGCGTAACTTCGATAGCGAAGGAGATAGACTCTAGCACTACTTTGCACTCTTATGTCAAGCAAAGTTTCTTTCTGGTGAAAAAGCGTTACTTCGCAAATTCACTAAGATGTGCATTTTATTGAAAGTTACATGTTCTGCCAGACTTGCCTTCGCCAGCTCAGACCAGGCGAAATGCAATGGAATGTAAAGGGCTTCTTCAATTTTTAGCTGAAAAATTTTCTAAGTCCCAAAAAACGCTGGCGTCTTTTAGTTTTTTTCAGGGTGATAGGCTGCAAAAGTCCGTACAATTATTTTTGGGTACCCCGGGCTCCCCCATACATTTCCTACCATTTGGCACATAAACTATACACTGGGCACATGTGTAGGGCAATATAACAACTCTATTTCATTTTATTAAGGTTTCCCAGGCTTGTGTAGTGTAATGTATTTGCTGCAACATATACGTCCATTCAACTTTAACTTCCCGCCGTATGCAAATAAGCCAACGCTAGTGCAACTTCGCTCCGCTTGGTGCAGTAATGCTAACGCAACTTCGCCAGAGTTCGGCGCCCTGGACGCAACTTCGGATTTTAGTGAATTAGCGTTGTCCTGGCGAATCTACGCCTGTCGAAGTGTTGTGATGTGAGTGAAGCCGTCAATGGTCTACCAGAGAACCTGATATCCAGGGCCCACTCTCACTACAATTAGATGGAGACTTTGTTAAAGGTTGTAAATATCCTATATGCCAGTGCACCCTACATCCAAAAAAGTCACCACACAGGACACACATGAAGAAATTCCTGTGTTTGTGAAATTTGTGTATTATAATAAATAAAGTACCCCCTCTTGTAAATTATAAGGGTATTACAAGTTACTGAGGAGTTTTATGACCATATAAAAACACGAGGCCAAAGGCCGAGTGTTTTTATACAGGTCATGGAACTCCAAGGTAACTTCTAATATCCTCATATTTTGCAACAGGGGGTACTTTATTTATTATAATACACAAATTTCAGTGAGTCATGTGATTGAAATGACATCAGAACTCACCGTTTATAACTGATGACATCAGAACTCACTGTTTTTAAGGGTATACTTTACAAGATATTCATGGCTTTTGTGTATTATATGTATGTAAGATCAAGTTCTTTGTCTTGATCACAATATTAACAGTGTGCTGTGTTTCTTTTTGGATTTGTATCTACTAAACGTTACAGAATCTAACACCAGAAAAAAGTTTGCAATGGGCTGAGCACTCCAACATTGGGCCACATTCAATTCAGTGAAAAAAGGGTTATCACTTGAAAAATCATGGATGAGATTCACTTTGAGATGCAATTCAATTGAGAAAAAATGATCTCATTGTTAATCACGTGAAAACTCTAAAAACTGGAACTGAATTTGAGAAAAGTTTGTTCTCGTTTGTGAGTTTTCACGTGATAAACCATGAGATAACTTTTTCTCATTGAATTGAATCTGGCCCATTTTGTGTATACCATCAGACAAGATATATACCATCAGTGGACTTTTGTTGCCAGCAGTGAAAATTTTCACAAATCCAAACTAGAATATTGCTATGCATTTATTGGGGCTATTTCTCGAATGCAAAACATGCTACCTAGAAACTGTCCTGATCATGACATTAGGCTGGTGTTGTTGGATTATATATATATATATATATATATATATATATATATATATACAGTATATACACCTGTGACTAGTTTATAAAGTAGCCTTGAGATATATATGGGTTCAGTAAAAATGTTGAATGCAAAAGTTGACGTAGGTGAGACACAATGCTTTCTAATGTAGCTTTTTTCATTTACTGTGTTTCTATTGTAATGTGAATGTAAAGCAGGGACATGCATTGAAGTAATGTTTTAATTTAACATAGATTGAAAGATATACAGTATAGATGTAGGCTGACGTATTCCGAGAGCAGAGGTATAATATCTCAAAAGCTAACTCATATTGTTATTGGCATAGCATTTGGAGTGTTAAGTAAATACTTGTACAAAACCACTGAAAAACCTGTATGATGAGTACAGATACTGTTATAACTATGTTTACTACTTCAGGAATACCAGCAAAGGCAACCAAGTTCTGCTTCTACATTTTCCATGGAAAACCCAAAGCGAAACTTGGACTCTTGCCCAGAATTTCTACACTATTGAATACAAATAAGGAACTGGCCTCCTCAGTAAAAAAGTGTTCCTCGTGAAACCATTTCCCTGACTTTGCACGCACTGATTTGGTGTTCACTGGAACTTCCTCATTCATCTGTTCTTCAGCTCCATTCGGTGGCGACTTCCTAATCCATTGGGTCCTGGCTAATCCAGGAAATAAAGCCAGGCCCCCCTTGATGCATACCACTCACCATGCCCAGTACGGCTGTACCCCCTGATGAAGGGTTATTTTTCAGTACCTTTAATCTGCTTAAAAAAAATTAAATATTGAATAAACCCAATAGGATAGTTTTCCACCAATATGGATGTATGTGATTTAGTTACCAGCAAATACAAAGCACTGTTTTATTATTGCAGAGAAAAAGAAAATAATATTTAAAAATTAGAATGATTTGCATAAAATGGACTTTGTGGGAGTTTCTGATAAGGGATCCCATACCTGTATTAGAATTAGTTATGGATACAAAATCCTAGGCACAAGTCATCCTGCCATGTGCTGAGAACTTAAAGGGATACTGTCATGGGAAAAAAAATGTTTTCAAAATGAATCAGTTAATAGTGCTGCTCCAGCAGAATTCTGCACTGAAAACCATTTTTCAAAAGAGCAAACAGATTTTGTTATATTCAATTTTGAAATCTGACATGGGGCTAGACATATTGTCAATTTCCCAGCTGCCCCAAGTCATGTGACTTGTGCTCTGATCAACTTCAATCACTCTTTACTGCTGTACTGCAAGTTGGAGTGATATCACCCCCCTCCCTTTTCCCCTCCCAGCAGCCAAACAACAGAACAATGGGAAGGTAACCAGATAGCAGCTCCCTAACACAAGATAACAGCTGCCTGGTAGATCTAAGAACAACACTCAATAGTAAAAACTCATGTCTCACTGAGACACATTCAGTTACATTGAGAAGGAAAAACAGCAGCCTGCCAGAAAGCATTTCTCTCCTAAAGTGCAGGCACAAGTCACATGACCAGGGCAGCTGGGAAATTGACAAAATGTCTAGCCCCATGTCAGATTTCAAAATTGAATATAAAAAAATCTGTTTGCTCTTTTGAGAAATGGATTTCAGTGCAGAATTCTGCTGGAGTAGCACTATTAACTGATTATTTTTTTTAAAAAAAATTTTTTCCCATGACAGTATCCCTTTAACTTCACGTATCAATCTAGCTGGGGGTGACTTACCAGTTATTGTACCAGAAACATGTCATAAGGTTTTATACTCACTATATGTACAGGTTAAATTGAATGGAAAAGATGTCAAATTTTAAAGGCGAATTAACACATCCTCTCTAAACCACAATGAGGCTAAACATTCAAGAAGAAGCTTGGTTTATGGTCCTTGGCAAACAAGGCCCTGTAGGGCCATAGTGCCATAGGCAGATCTTGATGAGGGCAATGGCACATGGGGGGATTCAAAGCATAATGTTGCCCAACAAATTGCAGCTCACGAATGTTATGATTCTTTTTGATTAGCTTTTGCCATCCCTGTGTGTACTCAGTGGTCAACCAATTATCCCTGAACAAATTCATTATATACAGTATATATATTATAGTTATAGGGCTCATTTGTGCTTCCAGATATTTTTTCTAGTAGTAATTACAGAAGCATATTCCCAAAATGGGACGTTGGCAGCAGATCAGGAATTATTTCCCAACACATTTTGTCCTATATACTGTATATATATGCTTTTCCATATTAAAAGGGAGAAAACTCTTCTTGCTGAAGCTCATGCCATATTTTTTTACCTATACACCAATATTTGTTAATGAACATTTTAAGCACAACATTCCATTTACAACATTCCCTACATTTCTTTTTCTTTTAAAATGGCCTCTCTCTTCCCATAATTCCTCCAGAGATAATCTTCTTTTGAGATTAAACCTTGCCACTGCTGATGGTCCAATATTTGACTTTGATGTAAGTCTCATAATGTAGCTGAACTAACTCTTAAGGGGCCCTTTGGTGACCCCTGGTGGGTGCAGTACAGACCAGTGACAAACATACTTTTTTTTAAAGTTAAGCTGTAGCTGTAATGTAATGTCAGCAGGTACTGAGGGACGAAATCATTTCATGGATTTTTTAAGGCAGTAGAGAAGCCATTCTAGTTCATCCTGAGGTTCTGATTACCTTAAAGGGGACCTGTCACCCCAAGAAATTATTTCAAATTCTTTTTTATGAAGTCAGTCAAGCAAAATAAATGTCACTTACAGTATACTGTAAAAATGATTTAAATCTTGTTTATTTTAGTCTTGGACTTCACAATCAAATCAATGGTAAGGAGGAAGGGGAAATGCGGAGAGTGCAGTGAAATCTTGGAAGTGCAGTATGGAAAGTGAAAGTATGATTGACAGCTTAGATTTTTAATCAAGTTCATAACAGTTATGAGTGTTTTAATAAAAAAAAAAATTTGGGTTTCATATTTAATTTGAAAAGTACTTTTATTATACAGCTTTTTATTTCTGGGTGACAGGTCCTCTTTAAGAATATAAATATGCACATACCTTTCCACAGTCACAGCTGTTGCTGTTGTGTAGATGTTTATAATGTACTTTTGTTCATACATGATCATATATGTGTAGTTTTCTGAAGTGAAATTCTTCATTATGCTTCCCATCTGTTTCACTCTTTTTTGTACCATTAGATTTATGACAGTTATATTTCACACCCTTGAGCAAACCTTTGACTTGCTCAAAGGCTTTGACTGACCACACACAATATTATACAGTCATACAACCTAAACAAAAACAAATTAGTCTGTGAGTAAGGAAGGCCAAATCGGTCACTATGTGCACTGATCAAATACAGTGTGGACACAATACCCTTTGATTAGCCCAAGAGATATATGGAAAACAAAAGCTAACTTCATCTGCATTGAACTCTTCTGCCAAACAGAGAACTTTACAAAATGTAAATGTTATCTTTGGGCAAGGTTTCAGTGTGGTGCTTTTTGGCCTACAAACTGACCCATTTTAGCTTCAAAATTAAACTTGATCTCATCAGGTTGTGGTTGATTCACAAGCAGGATGAAATAATCATATATAATCATAATCATATATACCTCCCCAAAACAGCAATCTCCTGCCTAACTCCTTACAATGGCCCACTGGAGAGAATTAATAGATTCACAATGGAACATTGCCAGCTGTTAGACTGGATATAGATAGTTAAGTTACGGTAAAGTAAAGGGCCTCAAAAGCATTAGCCAAGTGTCACTTGAGATACTCACTGGAGAATGCTTCAGGCATTTTGCATACCTCTAGGCTATGCTACAGAGTATATATGTTAATCTGGCTGCAATAACTTTTCACTGCTTTTTGTATGAGAAAATCAAATAAGACAGGAGGAAAACACACCTTTGTTGACTGGATGGAGACTAAACATTCAAGGCCTCTCTTTTAGCTAACTAGGGGGGATTGTGGATGCACACCTAAGGCCAATTTCAAAAAGTTTAAAGCCCTGTCTAAATGATTCAAGTAAATATGCAAGTGCATGTAATTTTGAAACAGGATTTTTTTTGTTACAAAGTTATGATCATAATTATGATCTTTTAGCTAAAACTGTATGTACAACATAATTAAGGAACTGTTTTATATATATATATATATTTAACATAATGATTACATACTACACGCTATGATCTAAGCACATTCATGAGAATATTTAACTATGTACAGATACATTATAGATGACAGATGATAGATAGATAGATGATAGAAAGAAAGAAAATAGATAGATAGATTAAAAGAACAGTTCAGTGTAAAAATAAAAACTGGTTGATAGATAGACTGTGCAAAATAAAAAATATTTAATATAGTTAGTGAGCCAAAAATGTAATCTATAAAGGCTGGAGTGAACAGATGTCTAACATAACTTCCTGCTTTGCAGCCCTCTAACTCAGTCTTAGTCAGAGACTTTAAGGGGGGCACATGGGACAAAACTCTTCAGTAAGTTTGCAGTTGATCCTTAGCATTTAGCTCACATGTAAAAGCAAACAGTTATGACCCATGTGCCCGCCCCCAAGTGTCTCATTTATGCCAATCAGTGAAACCCAAGAGAGCTGAAAAGAAGGAAGTAGTGTTCTGGCTATTATGTTAGACATCCAGTCACTCCAGCCTTTATACATTAAATTGTTTGGCTAAATAACTATATTAGAAACTTTTTTTATTTTGCACACAGTTTTTATTTTTACACTGAAGTGTTCCTTTAAGGGGGTAACGCTAAAGTAGGGCCATTCCACAAATCCAAATGGAATCTGGCTCACTAAAACACACACACACACATATATATATATATATATATATATATATATATATATATATATATATATATATATATATATATATATATATATATATATATATATATATATAATATTTAATTTAATTATTTATAACATATTATTGAAATGCACTCACTTAGATACCCACCCAGTAGTAAAAAAAAAAATATGATTAAAAAAGATATAAAATATAAAATGAATGAATAATTATAATCACAATTTCCATATTAAACAATGACCCTACTAGAGTTAGGGGCAGATTTATTATGGTTGGAATGATAAATTAGAATTTGAATTTTTGAAACTCAAAAAGGAACCAACTCGAATGTAAATTTGAATTTATCACAACTTGACCATGGAAACAGTTCTAATTTGAATATTTGCCACCTAAAACCTGCTGAATTAATTTACAAGTCAATGGCAGAGGTCACTGACCCATTTGAAGATGTTAATATGCTTTCTGACATTCAATTTTTTTTGAGAGGAAAATTTGATTTGAGTTTAGTTCGTATTCGATTAGAATATGAATCGAATTTTCGTGTTCATATTCAATAATTTTTATAAATAACCTCACATTCGAATTTATTAGACTAAAAAATAATTCAATTCAAAATTCGACCTTTGATAAAATAAGTAAATGTACATGTCTAAGTTTAACTTAGAAGTTTTCAAAGTTCCACATGATTTTTAAACTATAAGGTAATTTACGTTCAATTTGTATGGCCATTTGGCCAAATGAATGAATAATCACAATCTCCACATTACATAGTTACATAGTTAAATTGGGTTGAAAAAAGACAAAGTCCATCAAGTTCAACCCCTCCAAATGAAAACCCAGCATCCCTACACACACCCCTCCCTACTTTTAATTAAAATTCTATATACCCATACCTATATTAACTATAGAGTTTAGTATCACAATAGCCTTTAATATTATGTCTGTCCAAAAAATCATCCAAGCCATTCTTAAAGGCATTAACTGAATCAGCCATCACAACATCACCCGGCAGTGCATTCCACAACCTCACTGTCCTGACTGTGAAGAACCCTCTACGTTGCTTCAAATGAAAGTTCTTTTCTTCTAGTCTAAAGGGGTGGCCTCTGGTACGGTGATCCACTTTATGGGTAAAAAGGTCCCCTGCCATTTGTCTATAATGTCCTCTAATGTACTTGTAAAGTGTAATCATGTCCCCTCGCAAGCGCCTTTTTTCCAGAGAAAACAACCCCAACCTTGACAGTCTACCCTCATAATTTAAGTCTTCCGTCCCTCTAACCAATTTAGTTGCACGTCTCTGCACTCTCTCCAGCTCATTTATATCCCTCTTAAGGACTGGAGTCCAAAACTGAACTGCATACTCCAGATGAGGCCTTACCAGGGACCTATAAAGAGGCATAATTATGTTTTCATCCCTTGAGTTAATGCCCTTTTTTATGCAAGACAGAACTTTATTTGCTTTAGTAGCCACAGAATGACACTGCCCAGAATTAGACAACGTGTTATCTACAAAGACCCCTAGATCCTTTTCATTTAAGGAAACTCCCAACACATTGCCATTTAGTGTATAACTTGCATTTATATTATTTTTGCCAAAGTGCATAACCTTGCATTTATCAACATTGAACCTCATTTTCCAGTTTGCTGCCCAGTTTTCCAGTTTAGACAGATCACTTTGCAAAGTGGCAGCATCCTGCATGGAACCTATAGTTCTGCACAATTTAGTATCATCTGCAAAAATAGAAACAGTACTTTCAATGCCCACCTCCAGGTCATTAATAAACAAGTTGAAAAGCAAGGGACCTAGTACAGAGCCCTGCGGTACTCCACTAACAACACTGGTCCAATTAGAAAATGTTCCATTTACCACCACTCTTTGTAGTCTATCTTTTAGCCAGTTCGCTATCCAGGTACAAATACTATGTTCCAGGCCAACATTCCTTAATTTAACCAGTAACCTTTTGTGTGGCACTGTATCAAATGCTTTAGCAAAGTCTAAGTAAATCACATCCACTGCCATCCCAGAATCGAGGTCTCTACTTACATTCTCGTAAAAAGAAATTAAGTTAGTCTGGCAAGATCTATTACGCATAAAACCATGCTGGCACAAACTCATAGTATTATGATTTGCTATGAAGTCCAGTATCTTATCCTTTATTAACCCTTCGAAAAGCTTTCCTAATACTGACGTCAGACTAACTGGCCTATAGTTTTGAGGCTGAGAACGGGATCCTTTTTTGAATAGAGGCACCACATTAGCAATTCGCCAGTCTCTTGGCACAATACCAGATCTCAATGAATCCTGAAAAATTAAGTAAAGAGGTTTGGCAATCACAGAGCTAAGCTCGCTAATTACCCTGGGATGAATACCATCTGGCCCTGGACCTTTGTTAATCTTAACCTGTTCAAGTCTCTTTTGAATTTCTTCTTGTGTGAACCATGCATCATTAGTTGTATTACTAGAATTGGGAGTGTTAAGAAGGAAACCTTCACTTACTGGTTCTTCATTTGTGTAAACAGATGAAAAATACGAGTTCAGAATCTGCGCTTTTATTTTGTTTTCATCAACCAGCTGATCCCCCTCTGATAGTAAGGGTCCCACCCCTTCCTGCTTCATTTTTTTACTATTGACATATTTAAAAAATAATTTGGGATTTTTTTTACTGCTTGCTGCAATATCCTTTTCTATAGCAATTTTAGCTTGCCTTATAGCTTCTTTGCATGATTTATTGGCCTCCTTGTACCTTATAAATGTTTCGGCTGTACCAGCTAACTTGAAAGCCTTAAAAGCACGTCTTTTCTTACCCACCTCAACACCAACGCTTCTATTGAACCAAAAAGGTTTTGCTTTGCAACGACGTTCCTTGCTTACAAGTGGAATATACTGACAAGTATATTTATTAAGCAGCATTTTAAAGACTTCCCATTTTTGTTCTGTGTTTAACCCTGTGAAAAGCATTTCCCACTTAATATGTTGCAGAGATGCCCTTATACTGTCAAAGTTTGCACGTCTGAAATTTAGTGTTTTAGTTACTCCCTTATAGAATTGCTTCTGCAACAGAATCTCAAAGGAGACCATGTTATGATCACTATTCCCTAAATGCTCACCCACACAAATGTTAGAGATGAGTTCAGTATTGTTAGTTATTACAAGGTCCAAAAGAGAGTTATTCCTAGTAGGTTCTTGAACGAGCTGGAATAAAAAGTTGTCATTCAGCATATTTACAAACCTACTAGCTTTTTCTGTCTTAGCAACCCCATTACCCCAGTCAATGTCTGGATAATTGAAGTCACCCATAGCAACAACTTGACCCAGCTGTGAAGCCGCTTGTATCTGCAAGAGTAGCTGGGCTTCATACTCGACACTTATACGAGGTGGTTTATAGCATACACCAATGATAATTCTTTTTGATACCTTTTGCCCAGTCGAAATCTCTACCCAGAGTGATTCTACACCCTCACCAGTGCCAGCTATTTTTATTTCTTTAGCGCATGGCTTTAATTCAGGCTTTACATACAAACCCACTCCTCCACCCTTTTTAATCCCTCTGTCCCTCCTAAAAAGGGTGTAACCATTTAAATTCACAATCCAGTCACATGTTTCATCCCACCAGGTCTCAGTGATACCAATTATATCATAATTTTTAGAGCATGCAATTAATTCTAGGTCTCCCATTTTACCTGACAAACTCCGTGCATTTGCCAGCATACAGCGGAGGTTACTACTTTTACTTTTGAAATGTGCATTACTTAGTGAAGATGTACTGTATTTAGGCAGAGATAATGAATGATACTTTCACACCTGATGAACAGGCAAATTAAATGAGGCACACAGGAAACACCTGCAGGAAATCAGTGGGCAACAAATCATTAAAAATACCTGATTTCTCGTAATTGTGTGAAGAACCTGATGATCACGCAGGTATTTAGTTTCACTATAACATAAAGGTATTTCAGGATATTTGTCAGCCACGGGTAGAGCAGATTTCCTATGGGTAACAAATTTCCATAACCTACATAAAGATATTTGTTCTTTGGCCTGGTGCTTTTATATGATCATGGAACTCCTTGATGGTTTACAATATACTTATATTATACAAAAGAGTGCACATTCTTCACTATATCATTTCAAGCTAGGTGCATTAGAAAAAGCCCATATTGTAGATTTATAGTGTTATTTATTTTTTTGCATGAATAAAAAAGTGCTTTAAACCATTTGCTTTTTGCCACAGCTGGCACTCAGCTTATTATGTGTATTTACTTGTGTCATTTAAGCCCATCTGTATGTGTTTATTGTTACATGGATCCCAGACCACTCTCCACTGAACTGCAAGGAGTTCTAACCACCATCTGCAAAAAAACAAGCCCCATCAGCCATAAACAGTCAGTGGGTTAAGAAAAACAATTAAAACCAAGAATAATCTCACTTTAGTATGTTTTTAAAAGCATCAGTTTGTTTGAAGAGTCTTGCTAATGGGGAGAAATTACTCTTCCTCTACATGTAAATTACCCAGACTGCCCAGGTTGTGTCTTTCAGATGACAAGGTTTTAAATTGCTTAATAATGTCTGTCAGCAAGGAACATAATGACTGAAAATGACAGGGTAGAAAAATATTATACAGTAGAAGAATATTATTGCACAGTAGCTTTACCCACTGGACATATACAGAGTCATTATTTTACAAGCTTAGAACATGTTTTTATAGACGCGTTAATTTTAAAGACAAATCAGCTGAGTAAACAGCAGAAAAAAGCCAAACAATTATAGCTCAGAAACTATTATAGCAACTGGAAATAATTCCCATGTCTTGGTTAAAAATAGTAAAGCTGTTGAATACAAAAAGCTTCTGCTGAAGTACAAAGTTTCCACATCTGAGTTTCACTATTGTATTCCACAAATGATGCATTAACAACCATAAATACATGCATTCTGTAATGTTTGAAGAATGATTGGAGCTTGGTTACTCATGGTAATTGTCATGCAACCGGTTGCCTTTGATGCTAACCACCTTGTTATTCCTCATAGCTCTGTGGTTTTATCCTGGCATGCTAAACATTAATATTGTGATAGAAAGCTGTATTTGTATATCTATAGATAGATAGATAGATAGATAGATAGATAGATAGATAGATAGATAGATAGATAGATAGATAGATAGATAGGTACTCCCTCCCTTAAATTCAAAATTGTTGCACAATTTTATCGAGACTTTTTGCACATGTACAATTTTCATTGGGATTTCTTAGTAAATTAAGCCAAATCATAGTTTGGAGTGAGGTTGAATTTTTATTTTTAAAATAATGAGAAACATGTAATAAATACCCCCATTATGTTTAGGACATAGGATCCTGATCCTGATCACTACCATTAATTAAATCCTCTTAACTGTACAGATTGTAACTGAGGCTTAGAATATGACCCCACCTCCAAAAAATGAACATACCAAGAGTAGCCAAAATATTACTGGCAGCATAAAAAAACAAAGTTGTTTTATTTCATGTTTGCGTGGAATGAATATTTTCAACAAAAACAATTTAAATCAAAGGGAGTGGTCAAGTTAGTTTGAACATACTAATGTTGAATTTCTGACAGTTTCCGAACTTACATGAGTTGTATTACCAAAAAAAAAATATGCAGAGATCTTTTGACTGATTAAATTGACGGGTCTGAGATTTGTTCAAACATTATTGCCATTTAAATTTGTTTATAATTCTTGAAGGTTGAACGAACGTTAGTTGCAGGATCACTTTTTCACCAGATTTGGAAACTCGGAAATATTTGGAAATGGGTCAATTTTATTCAGCAAAGGGATGCAGTAAAACAGCACTTTACTGCTTTGTGTTGCCAATACAATAAGACACCCATTAGTTCCTTAAGTAACAATATCAGTACAGTAATAAGTAAATGTACATGTCCTATGTACAACTTTTCAAGGTTTTCAAAGTTCCACATGATTTTTAAACTATATGGTCATTTACAGTAAATTTGTATGGCCATTTGGCCAAATTAATGAATAATTATAATCACAATTTCCACATTAAACAATGACCCTAAGACTACTAGAGTTAGGGGCAGATTTATTAAGGTTGGAATGGTAAATTAGAATTTTAATTTTTGAAACTCAAAAAAGCACCAACTCGAATGTAAATTTGAATTTATCACAACTCAACCAATATTTGCCACCTAAAACCTGCTGAATTAATTTACAAGTCAATGGCAGAGGTCACTGACCCATTTGAAAATGTTAATATCCTTTCTGACATTCAATTTTGTTTCAGAGGAAAATTTGATCTGAATTTAGTTCTTATTCGATTCGAATATGAATCGAATTTTCTTGTCGTTGATATTCAATAATTTTTACAAATAACCTCACATTTGAATTTATTAGACTAAAATAATTCAATACAAAATTAGACCTTTGATAAAATAAGTAAATGTACATATCCTATGTGCATTTGCATGTAAGTTTAACTTAGAAGTTTTCAGAATTATAAATTCTGTATAATATGTCATTGTATTAATCTTCTTATTCTGCATACTATTTGTTATCATATTGATTTTTATGGTTTATTGTTTAAACAAAATAAAATATTTCAAACTAAGAAGTTTTCAAAGTTCCACATGATTTTTAAACTATAAGGTAATTTACGTTCAATTTGTATGGCCATTTGGCCAAATTAATGAATAATTATAATCACAATCTCCACATTAGATGCACAGTATTTAGGCAGAGATAATGAATCAATTTTCAACAACTCCTGTCCTAACAGAATGAGTTACTCTGTATACTACAGCTTGCCACCAACTAGGATTCATTTGTATCCCTGCCCAGTATTTGCTGCTCTTGGGTCAGAATCTATGGGGGATATATAATAAAATTCACAAAGAGAACTAATTTGCAAATGAAAATTTGCATGTCGCAATGTAAAATTCTTCACTAGGCTTTTATTGCATTGCGAATATTGATTGCGCATTGCGAATCTTTAACACCGGCTTGAAGATGGTGTAAACTTTTGGAGAAAACATAACAACTTTTTCATTAAGAAGTTTATTACAGATAACTGCACACTATCGCAAACAATAAAATTCTCATTGTGAACAAATTGCAAACTAATTGCGACAGATTTTTACATTAGTGAACAATATATTTAGCCGAACCTTTCCCACATGTTACACCTGCTCTGTAAATTGATCCCTGAAAAGTTCTGTTTATACGTCACCATGTGAACGGTTAATGTCTAGGAATTGACCCTCTTGAACACTCATTCAAAGCAAGGCATAACTTCTAGTTAACTGGATGCATTTAAAACTAAATTATTAATGTTGTTTTAACAAGATTTCAATATGAATTATTGAGATTAGCAAGATTATTTAAAAAAAAAAAAAAAAAGATTATTTTTAAACTTCAAACACCTGCTCATTAGTTTGTAAATCCAGTACTGGGGATCCTAATTCAGTTCTTATTTTTTCCCACAGACTTCAATAGAGTTTTCGTGTGATAAACTGTGAGATAAGTTTTCCTGATCAAATTGGATCTCAGAATGAATCTCATCCATCAAAGTTCACATGATAAACTTGTTCTCACTGAATTGAATTGAATTGAATTGAATATGGCCCATAGTTCCCCAAATGTAAAAAAAATTCCACCATGGCTGAAACCATAAAAAATAAACATTGGCTGCTGTACTAAGATCTGCCAGTCAAACTGTTCTAATGTGGAAATGGCTGTAAAATATATCTTTAGATATAGGTCTTAGTGATATCATCTGAAAATAGAAACCATGATTACTGATTAGGCTTGTGTCACATTACTCAGTTAAAAGATTGTATTAAAAATGTAACTGTATGCCTACATATGGTCACATAACATCTTAGTAGCTTCTAAATGAATCATTTATATTTTTGGGTAGAATCATTTATATTTTTTGGTAGAATCATTTATAATTTTTGGTAGAATACATTCTTCCCTATAAAACATGTTCTGGAAGATTGCTTATCTGTCATTGACCTTATGTTCATGTAAAGCTATATTCTGAAAGAATTTATGTTGGCAAAAAAAAAATACAATGTTAAGGAGTAGATGTATTAAGGGTTGAATTGTAAATTCAAAATTAACACATTTTAATTTTAATCCCCCCTATTTGAATGTAAATTTAATGTGAGATTTATCGCACCTCAACCATGGAAACAGTCCTAATTCAAATATTCGCCACCTAAAACCTGTCAAGCTCATGTACAAATCAATGGCAGAGGTCCGTTAAGCCATTTGAAGATGTTAATAGTAGTGATGGGTGAATTTATTCGCCAGGCGCGAATTTGCGGCGAATTTGCGCGATTCGCCGCCAGCAAATAAATTCACGAAACGCCCGTGAACTCATTCAAAAACGAGACACCGGCGCCGTTTTGCGAATTTTTTGCCGTTTCGCGAATTTCGCACGAAATTCGCAAATTTTTCGGCGAAGCGGCGCAAATTCGCCCATCAATAGTTAATAGCCTTCCTGACATTCGAGTTTGTTTTCGGAGGAAAACTCAAATCGAATACAAATTGAATACGGTCCAAATTTTCGAATCGTTCCTATTCAATCAAATATTAAACCTTCAAATTTTTTCTTAAATAACCTCCCATTCAAGTTGTGAGTATATTCAAATTCACATGAATTCGAAATTCGACCTTTGATAAATCTGCCCCTTAGAGTTAGTCACCAACCCGTCTTTATGGTTGCACTCATCATTCATCTACACATCTTTTGTAGGTCAATCATCAGCCTGGGGGAAACATGCTTGATGACAACCTGTAAGTGGATGGATGATCATTAGGGGAAAGGGAAAAATCAACTCTTCATAATTAAAATTAACTCCTTGCTCCTCAGACACCCAAGGAGTTATAACTGGGTATATACTTGGTGAATAAAGAATTCACCAAGTATATACCCAGTATCAATTATAAAAGCAATTAGAGCGAGTCCTGTCCTGACGCACATTTCGCTAAAAAGCTTTTTCAAAATTTTTTAGGAAATATAGATTCTCCTTCACAGAAAAGGGAAGGTAACAAACGAGACCGCAGCCTTTCAGCCTCTGCCGTTCTCCAACTTTGTGGTGCTCCCAGGGAATAGAAGAAAATTCTAGCTAGACTCTACTGGGAGCAGCTCCACCTACTATCATTTTCCATTTTCTTATCCTTAACTAAGGAGATATTTGAGAGTAACTCTAGATCAATTTGAAATTATTTTAATGCACTGTTCACTTTATATTTAATGAACTAAGGGGGTTGGAATGATTTTTTAAAAATAAACTTTTATTTCAAGTAAGCACTGATTGATTGAATCTAGTTGGATCTTGGCAACAAATCATGACCTGTAGCTAATCTAGATCCAACATCACAGAGCGAAACTAATTATTTATATTTATCAAAGAATTGAATGAATTGATGAATTTGTATAGATTCAGTGTTGATTGTTAAGTGGCAATCCCACAACACGTGTAGAGATAATGGACACAGTGTGTAAAATAAGCAAATAAGCATTTTAACTAAATCAAATACTGGTGAACTAACAATTGCACAGTTGTGGAAAATGAGCACCCAGCACCTAAGTCTTTTTAAACTAAAAAACTTTTTATATAGTACAAATGGTGGCACAGGCGTGAAATAGGAGCACATAGCACCTAATATTTAACCAATATAAGTGGAGTTGATTGGGGTGGTGTTAATTAAGAAATCAGCATACGAGGATGTATAGGTGGAAGTTCATTTAATGAGTGAATAAGTGACCATTGGAGGACAATCAGGTGGAGATATTGAAAACTAAACATAGTGGGTGTAAGAAATCGGAGAACTTTTATATTTATAAATAGTAGCTTGCAGGACATCGTCTACATTCTACAAGTGGATTGTGACTTATCGATGTAAGGGTATGGTGTAAAATAAATGAACAAATCACTATACATATATCATTATCTGACAATATTGACTAGCTTTCTTTACCAGTTTCAATTTGTGTTCTTTAAACTTTAATTACTGGTTTGTTACCAAAACAGGAATAGAACAAACTTTAAACAGCTGAGCCAATATGTAATTTCCTTGAATGTTGCGAATGTTGCCAGTCTGTTTTTGGATCACCCAAATATACAGTAGCTTACATCCTGTCTTTATATTGCCTAATACCTTTTCGAAGCATTGTACTAGCCACTTTTAAACCTTTTTTGAGCCACCCAAGTCTTTTAGTCAATCTTCTGTTACAATGATGAGATTCCATTTTTACAACCCTGAGCTAAAAGTTGCCATATCCATGCCAGTGTTACAATAGAAATAAAAAAGGAGTGATTTTAAAGGGGTACTATCACGAAAATAAAAATTTAATATAAGCTTCATCATAATAAAATAAGTAACTAAGTATTTAATTAAAAATTCTGTACTCTTTCTGAAATAATCAAGTTCATCTTCAGTATTCCTCTCTCAGCATCTGTTTCTCTTCATTATGTCTTCATGCAGGAGTTGGGTGTTAGATATTCATGGACAGTTAGATCCAATTTATTTTATAGGGGGGTGGCTCCTTTCGCCTAGAAGATGTTTTAAAGCTCATGCTATCAAAATCACCTGAAACCCTGACTCTCTACATGAAAATTAATGCAAAAGGCAGTTATTTTGTTAGATTTAGTTTGTACTGAAATCAGTTATTAGAGTGAGCTCTAATACATCTGCTAGGAAAGGAAGCCTCCCCAATACGATATATTGCAGGGGTTTGCTTGCTTTGGCTCGGTCTTGCGGCTTTGCCTGTCATGTCATCTACACAGCCCTCGCACCTGCTGGCGGCTTCTTGAGTGTGAGACCGCGGTTAGCTTACCGTGGCCGCTCACTCAGGAAGCTGCCAGCAGGTGCGAGGGCTATATAGTAGGGATGCACCGAATCCACTATTTTGGATTCGGCCTAACACCCGAATCCTTTGCGAAAGATTCGGCCGAATACCGAACCGACTCCAATATGCATATGCAAATTAGGGTTGGGAATGGGAAAACATTTTTTACTTCCTTGTTTTGTGACAAAAGTCACCTGATTTCCCTTCCCGTCCCTAATTTGCTATGCAAATTGGGATTCGGATTCGGTTCAGCAGAGCAGAAGAATTCGGCCAAATCTGAATCCTGGATTCGGTGCATCGCTACTGTATAGACGTCCCAGGAGTGACAGGCAAGACCGAGCCGCAGCAAGATGATTCATCATGGTCCTTACTGCAGTCACACACACAAGACAAGAGAGGGAAGATCAGCATGGAGCTTCAGAAACAGAAGTCACATTAAATAGATGAGAACACTAGCATTTAATAGGGCTATTCAGTGTTTCAAAGGAGGCCTACACATACACACTGCACTTCTGTTTGTTGTATTCTGTTGTTGTAACAGTTAAAATTAAAAAAGCTGTGTTATGTTTTGCGGCTCCAGACTATTTTTCTTTAGTGGATGAGGGGGGCAAAATGGCTCTTTTGATGTTGCTGACCCCTGATATATTGGATCTTACTGTCAGCGAATATCTGACACCCAACTGAAGACCAAATAAAGAGAAACAGATGCTAAGAGAGGGATAGTGAACATAAACTTGATTATTTAAAAAATGATGCAGAATATGTAATTGATTATGTTTAAAAAGTTTCTTATTTCACTATGCTGTATCTTATATTAAAGGGGGAACTCCACAAAAACATAACTTAAGCCTTTTGAAAAGTAGACATAATTTCAAGCAACTTTGCAATTTAAATCAATTAAAAAATATGCAGACTTTTCATGTTTTTTGATGGTTTGGAACAGTTCCCTAAGCCTAGCCCCATGCTCTTCTGCTGATCTTTTTGACTATTTTGCTGATTTGGCTGACTACTGTTACTATGTATCAGCAGCCATCTGTCATTAGCCTGTATCCTCTAAACTCCACAATTCCCTGCATGCGTGATTTCAATAAGGAATGGGGCATCATAGTGCAATGCATTGTGGGTTATGTAGTTCATGCATGTTGTCTGTAAGCTGTGAAGTAATTGTTACAATTTGTAACATCAATGATGCAGAAAGAGAAGAACTGTTAAACAGCTGGATTTCAGCATAGAAAATGGCATTTATTCATACTTTTTGAAGAAACAGGTAACTGTGCTGGGTATATTAGGGGGTTCTGTGTTATGTGGGTCTCTTTATCAAACTTTGGCTTGGAAGCCAGAGTTCCCCTTTAAATTTTCATTTTTGCGATAGTTCCCCTTTAATTTTACATTCCTGCATTTAACATTTTTCTGCATTTTACACCATTTTTGTCCCAATCCTCATCAATTCTAATGCATTTCAGTGGAAGCATCAGCAAAGTGGGTCATCTAGTGGGTTACATACAGTATGCCATTGATTTGCAGACAGTCAACAGGTTTCCTGTATGCAGTATAACATGCACTGGGGTGATAAGAAGGAATAGAGCGAATTTTTTCCACTAATAGATTACTCTGTGTGTGCTTGTGGAATATACGGGTGTATGTGGGTTCACTCCTGGGCTAAGCCAAGTACAAATGCAAATGCTACTGAAATTAGTTTTTAGTCCTGCATTTTACTAGTAATTACTTTTCAAAATGTTTTTAGTTTTACCCATTTAAAATTGCTAAGGCATCATCCCCATATCATGGTAAATACTATCGGGCGTGCCTAACTTTAACTCTGGATATATATTTAATGGTCTAGTACTAACAAATGATAACCATAAGTAATGATTAGAAAGATCATATGGAGTTTTCTTGATGTGGGTATGGTGACTTAGTAAATTTAAAGTTATAAACATGTAAATAAAACTCCTTCTTTTGAAATTGTAGGAAAATGCAAATAATTCATGACAAGGGGACTCTTCAATTGACCCTTCTCTTTCAGCCATTCCATTGAACTACATTGTTACATACCTTAATGAAACACCAGGAGCCAGAAATAGGGTAAAATGGCCACTGCATTTGTTCACATTTTATCAAATAAAAAGGACCTTGCCAGCCTCACCCGAAGGCAATATTCAAATCCAGAATTCCATAAGAGATTGCTACTATACTCTGCTGTTCCTCACTGAAGACTTGAGATCAGCACTATGTCATTATATCCACCACAGAGACAGAATGGCCCCCAAATTTGCTACCAGCAGGAGCTGCATCTCCCACCATGACAAAAGTTCAGCAGTTCTACTGGCGGCCCTGAATCTGCAGTGTCTCAATGATAGGAAATCCAAGCAGGCGTCACCTAGCACAAGCAGTAGTAGCGTCTGTATCAATCAACCCACTGTGCAGTCACAGGAGAGAACCTTCTTTCTCCCTCTTCTAAATTTCCTGTGTAGCCAGGTCCTACCACCACAACGAGGCAAACTGAAAACCTTCAGTTGGGTTCTTCCCCATCATAACTTTACAACTATTGGTTATGTGTTAATAAAACATAGAAAAGAAATTCACACGGTTACATATTTTCACTCCCGATACATATCAGACATCTCACAGTCTATGCATTTAGACATACTACGTGGTATGATACTGAATTATTATTAAACAATACCATTATTCAAGAAACAGACTAATATATCCAAAATATACATTGACCACAGGAGCAGAGTCCACGATCGCCCCCTAGGAGTCACCATATAAATCGGATGCTAAGTACAAGGTGCTATTAATACGGTAAACTATGAATGTAGGAAATAGTGATGTGCAGATTACTGTTCTAATAGTAACAGCTAGTTGATGCTAATATTCTGACTTATACCAATGTGTGTTAAAGCTATAATGATAATTGATTTTATTTATCTTACTTTTCCGTAATTTCCAAATTCCTCTGTGTTTGTTTATTTTATTTGTCATGAAAAACTAAATAAAAACATTTATTAAAAAAAAAAACATAGAAAAGAATGAAAATTAAATATTCACAAAATATCTAAGACATTTCCTTTGTATCACACATTGTGTACTACAGGATAAACTAAAATTGGCCATTAGCCTTAATATACTATATATATATATATATATATATTTTTTTTTTTTTTTTTTTTTTAAATATCATATGTATACAAAACATAGTGTGTTTATTCTGCAGCTAATACCTTATACATGTAAACATGATTTAAAAGAGAGGGCTCTGCCTCTTGTTTTTACCTGCTCAGACGATAAGGAAGTGAACTGCTTTTTCTTCTGGTATGTTTTCCCTCTAAGGTGTTTCCCCACAATTGTTTCTTAACTGCAATCATTGGCATCATAATTCCTGGCTGCTTGACACATTTTAAGAACAGAATTTTAAGAGCAGAGGGCACTAAAGGCATTTTAACACATTCTGTTGGTGCTGTAAATTGGCTTGGTTTCACTAAATGCATTGAGAGCCCTAAGTTGATGCTGTGTTCCTCTAACATAGAAGACATTTTTACAGCACTGGGAGTGTTCTTGTAATGCATGTACATCGAATAGCCCAAAATTGCCTTAGGTCATTCTCCCAATCTAATGTGATAATGAGAATGGTCTAGTTGTGGTGGTTGGCCAGTGGTAGCTGTACAATGTTTTTGTAAGATATGTTTTTGTAAGATAAATATTCAAGAAGTTTCAAAGATCATATAGCAAGAAAAAGTAACAACATATTTATGTGTGTACAAGAGAGCATGTTGTAAGTATTTTAGTTGTGCATATCTCCGGACCTTGTTTCCAATCTAGAGTTAATATGATATGTTCTACCAGTGTGTTATAAACTGGTTAGGCAAATTGAATTAAGATGCTTCTGACTTAAAAGGTTTTAATTTTTATCAAAGAACTGGGCAATAGCTGCCTCACTGTTACAGATTAGGATGCCTTGCACTCAACATTTTTCAAAGTCAGATTTTTTTTGCCTTCTAAGGAATGTAAAGGCAACGTACCTTTCTTTAATTTAAACTGGCTGTTTGAACAAAAGCCTCAACGATCTTAACAGGTTAGGTAAATTAAAGTGAGATGTGTCTGACTTTTGTTTTCAGCAAAGTACTAGGCAACATATATTACAAAGTTACAGATCAGGAAGTCTTGTATTCAACATATTTCAATGTCTAATTTTTGCTTTCTGTTTTTGTATAAAGGCAACATACTTTCAGAAAAATTTTACTTGCTGTTTGAACAAAAGCCTAAACTATATATGAAACCTACTTGTAAGTAAAATGCATACCATATAGCTTTGTTTTTCATCACTCATTCACGTTGTGACATATTATTACAATGTACAGCATCACCGCTTTGGCACTCCACTATTTAGGCAGACCCTACTAATTACAACATCGATTGTATCATTAGAGCCTTAGTCCAGTTTATTTGTGTATTCCCTAAAATGATAAACTGCCTTCACACTTTTCCAGGGAAGTTTCATGAAGTTTTAGTCAATCCTCCCCACCTCCCATAACCACCAAAACTAGAAAGATCTATACTGGTTGCTGCTCAGTCTTCTGCCTATAACAACCACCTTTCACTTCGGGAGGAGCCGTCCGCTACTCGGGTGCCGCAAGGTCTAATAGTGAGAGGACCAGGGAGAGAGTTCCGGGCAAGCAAGGGAACCACTTATAATACACAGAAAGGAAGGGGATCAAGAAGCGTTGTCAAGGGACAGGCAGGGTCAATACCAAACAGACAATGTGGTACCATATCAGGAGTAGAAGCCTAGTCGAGGTCACAGACCAGGGTCAAACCAATCAGAGTCTGAAGAGTAGTCAAATAACAGGCAAGCATCAAGAACAATGATCAGACAATATGTAAGCACACCCAGGAACTATGAAGATAGACCTAAATTGGTCAGTGATTCAGTGCAGAGTAGGGGTCTTATAGGCAGCCTAATGGCTTACACTGATAACCTGGGACCAGATTGATAGCAGGTGAACAAAGCCATGCCCTACTTGCTATTACAAATATAGCAAGGGGAGTGAACCAGGGCTTTAGCTGTCTGCTCACATAGAGCAGTGGTATCTCAGACAGCCCAGAAACACCAGGTCCCTGGTTCAACTCCAGGACACGATATTACAGAATGTCTATATGCTGGTAAACGAGTAATGTGCAAAATAAAAATATACAAATGGTATACCTAGGCAATGCAGAACACAAAATGATTCCTAGAAGAACTGAACTAAAATTATATTTACCAAGTAGAATGTGTAATACCATTGAAAAATGCATCAGTACTATTTGGTTAGATTCTGGATGCCATCTGGGAAGACCGCACCACAGAAACGCTACAATTACAACTGACAGAGAAGGATCACTGAGGGGAATAGATTGCCTGATAAGCGTTCGTTACCTGCAATTCTGTAAGTACATTCTAAGTGCAGGCCAAGCTGCGGTCCTTTGCTATACTTCACCATATATAGCGTTTACCTGACAGGCACAATCCAGCGGAGGATCCGGTCTATGTTTCCCTACATAAGTGCCAGCTAACCGATTGCACAATCCAGCGTAGGATCTGATATATGTTTCCCTGCATAAGCATCAGCCAACCGATTGTGAGTAGTTTTAATTGATCGCATTAATCCTTGTTCGTAATGGCATTACAGCGCATTATATTTTATACAGACACATTTCAAGTGCACCGCTACTCTTTTCAACAAATTCTGACCCCTGGGACAAGTGGATTCCGTAAACTTGGTGCTGCATAGTGAAGTGACCTCTACTTCTATACCGAGCGCAAAGTTCAACCATTCCTTATACATTAAACTGAGAGATTTCTGTTGGCATTCTTGGGCCTGGTTAATAATAGCAAAATGTAGCCCTGAACATTGAGGGGGATAATTTACTAAAACTATTAGATTAGAGGTTTCCTTTTTTAACACTCTAAATGCCACAGAATATAGAATCCACGTTCTGTGGATCATCGTATAAAGTTGCGACCATGCTCAGAGGCAGGGAATGAGTGGGCCCTTCGGCGAAATTGCCCAGTGGCCCTTAGAGAGCAGCAGACACATGCCAACTACATGTCCGCTGCAGGCAGTGCTTCCTCCAGGATTGCCCCCATAGCGGTCCCCCTTCCTGATGTCGCAGCTCCTCTTGCTCCTCTTGCTCCAGCAACCTGTACGTAAGTGCCTCTTCTCACTCACAAACACACACATTTTACACTAATGCACACTTACACACACTCACATACATTTTTGGGTGATAGGGGGTTTTTACACATTTACAGCACTCACAAAAACGTGCAATCTTTTGTGATGATTTTCAGAATTTCATGAAAAACACATTTACTACAATAAATTCAGTAAATGTGTTCATTTTTTAGTAGCTGAAGTGACCTCTGGGGCAATTTGTATGTGCTAACTTCAAAGCACCAGAAACATATGTAATCCTATGCACAATGGGTATCAAACTGTTCAATAGACCCTTAGCATTCATATTTAGGATGTTTTTTCTTTGTACCTTATGCTTATGTGGAAGATAACATGCTAGACAGTGGAAGCTTTGAGACAATTTTCTGGTATTTTGTCAAAAATTCAAAACGTGGGGTAGCATTGTAGTTACCCATTTTGGATTTGACCCAATGTGAACTTTCTAAGAATATATGGTTTTGGGAGGGCAGTGTGTTTCTTTGTAATTTTACCCCCCATAACAAATGCAGTAAATGTGTTCATTTATCAATAGCTGAAGTGACCTCAAGGGCAATTTATATGCATTTTCTTCATTTTTGGTTTGAGAAGTTTGGAGTTCAAAGGTATGGTTACCCATTTTGGTTTCTTCTGAATAGGTACTTTACAAAAATATATGGTCTTACATAGCTTTAAACCTCCCAATGTCAAAACTTTATTGCAACCATTAACAAGAACTTTTTTTTTAAACAATGAATGTGTCAGATTAAATAATGGCAACATTCTTTGAAAAGAATGAACAAAAAAAAAAAGTTAAACAACCTGAAAAAAATTACAAATACTTTGAAAACCTCTAAAAATTCTAGTTTTTCAGACAATTCGTAGCAAAAAACCCAAAAACCTCTAAAATTCTGACTTCTGTTGGCAAAGAGTCAGAGAGTAATCGTTTGTATTGCTTGTATTTTTATTCTTTTAAACTTAAGATATGCATTTAGAGTAGCCGATGCTTTTAATGTGTTATTGTAATAATAAGCTTGTATATAATATTGGTAGACCAATATATAAATGTAATGCTTACTAATAAATCATGTTTCCCTGTCTTATTTTAACATTCCATCTCTCTGCTCAAGTGTGAAAGCATAGAAATACTACAGAAACAATTAAAAATATATGTATTCTGCAGAGACTATTTCAGCAGTGATAATATATAGTTGAATTTGTTTTGTTTGTATTTTTATATGTTTAATGTGGCTAATCCAATCAATGCCCTAAAAGCATCTACAGAATTAAACAGGGTTATTCCCCATGTGTAGTGGGCATGAGTGTGTTTGTGTGTTTATTTCTAGAGAGAGTAAAACATTACCTGTTAGAAGTACTTTAATAAGTTTTTCAATGAACTTATTTGTATAAATTTCTAGAAGAAATGTAAAATAACCAACTGCGCATGTGCAAATATGCCGCTCTATGCCCAAAGATTACCAATAGTGATGGGCGAATTTGCGCCATTCCGCTTCGCCGTTAATTTGCGAATTTCGCGCGAAATTCGCGAAACGGCGAAAAATTAGCGAAACGAAGCAAATTCACCGCGAATTCGCGCCTGGCGAATAAATTCGCCCATCACTAATTACAAAAGAAAAGAAGATGGCTCCCGTGAACTCCAATGCCTCTGCACCGAGGGGTAAGTAAAGAGTTAGGGGCATTTAGCAAAGGTATCACCTAGGCTGGGGGATCAGGGAGGAAGGTCGATGTAGGGTAGGGGGTAGGAGATTTAAGTGGCAAGGATTAGGTTCTCTTTTAAGCCAATACTTCCTAATGCTTCTTGACTTTTAAATCATACAAGCCTAGGAGAAACTGTATCTTCCTTGTATGATAAATTTAGACAGGAAGTAAAAAGTTGAAGAAGATCCAGGTAAAAGGGCAATGTTGGCCAATGCATTTGTGGAAGGCCGACAAATGAATACAAAGGAAATGTTAGAGATCTGTGATCTTGCTTACAAGACTATAAAGTATAACTAAAATAATCACCTTACTAGTATTGACTTTAATTTCCCTTGAGAAAAGGTAAAAGCGAAACCAGAAAACATAAGCTTTGATAAGAAACACGGTAGGCTTAACTCAGGCAAAAACTACTATAATTGTTGGATGTTAGGACATTATGCTGATGTGTGTCAGATGCCATGCTTGCACATACAGAGCAATACCTATATAATCATGTTTTTATTATTCTAGGAATACAATTTTGGGATCATGTTAATATTATAGCTTAACTAGATTCTCATTGTTTAGCCACAACTTCATTTGTGGTTCAAAGGCCTATGGTTGTCTAGAAAAGCTCAAGGACATATTAAGAAAAGTGACTTGTTTTTTTCCTAGAACAAAATAGGGTATAGACGTTATGTTAGGGCTTAACATGTTTGCTGTAGATAATGAATACAATCTTTAATTTGGATACATCTGTTATTGCAACCCCCTACTGCAGCAACTAATGTGCAGGGCCAAGGTTAGATAGAAGAGGGTTTTGCCTGGGGCCCGAGTGCCCCCAAACTGTTGCATCCTAGGCATGTGTCTCATCTGTATATCCAAGCAAGGTATTGCTTCAAGTTAATGCCCTTTTTATGCAAGACAGTACTTTATTAGCTGAAGTAGCCACCTAAGGCAGCAGATTCCCCATATATCACAACTGGAAGTGGTGACAGGCAGATAGGCGCATTACAGACACCACAGATTAACTCCTAATCACATATTTTATTTTTTATGTAAAATGTAATATAATGAAGATAGTTATTGAAGAACTGTAAAATCTGAAAAAAAAAAATATTTGCAGTCGCCAAGTCTTATACTTTAGATGTGAATGTGATGGCTTTATAAACAGGCCATTGGAACAACCTATTAAAATAACATATGATTGAAAACAGCTAATAAACTGTTCTTGGCTTGAAATGATTAACCAGGTAAGGTGATCTTCTAAAGACTTGAGTACTTACAACTTCGCTACCTTTCGCCTACCTGAGCGCAACTTCGGATTTTAGTGAATTAGCGGCGCCCTGGTGAAGTGCGGCGATGTCAACGCTGGCGCAACTTCGGAGGTAAGTAAATTTGCCCCATGGTGCCTACGGAACCAATGTCAACCCTCGATGTTCCGGTCAATCCTCTTTTATCCCAAATGTTTCAATACATATTTTCCTAACTATGTCATAAATTTGGCAGGACCAATTATAGTCATCCTAGAGCAGCTTCATTAAATATCCTGGGGGTGGGGCTTATTTATTTATTTCACTTCTATAAACAAAATAAGATTTGCAAAGCAACATTGTAGAACGCCACCTTTCCACTGCTGTAAATGGCAATTGGTATATGATTCTGATAATAACACGCAACAACAAAAAGAGGGAGAATGAACTATCCTTTAGCAGACATCTTCTGTTACTCTCCAGCTATTAATAAACTACGAATGGTGCTGTCAAAAGTGGGGTTAGTAGATCACTTGAACATTCAGGCACAGGTCTAGAAAAAATAAATTAATTTAGCCCTGCAGCATGCATTTATTATATTATATATTACATTTCAAATGATTTGATGACCCCAGTGAAAAGGTTCTGCAGCTGTACCTGCTGCAGCTGCAGATATATAAATTGGATATTCATTTGACTGAATCCCTCTGAAGAAGGTATGGATTATTACTAATTTAACTTGACAACAATAGGTATAGTAAAGCATTACAGGAAACAGAATAAATCATAACAAGAATCTGACGGACTTCTGGGATGACAGCTATGTTATACCAGATGTGATTTAAATGCAGTGTGGTATTCTAAAGATGTCTATCCTGTTTTCCTTTTACCATCTTCAAATGTGCGGAACATATTTCATAGTATAGTAGAAAAGTCTGGAAGAGGTTAGATAAAGTGTGGCTGAGGCTGTGGGGAAGAAATGTGCTTTGAGTCAATGTTAATCAATGGCAGGCATCCTTTCTATCATTTATATAAGGAGTCAAGGGCAAGGGGGGGCATTATCTACACGAGGACAGGGCTCTTTAAAAGGGATATGATTTATAGTTTATGTGTAATTTCCAATAACATATTTTCTGTAATGTACACTCTTATAGATGCACACATAGACAACATACACAACACATTATACATGCATATACATCAACAATATTTCAAATAACATGTAGGCACATTTATAAAGTTGATGTTATTGTAAACATGGTTGAAGTATATGCACATTTATCAAAGTTAATATCTGTTCCAATATGTCAGAATTCAACTACTTTGGATGTCATTGTGCTCTGTGGTGTGGTAGTACTTACTGCTGCTGAGTGCCCAACCCACCCAAATGCATGAATATCAGTTTTTACTGCTCAAAGTCCTTCCAATATAGACTAATTGGTAGGACATTAAATCAAAGAACTTTGTGTTACATTTTTCTTATAATAAGTTAGTGTTACTCCATGTAGGATGTAGTGTTGGATGCAATTATGGTCAAATCACCATATATAACCCCAAATCACCCTGTAACATATCATATAGTACAGATATGGGACCTGTTATACAATATGCCTGGGACCTGGGGGTTTCTGGATAATGGATCTTTCTGTAATTTGGATCTCTATCCGTTGTCTACTAAAAATCATTTAAACATTAAATAAAATCAATCAAATTGTTTAGTTTCCAATAAGGATGAATCATATCTTAGTTAAGATCAAATACAAGGTACTGTTTTATTATTACAGGAAAAAAGGAAATCATTTTTAAAAATGTGAATTATTTGATTAAAATGGAGCTCTGGATAAAGGGTTTCTGGATAACAGATGTCATACCTGTACTGTAACCCACAGGTAATATATAGTACAGGATACTGCACTTCAACAAATTATCTGTGGATCAACATTGAACAAAGTAGAGGGATAGCGCTCTTACCATGTTTGGTAGAGCACAGTCAACATGTAGTGGCATATGGGTCTTCCTCACAGGAAGGAACTTGTAGCTGTAGTTTCAATAAAATTGATTTATTTTAAACATGTTAATTAATTACTCAGGAGTGTACATTACAGAAAATATGTTATTGGAAATTAAGCATAAACTATAAATCATATCCCTTTTAAAGAGCCCTGTCCTCGTGTAGATAATGCCCCCCCTTGCCCTTGACTCCTTATATAAATGATAGACAGGATGCCTGCCATTGATTAACATTGACTCGAAGCACATTTCTTCCCCACAGCCTCAGCCACACTTTATCTAACCGCTTCCAGACTTTTCTACTATACTATGAAATATGTTCCGCACATTTGAAGATGGTAAAAGGAAAACAGGATAGACATCTTTAGAATACCACACTGCACTTAAATCACATCTGGTATAACATAGCTGTCATCCCAGAAGCCCATCAGATTCTTGTTATGATTTATTCTGTTTCCTGTAATGCTTTACTATACCTATTGTTGTCAAGTTAAATTAGTAATAATCCATACCTTCTTCAGAGGGATTCAGTCAAATGAATATCCAATTTATATATCTGCAGCTGCAGCAGGTACAGCTGCAGAACCTTTTCACTGGGGTCATCAAACCATTTGAAATTTAATATATAATATAATAAAGGCATGCTGCAGGGCTAAATTAATTTTTTTTCTAGACCTGTGCCTGAATGTTCAAGTGATCTTCTAACCCCACTTTTGACAGCACCATTCGTAGTTTATTAATAGCTGGCGAGTAACAGAAGATGTCTGCTAAAGGATAGTTCGTTCTCCCTCTTTTTGTTGTTGCGTGTTATTATCAGAATCATATACCAATTGCCATTTACAGCAGTGGAAAGGTGGCATTCTACAATGTTGCTTTGCAAATCTCATTTTGTTTATAGAAGTGAAAGAGAGAAATAAGCCCCACCCCCAGGATATTTAATGAAGCTGCTCTAGGTTGACTGTAATTGGTCCTGCCAAATTTATTACAGTGTTAGGAAAATATGTATTGAAACATTTGGGATATGAGAGGGTTGACCTGAACATCGAGGGTTGACATTGGTTCCGTAAGCACCATGGGGCAAATTTACTTACCTCCAAGGTTGCGCCAGCGTTGACTTCGCTGCACTTCACCAGGGCGCCGCTAATTCACTAAAATCTGAAGTTGCCCTAAGGGAGGCGAAAGGTAGCGAAGTTGCTCTAGTGTTAATTCGTCAAGCAAAGCGAAGTTACGCTAGCGATGCCTAATTTGCATACGGCGCCAAATTAAAGTACAATGGACGTATATGTAGCAGCAAATACATTACACTAAACAAGGCTGGAAAAGCTTCATAAAATAAAATAGAGTTGTTACATTGCTCTACACATGTGCCCCACTGCCCACTGCATAGTTTAGGTGCCATTTGTTAGGAAATGTAGGGGGGAAGGAGGGTACCCCTAAAAAATGTACAATCTTTTTCAGCCTATCACCCTGAAAAAAGTAAAAAAACACCAGCGTTTTTTTGGGACTTGAAATGATGTCACGCTGGCAAATTTGCGCTAGCGTTTGCCCCCATGTATCTACTAATCACAGTTATATTTGCGATTTCTTCATTGTTCACCTTGAAATTTTTAGAGACTCTGGGAGCTATATCAACATTTTCCAGGGATATAAGTTAATATAGTTCAATGTGGAACTACAGTTCTAAAGTAAATCCATTTATTTTAGTGACTTTATGATTAGATTCCTGGGAATGCAGGAAACCAACTCTTCTGGAAAAGGGCAGTTAATTCTCCATATGGAATGCTGGTAAAAATGGAATGTAACGGCTCCATGAAAGCCTTCTAAGATATTTTGTGACAAAAGGCAGATCATAACAAGATTGTTCAGTGCTACCATTAGTTTTTTCTGGGTGCATTTGTTTATGCTAAGCTGAAGTTTCTCTTTCTTCATTTCAACCTGAGAGGAAACAAGAAAATAGTGTCATCCTTTTTGGATGAAGAACTGATTTATTAGATGCTGCTGGTTGCTAGCCAAAACATAAACGGACTTTAGAGAGAGACGTAATAAGCTTAGAACTACTTTTTTACTTTCAAATTTGTTGAAGTTAGAATCAGTTGATGCTGAGTCATTCAGCCTGCCAGTAGCTCATTGTACTAGGCCAGCAGCAACAAATCAACAATTTATTTTGAACACAAAACCCAACCATGTTAAAAATTGGGAAAACACACCTGATTGGTTGCTCTTGGTAACTGCAATTTAGCACCTATGTTTTTAAACTAGCCCCAATACATATATATATATATATATATATATATATATATATATATATATATATATATATATATATATATATATATATATATATACAGGGGCTTTTATATTTACTGGCTCTAAAAAAAGTAATAATAATAACATTTGGTTTTTTTAAAATCAAATAACGGGTTTGGGTTAAGGGCTCACATATTCATCTTAAAAATAAATGTCAGCATGGAAGGTTGTGTGTTTAAGAGGACTTGATCTGCCAGGAAAGTATGAAAGTATAAAACCCTATTATAACTTGAACATGACAAGGAAGGCTAAATATTTAGCCCAATGCTGTTCAACTGTATCTGGTACCAAAATATAGATTTTACTAAGGAGCTAGCAGTTAAAAAATGAGAGCAGGGGTTTATTTCCTCCTTAAAGGTGTATGGAGGGAGAAATAAGAGGTAACAAATGTAGCAAAATATGTTTTAAAAAAACTGGGTACTGAAGGTTTAAACTCATATATATAAGGACTAAGATTTGTTTTCACAATGTCGTACCTGGTATTGTGTTGTCCAGTAGACACCCAAAGAATCTGCCAACAAATATATTAGTTGTGAGCAGTACAGTAAGGGGCATATTTATCAAGGGTCGAATTTCGAGATTGAAAAAAACTTCGAAATTCTAATTCAAAAAGACCAACCAAAATTCGACCAACCAATTTTTGGTCGAATAGGTCCGTTTTCAATCGAATAGGTACATATTCTGCCGAACCGTACAAATTGAAGGAATATCGTATTCGATCGTATTCGATTAGAAGTTTTTCCCACCAATTGACTCCAAATAGGTTCTAGGAGATCCCCCCCATAGGCTTAAACAGCAATTCGGCAGGTTCAAGATGGCAAATGGTCAAATTTTTAAAGAGACAGTACATGATAAATTTCAATATTCTAATTTTTAAATGTTTTTCAATTCAAATCGAATTTGGACTATTCCCTAGTTGAAGTACACAAAAAATAGCTTTGATTTTTTTTTCATTCAAAAATTCACCTTGACCTTTGCTAAATCTGCCCCTTAGTGTTTTATCAAGTTTGCCTACTCCTGAAAATATAATAAATATTTAAAAAAAATATATAAGGAAAATATTACATGGTACTATTCTTCATATTTTCCTGTTGTATTGTATTAATTATTGAGGAACACATGCTAGGATAAATATAGGGTTTCTTCTCTATGTGTACTTCAAAGAGCAGAGGTGAGTGAAGGTGAAGGCACCTGCGCTCATAATGGTGGTGGGGGCAGAGACTCATTATTTGAGCCCATAGGGGGAGTTGAGATTGAGCAGTTTGGGGGTAGGTGGCCTTTCAATGTCAATGGGGATATTAAAAATAATCATAATGATAACAGGCAAATCTGAAGAGAGGAGCCAAGCTGAGAAATCAAATAGAAATTGGGAAGTAGATCCTGCAAAAGCATAGTAGATCTTAATTGCATGGGTTTCAAAAGAATGAAGGGTGAGAGAAGGTATTTGATCAATTGAATGAACACTGCTCAGATAGTAAAATACCAACTCCTACCCCATGTAGTTTGCTGGGTCTGGGTGTGTCTTAGCTGAAGGCCACCAAAGTTTAGGGCGGTGGGAGAAATTGTGTCAGTGGGGGTGATCCCTGATTCTGTGATGCCTGGAAACAGGAAGCCCCTGGATGTAATAAGGTCATGCATAGCAAGTATAAGGTACAAGGTATAGGTACAGGAGTGGCTGGCAAAGCTAGAAATAGTTTGCATGTAGGAGCATAGGTTGGATGGGAGGGCCTGGATTTGGCCAGATATCTACTGCGACCAGAAGAAGGGGAAATATCAGGAACAGGAGATTTAAATGTATTTGCTGGTGTTTGGCAGTGTATGATGAAAGAGTGAGAGATCTCACTAGTCAAAACAGGCCTATCATCAAGTTCCTCCAACCTAAACTGGCAATAAGAAACATCATCAACCATTACTGAAATATCCCAAGATAATATGCCAGTCTCTTAATATGTCTACAACACTTTTTTGCATGATTCCAAATATCTCTATGGTCAACATAGAATATATTCATTACTGTAAGAACTTTAGACACCATGAATGGAAATTATTAGTCATCATAAGGCAGAGAGATTAAGAGGGTATAAAATGCAGAAAGAAAAATTTAAAAATAGAATAAGAAGCAACATTTTTCAAAAAAGCATACAAACAGCTTAATGGCCTTACCGACATATTAGTTATTTAAACATTTTCACCTACAAATTAAAGCTATATATACTTAAAAGAATCATTTTTATTTGTATTTTTTATCAAGCCTGGGACAACTGAATCTTTACCATCTTAGTTAAGCTGACATGCCTTGTGTCAGACTCATCACATTTTTAATATGTATGAAGGAGCAGAAAGCAATAAACCCTTCATAAACAGTCCAGAAAGCATAATAAATTATATTTGTCATTGAGCCCACGGAAATAAAGTGCTCTTAGTTTTAAAATCCATCTGCCTTAGTTGTAAGCACAGTATTATGATTAGGTTTTGCAGCCTGAAAGGTACATGTTCAATCCCCATGAGCCTTGAAGCTGAAATTCTGCCCTTGGAAAGCTAAAAAATCCTGGGGTTTGTTCAGTTCTGATCCTAAATTAGTTATTAGTAAAATAAGATGTCGAATGGCTGTCCGGAGTTTGAATGGCCTGCCCATACGGGTTTACTGAACACGTCTCTTATCCCTTACAATTTTTTTAACAGATTTTAAAACTTCCTGAGCTTGATTCCAGTAATGTCAAAGGATTTAGCAATGCTCAGACTCCTTATGCTCATCTCATGCTTATTCTGAAACCCAAGTGTATATGAAAAATTGCCTTGGAGTGTGGATACTCATTAGATTGTTATATATATATATATATATATATATATATATATATATATATATATATATATATTTATATATATAATTTGTCATACAGAACCGCACTCCAAAGTCTCTTTAGTGAGTCAAATCACCTTTATTCGTATGTGTGTCCAACGATTCGGCCCCCCTTGGGGCCTTTTTCATCCTTGAAAAAGGCCCCAAGGGGGCCAAAATTTTGGAGACACATACTAATAAAGGTGATTTGACTCACTAAAGAGACTTTGGAGTACGGTTCTGTATGACAAATTAAGTACCGTATATACTCGAGTATAAGCCGACCCGAGTATAAGCCGAGGTACCTAATTTTACCTACGAAAACTGGGAAAACTTATTGACTCTAGTATAAGCCTAGACACAACTACAGCCCTGTCTCCCAGCAGCGCACATTCTGCCAAAGCGACCCCCCAGCGATCAACCGGACTTCTTTGCAAAGCTGATGGTGACAGAGAATCGCCAAACGGATTACTGTGTGCATTGTCCCACTGTCCCACTACCATGTGCAGAGGGTGCTGTTTGATATTGCCATCACTGTTAATCTTTCGTATAACCAACAGATAGCGCTGTGTGATATTGCAGTCAGTTAATCTTTCATATAACCAACAGAGGGCGCTGTGTGATATTGCAGTCCCTGTTATTCTTTCATACAACCAACAGATGGCACTGTGTGATATTGCAGTCCCTATTATTTTTTCATACAACCAACAGATGGCGCTGTGTGATATTGCAGTCCCTGTTATTCTTTCATACAACCAACAGATGGCACTGTGTGATATTGCAGTCCCTGTTATTCCTTCATACAACCAACAGATGGCACTGTGTGATATTGCAGTCCCTGTTATTCTTTCATACAACCAACAGATGGCGCTGTGTGATATTGCAGTCCCTGTTATTCTTTCATACAACCAACAGATGGCACTGTGTGATATTGCAGTCCCTATTATTTTTTCATACAACCAACAGATGGCGCTGTGTGATATTGCAGTCCCTGTTATTCTTTCATACAACCAACAGATGGCACTGTGTGATATTGCAGTCCCTGTTATTCTTTCATACAACCAACAGATGGCGCTGTGTGATATTGCAGTCCCTGTTATTCTTTCATACAACCAACAGATGGCGCTGTGTGATATTGCAGTCACTGTTAATCTTTCATATAACCAACAGAGGGCATTGTGGGATATTGCAGTCTCTCCCCAAGTGAACTGTTGGTATAGGAATGATTAAAAGTGACTGCAAACTCAGCTACTCGGTTCGGGTACCGCTGACCCGAGTATAAGCCGAGGTAGACTTTTTCAGCACATTTTGGATGCTGAAAAACTCGGCTTATACTCGGGTATATACGGTATAACCTTTTTGAACCTGCACCCACAAATACATTGCAAATCCGGATCAGAGTGCGGCTGCCTGAAAGTTTGTATATATATATATATATATAATTGGCGCCAGCGCCCGTTAGTAAATCTGTGATGTCCCTGCAGGTGGTAACGATGGCGAATTGTCCCAGCGTTTGCCACTTCTCCCTTCAGTAAATCTGCCCCTTATTAAACTCCAAAGCTTCCTAAACTAAGGACCCTATTTATGATTGCTCGAGCAACAATTATTGAAACCTTGCATGAGTTTCCTAACTCACAATACTATCTCACACAATATATCTCACACAATATTATCTTTGTTTTTTTCTGGGCAGGATTCTGTAAAAAAAAACTTCAGCAACTAAAAGCTGAAAATCATAAATATGGCCATTAGTTCTCAACATCTGCCAACAGTCCTTGAGCATGTGCAGTGTCACTAACACTTAAAAGATGTCCTATAACAATCAGAACATGAGGAGCTCCTGTGGGCAGCTATAAAAAGGAATATTGTTGTACTTTTCTGATGAAAAACTTCTGGCGACTGGCACAGATTTTTCATGCAGTTTGAGCACAATCTCCATGGCTCAATATAATTTTGCTAACTAATGATTCTGTCTGTGTATGTATCGGATCACCTGCAGAAATGCAGATTATTTAGGGTGTGAGCTGCATGTGTCTTTCTCCAAGTAGTTATGCTTCTGTTTTAGGAAAATATAGAAAAAAATATAAAATGAGACCTTACCTTTTAAACTTTATTTGATGTAGCTCTGAAACATTTGCACAATACCTGCCTTAAAACAGACAGTTAATTGGATAATTACTGCACACAGATAAAAGATCCTGACAGTTAGGAAAGCATATGTACATTCCTTCACATTGTGAAAGTCAGGACTTCCCCAACACAGATAAATTACTCTATAAGTGCTCACATGAACAACAGAGAGTTGTTATTTAAGAATTATTTTGCAAGCACTAGTCTTAAGTCCTGCTGTAAAGTCATACTGTTATTAAGTTCTTGAATTACATTCCATTTCTAAGGTTTTATTAAAATATGAATCACAATTTCATTTAATTCTTTTATTATTAATTTCAATCATAAACCAGCTGATTTTCTCCCAGCAAGTTAATTGCAGGTTACAAAAATATTTAAATAGTTTGTATGATAATACAAAGTATGCATTCATGTGATGTTCAAACATCAGGTAAAATATTCAACAAAAGAATACAATAGAAGAATACAATAAAGCATCAACATTTTCCTGAATAAAACCTATACAAAGAGTAAAGCAGAAAGATCAGTACGTATAACCTCAAGTTTGTTTCATATATTGTACTCTCTGGATACATGGTCATGTACTTTAGAATGCATGTGTAGATCAGAAGTAACTGTTCAAACTGAGAATGTAAGATATTTTCAAGAGTTGCATCTTTTCCAGGTTTCGGCAGAATCCCCCTTCAGGAAATCAGGAAATATCAGGTGCTTCAGAGTCAAAATACACTGCAAAAAAGCATACTGCAGCAGGATTTTTACTGTACAGGTTATGGGATTTATTTTCTGAAACATTATCCAGAAAGCCTTTTCTCCGTAATAATAAAACAGTACCTTGTGCATGGTCCAAACTAAGATATAACTAAGCCTTATTAGAAGCAGAAGCTGCCTATTGGATTTATTTAATGTTTACATGATTTTCTAGTAGTCTTAAGGTATGAAGATCCAAATTACAGAAAGATCCATTATCTGGATAACCGGTCTCACACCTGTATAACCCATTCTGTTCTATCTCTACTTGTGGATCTGGCTTGATAGAATGTATATGGCATACAAAACCATCTAAAGTATTGGAAGCTAACTCAAAATTTGCACTGGATTTAGTCACTGTAGCATCAACCGATCCGTTCATTTTTGACACCACCATGACTTCACTTGAAGTGCATCCTATACCCACAGAAGATGCATCCATTGTGTTTCTATTGTAATTTCTAGGTCCTAGGTTAGACTCTCTGATACCACCCTTACTACTTCCCACTCCCCAAAAGAAAGGAATAGCTTAGAAAACTTACTTTTGCTATGTTTTTATCACCTCACAACACACACAGCACCCTATAGGAATCATACTACCCCATGTAGTAAACGGCATTGGCAGAAAAAATACACATGGTGTAAACAATTTTTTTTGCTCAACTAATGACACATTGTGGCCACCTTGTAACTCAATTAATAACCCATAGCAAAGTGTGAGACTTGAAATTTGTAACAGTGAGTAGTGAATGCAATAAAAGTTTTTTATAAAAATGCAGTTACTTTGCATGAAAAATGACACCTTTGTCAAGAGCAATGGCTGCATCTTGGTGACTGAACTCCTTTTACCTACTTTCATAATGAACCCCTGAACTGTCATTGTTTAATGCAGGGGTTATGTATAAAAATTGATTACAGACAAAATAGTGGCAGACCCATGATTTGATTAGGGCATCTCGTTATTTTTATCTCTGTGTTTATAGGTCAAGGTCACATGTGGCCTTTTTACGCTGTGTTTTTAAAAACGTGTGGTCGAGCATAAATACGTCAATGAAACCACACATGCATGCTAATATGCGTTTTTCAGCCTGTAATATTCTTTTCCCAACATACTTTCTGTTTTTTCTCATTCCCCACAATTCCACTCAGAAGAGTTTTAGTAAACGTTTGCAAAAAAAAGCCAATTTACATGCAGAATGTATCTGTACTGCTCGTCAATACGCAACGTAATTACGTCGCAAGCATACAGTGCCGTAAATACATATATGCAATATCCATCTTGTGAGAGTTTGGCCGCCATGTTGAAAATACACAACGTATTTCAGCAAAGTGTATTTCCAAACCTGCGGATCCCATAGAGTTCAATAATATGGAGTTTCCTTGGCGTATTAGCATTTCTGCTAAAAAAACCCGCAAATACTGACATTGCGTGGTGGATGTTGGCTCGCAACTGCACCATGGGAATTGCTATAGTGAATATTCCATTATTTCAATAGGGCTTCATTTTGTGCATTTTAATGCTCGGCTGTACGTTTTAAAAACGCAACGTAAAAATGACACGTGTGACCTTACCCTTACTCCCAAGAATACAGCTGTGAGCAGTGCTGTAACTATAGAGGAAGCAGATCTTGCAGACTCAGGGGGACCATGAGGCCCAGACATGGGGTCTACTTTCTCTATGCTCCAGTGGCTGCTATCCTACATGAGAGCATGTGGATGGGAAGCAATGGACAGGGGCAGGTGGACAGAAAGGACATGGATGGGCAAGCAAAGACGCAAGAGGGTTGCTTTGAGCACCAGGCACCTACAGTTTTCGTTGCACTTTAGTTACTTCACTGGCTATAAGAAATGTAATATAATAGCTGGGGTCCTGGGGATTTTTGTTACACACACCAGGAATGATATGATACAGTAAGTTGCTCCTAGTCAAGAACTGAGGGAGATATTTTGCATCTCTCTGGTTATTTACCCACCACCTACCACTCAAGAACAAGGTAAGTAGATGGGGGGCTATAGTGAGCCACGTGTGCATTTATGGAAAATGTAAGGATAATTTAATTCTCAGTTGCATAGCAGTAAATAATGATGACCATTGTGGCTCAGTGTGCAGCCCAGCTGCTTTGCAGTAGTAAAGTTCTGAGTGTGATTCCAGGCAGGACACTGTCTGCAAGGAGTTTTCATGCTTTTTCCATGTCTGTGTGGGGTCCTTTCAACTCCAAGAACATAATTGGCCCTGGATTAAACTGGTCCTAGTGAGTATGAAAGGGACCTCAAGTTGTGAGCTCCACTGGAGCAGGGAATGACATATTAAAACTCATTTTTTAACATCTCTATCAGAAAATAAACAAAAATAAATGTATTATCCACCATGTATGCTGTAGAAGATGCAGGTGTCTAGCAGTAATGCAATCTGCCTTAAATAAAACTGCTATGCAACCAAAGCTAAAAATAAAGCACAACTGGAAATTAAACCAATATATCTCACACTGTTAAAAATAGAAAGAAACAGTTCTGTTAAATGTCTTTTTCACAACAAGGTGTCCCCCCTACATTCCAATAGCACTGGTTGGCAAAGCTGATTTGTTTTATTCAGTGTGTTTATAGAAGAAAAAAATCTGAATACAAAAGGAAAGTAGCTCCATTGCTGCTAAATGGATTGAGAAAAAGCCAAAGCAAATAATGTATCTATTTATAAACAGTGTATCATAAATATTACTAAAAGGAACATTTATGCCACGTGGGTAATTCTTCAAGGGCATCTTCCAAGGCTAGGTAACACTCGTCCAGTCAAACAGTATTTTGAGTTTGGGGCATGATCCAAGTAGAACTGTTCCTCACATTCACTTGCTGAAGTTGTGAAATAATTATTTCTCCCTAGCAACAGAGAATGTTACTGCATCTGTTTTTCTTAGGCTTGGAACATGCATGCAGGCAGAGTTTTGGGAATGTTACTGCTCACTGACTTGCTTACATTTTTTCCAGTTCTGTAACTGTATATTGTGCTTTGCCAAAGAAACCATAATGTGGTGTTTATCTTTTATTACTGTGGTTTCACTTCATGTTTTTAACTTTAAAGTGTTTTGTGTTACAATAAATATTTATCATTGATAAAATTACACTTTTTAATTCTGCTGTGAATAGGATTGCCACCTGTTTAGTTTTGACCCAGAAAGCCCAGTTTTCAGAAGGGCAGCCTGAGTTAAGACTGCCTGCCCAGTTTTCCAAATTAGGAAAACTAGTCAGGATCCCCCTGGATTGACATGGCCATCAGCCAATTGCTGATGGCCACATCATAGCCTTGCCCCATGACAGCACTTTCCCTTCCCCTTGATGTCACTGGCCCTTCCATAAAGTCACTGATCCACCCCTGTGATGTCACCTGCCCCCTGTCCGAATCGTGGGCCAGTAAAAGGTGGAAACCTTAGTTCTGATAAAATTATACATTTTAATTCTGCTGTGAATAGGATTGCCATCTGTTTGGTTTTGACCCAGAAAGCCCAGTTTTCAGAAGGGCAGCCTGAGTTAAAACTGCCTGCCCAGTTTTCCAAATTAGGAAAACTAGTCAGGATCCCTCTGGATTGACATGGCCATCAGCCAATTGCTGATGGCCACATCATAGCCTTGCCCCATGACAGCACTTGCCCAACGTGATGTCACTGGCCCGCCCATGAAGTCACTGATCCACCCCTGTGAAGACAATGCCTGCCCCCTGTCCGAATCGTGGGCCAGTAAAAGGTGACAACCCTAGCTGTGAATATGTTTAGATTGTCTAAACCCCCTGCCCCATAACAGCACTCTCCCCCCCATGACTTCATTGGCCGTCCATGAAATCAATGATCCACCCCCGTGATGTCACCTGCTCGCCCCCTGTCAGGATCATGGGCCAGTAAAAGGTGGCAACCATAGTTGTGAATATGTTTAGTTTGTCTATGTTTTTTATGTCAAACACTCTGCTTTGTGAAAAGGAACTGTAAATGGAAACTTTGCAAAAAAAAAACTTGTGACAGATCCCCGGTTAGTTAAAATTCACTATGCAACCAAAAGGACCTTTTTTTTCAGAATTATGTCAGGCGAGCAAACATTGTGGGAAACGTATAACAATGCAAGTCCTTCAATTCATTAAAATCTATTGCACCTTGTAGTGGCTTGAATATTGGAGTATGAATAATGATGAATAGTTTGCTGCTAGTCTATGATGTCCATAGACACTAATAGGTGGAAAAAAAACTTTTGTCGCCGTCTCGCCGATAGACTTCAATGTATTTCAGCTAATTTTCGGTGAAACAGGTCAGATTCACCCATCAATAAATATGAATAGTAGGTGGGCTAAATATTAAGAAAGGCAATAATAGAAGCAGTAGCAATAAAATTGTTATCTCAAAGAACAATATTTTTTTTGGCCTGTAGGGGCACCCCCAATAATAGTAGCATTAACAATAAAATTGTAGCCTCAAAGAGCAATTTTTTTTGGGGCTATAGGGACACCCCCATCCATTTTGAAACGAGATTGGCAAAAGAGGAGGACAAATAATTCAGGAAACTATAAAAAATGAAGACCAATTGAAAGGATCTAAAGAATAAGCCATTCTATAAAAAAAATTACCTTTAAGGTGAACTAACCTTTTATGGATTCAGTAAAGATGCAACTGTGTAGTAGGCAACAATATTTTTTTTTACCTATGTTTTAGTTATAACCTCTGGTGCCCCAGCCCCATTGATGTCTGTCTTGTTGTTAATCATAAACTATTACATATAGCACCAAAGTGTGACATCATCCTTAGATGCCCAATGTTCCAAATAACTTCTGATGCAGAGGTAACAGTCTGTATAGTGTGAGACTGTGAAGGCAGCACAGACACCTATTCCAAACATGAACAATGCAATAGGTGAAGATTAGTGATGGGCAAATAAATTCGCCTGGCATGAATTTGCAGTGAATTTCTGCGTTTCACCGGCGGTGAATAAATTTCCGAATCTCCTGCGAAAATTCGCCGGTGAAAATTTGCCCGCGTCAATTTCAGATTTTCATGATTTTTTTGTGAAAATTTTCAAATTGCTCGTTTTTTTTGTGAAAACGTTCGAACTGCTTGATTTTCTAGTGAAAAACGTTCGAATTGCACGATTTTTTAGTGAAAACGTTTGAATTGCAAGATTTTTTTCCATGAATACTTTCGAATTTCACGATTTTTTCGTGAAATTTCCGATTTCACAATTTTTCGCGAACGGGAGAAATTCGCCCATCACTAGTGAAGATAGTATTCACTAACTAGGTATCATCTCTCTCTTCCAGGTAGGTGTGAGGGTAGAAGGGTTAGATATTAAGCAGCAGTTTGATTTTGGGAGCTTTTTACTTTGCATTAATAAAGTTGAAGAAAAACATCAAGAGATCATATAATACTGGATTAGTTTATCTTAAACAATGGTGCATTTAACTCACCGAGTTCCATCTGTAGTGTCTCACTAAACCACACTTTTACACATTTTCTTGGCTGTTGAAAACTACAATTAGACAGGGACAGGAAGTGCACAGTGATGTGTTTAGTGCATAATAGAGTCAAAAAGTATCCATTATAAATATATATTAATATAAACTATAATAACTACATGTGAACTTTCTTGAACCACTGTTCAGGTGACAAACAGAAAGCTTTTATTTAAGCATAAATCAACATACTAATTGATAAATCCTGAATTTTGGGGGGGGGTAACAAGGCCACTAAAAATTGAAAATAAATAGGTTTCTTGATGCATTTAAGTCCACATACTGAAATAGATACATAAATATTATATAGCTGCTGCACTTAAACGTTTCTTTATCTTTTGATGAGATACTATGAGATAAGATACAGCATTATTGCTTTATCTCTAGCTAAATGCACAACATACACCTACAATATTCTCTCAACAAGATAAAAAAAATCAGATCTTTATTGTTAACTATTTTTAATTGCAATACATTTATTAAAGGAAAACTATCCCCCAAATTAAATACTGAAGCAACAGATAGTTTACATCATATTAAGTGGCATACTAAAGAATCTTACCATGCTGAAATATATTTAAGTAAATCTTGCCCTTTTACATCTTTTAGCTTGAACCACCATTTTGTGATGTACAGTATGTGCTCTTGGTTTGTTTGTGAGCATCGTGAATCATAGGTTCCCATGGGGCAGCCCTTAGTTCTTAAAATAGCAATCTTCTATTTAAGATTACCTAGTGGCACATAATACTAAAGAAAGCATGTGAAGTTATTATGAAAATGGTTTATTTACATGAAGCAGGGTTTTACATATGAGATGTTTTATGAGACCTACATTGTTGGGGGGGCATAGTTTTCCTTTAAAATGTGCTAGTGGATAATGGCCTCATTTTAACATTCTTACTTTAACATTTTTACCTCTCTGAGGTTTGCATCATACTTGAGACATCAAACGTAATTCTTGTTGAGCTTGATGGACATCAGGGGGCACATTTATTAAGGATCGAATTTCGAACTTAAAAAACTTCGAAATTTGACCATCGAATTGCAGTAGTACGATATTGAAAGTCAAAATTTTTTTTCGAACGAATATGGCCATATGCAATCAAAGTAAAATCGTTCGATCGATCGATTAAATGCTTTGATTCGAACGATTTAATCAATCGATCAATCGATCGAACGATTCTCAAAAAAAAAACACAGTCTTCTAAAAACTTAGCCAAATGTTGGCTATGGGTTCTAGGAGGTTCCCATAGGCTAACATAGCAATTCGTCAGGTTTAAGGTGGCGACGGTTTTTAAAGAGACAGTACTTCGATTTTAGAATGGTCATATATTCAAAGTTTTTCCAATTTCCAAACCTGCCGAGGTCATGTAGAAGTCAATGGCAGATGTCCTGTTTACAACTGGAAGATATACTGATCTGTGCTGGGTTTTCATACAATTATCCTGAAAATTTGTGGTTTTAGGGTGTCAAATCCAAAAAAATTGCACAGTTTGGAATTTTTTGTTCTTCTCCGTTCATCCGTCTCTCAAGAGAGAAAAAGATTGTTTTCTCTACTGCAAGTGCTCAACCAGCACATTTGCAACAAAAGCAGCTAGTAAGGGGAATGTCTACAGTCCTGAACTATCACCAGCAGAAATTTTGATTTTGAAAAGTCAAATATATAAGCATTTTAACAACAGAAATAAGAGTAGAGAAAAAATGTAATGTAAAATGTAAAATTAAGCATAGCAACCAATGCCAAACTACATGTAGAAACAGTTTTAACCCTCATTCATTAGGATGCATTAGGCACTTAAAGGGGCTGTTCACCCTTGAGCTTACTTTTTGTATGATGTAGAGACAATTCTGAGACAATTTGTAATTGGTTTTCATTTTTTATTATTTACGGTTTTTGAGTTATTTAGCTTTTTATTCAACAGCTCTTCAATTTGCATTATAGACAATCTGGTAACTAGGGTCCAAATTCACCCTAGCAACCATGCATAAGAGACTGGAATATGAATAGGACAGGACCATACTAGAAAGATGAGCAATTTCCAACTTTGGAAATGTTCATCGATGAGTAGACCCATAATAATGTTGCAAATAAATTGGCATGCCCAGATTCAGAAAGATACCAGGGCTCACTTTACAATAATATGTAGATTACTCTAATAATATAATATTAAATATTGTGATCTCTTCCCTGCTTACTGTTAGATAGAGCGCAACTATTAAACTTTAACGTTGTTTCTTTGGTGGCTCTTTTATGCCAGGCTATTGATTTATGCTAAATGTTCAGTAAAGGATACAAAATCTGTTTATTATATTAGTTTGTAGATCCTTGGCTCATCTTTCTGGTTAATTTAATTTCTCTAAGAAACAGGCATCCTCTCTATATATTGCTGTGTTTCGACTGCAAAGTCCTTTGTGTAGTATTTTTTAAATCATCCAGGATCGAACACCCAGATAAGTATTTCACATTAAGTTCTGAACAACATAAAGCAAACAAGGTCATTTTTTTATGGATTTACTTGATTCCAATGATTATATTAATGTGTAGCCATTCACCCAAGGCTTTGCTTTTGTTTAGTTTTTCTGTAAACGTTTTTACTGAATAACCGAATTATAGAATGTCCCACGTCAATAAGCATTTTGGACCAATAACAGATGTCCTGCCTGATTTCTGCCTAAATGTTTACAACCAACATATTTGGTATACATTATAATCTGACTGTTGATGCTGTCAGTTCAGATACTTACAAAAAAAATCCAATATATTTGTTTTTATTACTGAGCAGGGCAAAACCTATAAATGGAACAGACACTCAGTGCGCTCAGTTTCATTGGATTTTTGTATATATCAGTTATCACTTTGTTGGAAACTTTTATACTTATTGAAGTATAATGCTAACCACTGATTCCCACAGCTCCGTAGAAAGATCTTAAAAGGTAATTGGAGAATCCCCATAGCTAGTATGGCAAACCAGGAAATCTTGAAGTCCCATTGGGGTTGAAGTTGTCTTTTCTTATTGTTCACTGCAGCCAAGTAAAACTTCTGTAATAAAACAGACAGAGCCTGCAAACTTATAGTACTAAGGCCAGCAGGAGTTTTGCACAAGTAGTTTTTGCTTTTTGTAAAATAAAACTGTAAAGGGAACGCCGAACATATAACTGCTGAGTGAGTCTTACTGTATATTGCCAACACAACACTTCAGCTCAGGAACATCTCTTATTCAACTTCTTACTTGCATCTCATAACTTAACAATAGGCAGATCAGCTATGTTTACATGTTCCTTTGCTAGGCATGTTCCTCATTTTATACAAAACGATGTACAGTCTTCTATTTACTCTACCCATGTCAGAACAAGTCAGGGTCATAGGGAGCAAGGATTGAACCTCTGACAACCAACCCCACTGGCAACTAGGGAGTCTAGAATGTATAATCAATTCATTTAAGAACCCCTCCAACCCTTTATTAAGTGGGTAAAATCATATGAGGATACTGGGGTAAATTATATTTTATTAGTAGTTATTAAAAACTACACTAGCCAGAGATTGCAGGTCAGTGGGCCTCTCAAGCTAAGAGATCCTGCCCTGGTCTGATAAAAGGCTAGTGTCTGGGTACTAGCAATAACCCCCAATCTTAAAACCATGTCCTTCTATTCTACTGGGTATGGTTTAGAAGTAAATTGGAGCCCATTGGACCTCTGCTGATGTGTGATCCTGCCCACTGCATACTGCATTTGATTTATTTAAACCACAATGTTTTGTTAACGAACTTAAAACCTAGAGGATCTCATTTTCTTCTCTTTTTTTTAAAAAAAATAATCTTTTTATTGCTGGACCAATTTTTCTCTCTAAAACTTCCTTCCTTTTACTCTAACAATATATACAGGTATATATAACAGTGGGTTTTATCTCCCATATGACATGCCTGAGAAAGCTACATTACAGCAACATAATATACAAAAAATTAAATAAAAAAAGGGGGGAGGGGGGAAAGAAAAAAAATGACAACCTCACACACCATTGTACTCCATCGCATTCAAATTGCTATAGCTTTCTTCCTGACTCATGTTTGCACATTGGGATTTTTCCGTCAAAATCAGGAGAACTGGATTTGTTGAACACCAGATATCTGTAGAGGCACAGTTTGTACACATTAGTTTTTGAAGAGGAAACCAGGAGGATGACAGTAGTGTATAAATATTAGAATAGCGCATTAACATCTTGATGGAGTAATGTTGCTTACATCATTGGTGATGTCATAAATGGATTGCTTATTTCATTACAGTAAAATGAGCTTAATTTACATTTCTTTTGACTGTGTCAAACTATGGTTCAGAGTAGGGATGCAACAAATCCACTATTTTGGATTCGGCCGAACCCCTGAATCCTTTGCGAAAGATTCGGCCGAATCTGAACCCTGATTTGCATATGCAAATCAGTGAGGGGGAGGATAAAAGAGAGCAGCTCATTTTATTTACTTATTTTGTGACAAAAAGTCACATGATTTTAAGGATTCGGTTCGGACAGGCACAAGGATTCAGCCGAATCTGAATCCTGCTGGAAATGGCCGAATCCTGGCCAAATAGCAAACCAAATCCTGGATTTGGTGCATCCCTAATTCAGAGTAGTCAGAGATAACCAAGGATACCAAGAAACATTACTGTGCAACTGTCTGTGCTGCCTTCACTAGTCTTGTGTCATTTCACACTACTGTATGTTGCCAAAAGGCTAGAGATACAAATATCTCAGAAACCCCTAACAATAGAAAATGAATGTAACCTGCAAAAGTGCTCAGAGAAGCACCATGAGTGTGTTTTCATAACTTTTCTTCTTGAGTTACCCAGTCTATAAAATAATCATGGGGAAAAGAAAGATTTTTTTTTCTTTTTGATAATTATTTTTTTCTCCACTGGAATCAGGGCATCCAAAAAATCTAAATTAACTTTTCAATGTAATGTAGATGTTTTCTGTTTAAAAATGTATCTTTTGTTCTTTTGCTTTTATCCTTTTGTTCATACAAAATGTATGAAACTTGGCCCCATTATTAGAAAAACCCATATGATATTAGCTTCTTGTCTGGCAGCACAAATCTGTGCCATAAACATCACAATGTCTGTTCAAATAAATATATGGTGGTCTGTGTGGTGGGCTTTCCGTCAGACGACCATAATTCGTGGTACCTGGTATTGATGGGCGAATTTCTCCAGTTTCACTTTGCTGAAAAATTAGTGAATTTCCTGCGAAATTCGTAAAATGGCGAAAAATTTGCAAATCGGGAATTCTGACGCTGGCATTGAAATATTTCTTGACACAGGGGACAATTTCCGTCGCCGGAAAGTCAATGGACGCCTAGAATTGTCGCAGGCGTCAAAATTTGCGAGTCAATTTTTTTCTGCAATTTCGTGCCGCCTGTGAAACGCGGAAATTTTCAGTGAATTCACGCCTGGTGAATAAATTCGCCCATCACTAGTACCTGGAGATTTGAAATGTCTACAGCTGCAATCATACCAAGCATGACTATAAACATTCCTCCAGTTACAGGTTCTGGAATGGTGATCAAAATTGCTCTGAAATTTCCGAAGTGAAGACCCCTAAGATGATTAAAAGGATTCCAGCTATTTGCATGACTAAGCGACTGCCCACCTTAAAAAAGTTTTTTTTTTGATTTAGAAGCTTTTTCCACTAACAAATATGATGTAAGTGACAGAAGATTGAGGAAGATCTATGCACTCCATTGCATAGGCAAGTCTGGCGAAAGAGGTAACGTTCAGTAAAACCCACATTTCACTGAATTTGCGGAGTAACGTCCATTCACCACAGTGAATTGTCGCCTGGTGATCGAGTGCGGATCACCGCTAGTGAAGTGATGTCTGTGCCCATTAGTAAATTTGCGGGCGGAAACGCTAGCGAATGGACCATTATCCATCATTTATTTCAGGAACCTTCTCCATGTTGCACTGAAACACACGACCCTCCCACCATTATGAGTTTTTTTTTAACACCCTATTATTTTTTTAAGCCTGTACCCTCTAATTATTTATATTTCACATCCTCTACCTGCAGATTTGTGAGTTCTTTTAAAAAAGGTCTAGTTTTTGGTATTCATTTGAGTCTAATAATATCACAGTGCAAGTATGTGGTCTAAAACCTTGCTGCTTCTTTAACCTCTTATTTGGCACTGAAAAAGTCTAATTATATAACCATTCACCTCTATGTCAACAAGTCATTTTATTTGTATATACATTTGCTTCTATGAGAGGTGGAAGTCCATTAAACACAGGCCTCTGATTTTGTTTTGTAACATGAATATAAAAGTATAAATGAATGTACAGTATTTATGCATATATGCATTTTATGTTAAAATAGAATCAAGTATATATATATATATATATATATATATATATATATATATATATATATATATATCAAGAGCTGTTTGTGTAATTCTAAAAATATACGTTTGAAATTCTCAAAGCAGCAATATTCTGACTATAAAAAGTTGTCCCATTTCCTGTTCCCCAAAGCCCAGCCAGTAGAGATCCAATTCCTTCTATTCAAATCCCACGGTTTATTGCATGACTTGGAGGCAATTGGGTTCCAGATAACCTTGAACAAGTGTAGTAATCTCCGACTGATTCTATTGCAGAATTCCAAGTACTGAGGAGAGGCTCATTGTTGGCCAACCCCACTGACCTGAAAAAATCAATAAATTCATTACTACATAATTTAGGCTCTGTGAAATAGTATTACAATATATAACTGTAGGGTAGATATTTAAACTGCTTAAAGGAAAGGAAAAGTAGCAGTATTACATTTCTATATGATTCAATAAGTAACTAAGGTCTCACTTCAGATTTACTTTTTCTTTCTGTGTCTGTGTACCTCCCAATATTTATCAAATAGGAAATGCAAGCAAAGCCAAAGACCAGACTTATACTGATTGTTAACTTTTAAGGATTTTCCAAAGCAACTCTGTATAACTCTGTTCCGAACTGAGCATAAGTGATCTATTAACACAAAGGAACCCTGGAGCTAGCGCCACATCAACAGACGCAGAGTACAAGCTTGGAATTCTGGGAACATTTGATTCAGCTACACATTCAGAACAAAAGACAAGAAGGGAGCATATCTATACATGGTACAATGTATACATGGTTCAACCAGTTGCGATGTGGTGGCTCCCCTATAATTTGAGCAGAGCAATGTTTCCCATCATTAACTCTGGAGGTCTGAGAAAAGGTAGACTCTAGGGAATACTTACACCATAGTTTTTGGCGTATGCTCTTTATCAATCCCTGAGTCAAGTGGCTGAAACCTCGAGTAAACTGAATAAACTAAGGCAGTGCAAGGATGAGATTCCAGCTTCATATGACAATGAAGTCAGTAACATTACTTTACTGAGCAAACATAACCAAAATCTCTATAAAAGGTTTGTCCTGGTATATGGCCAAACAGCATTTATTGTTTGTCATTGCTGGTGAAGAATCACATGGTGAGTAATTTGTAAATCTTCTTAGACAAACAAATGTAAACAAATGTTCTTTTTAAATGAACATTTATGTATTCATTCATATTGTTCTCATTGCAACTGTGCTAGAAAGTTTCACATTCCGTAGGTTTATTGTTGATGTTATAGTCAGTTTCCCTGTAGTCAGTTTCTGTTGGACAAATATAAATACCATTGGTATCTAAAAGGTGTCTGCTTTTACCATGACTTTGCTATCATTTAACAGCCTTGTTAAAACAGCCATGTGAGCCATGTGAACAGTATTCTCCTTGTTTCATTTTTTTATTCCATAATAACATTGCACACAAGAGATGTGTAAAAATGTAACTGCAGTTAAGCAACCACCTTTATTCAATTTCCTTCGCAGTGTGTGCAATATTGGTTATTTGATCTAACTAAAAACTTAGAGGTCCATTTGTCAAAGGTCGAATTTGAATTCATGTGAATTTTTTTTAATTCAAACATACTCATAATTCAAGTGGGACGTTATTTAAAAAAATATTCTAATATTCGATTGAATGGTTCCGACCCGAAAATTGGAATCGTATTTGATTTGCATTCGATTTGTGCGAATCAAGTTTTTCTCCTGAATATCAGGGAGGCTATTAACATCTCCAAATGGCTCAACGGACCGCTGCCATTGACTTGTAAATTACCTTGGCAGGTTTTAGGTGGTGAATATTCGAATTAGGATTGTTTCCATGGATGAGGTTTGATAAATCTCACATTCGAATAAAATTTGAATGTGTGAATTTTGACACTCAAAAATTCAAATTGTAATTTACTATTCGACCTTTGATAAATCTGCCCCTTAGAGATTAGGAAGATTGATTTAGGCAACATAGCATGATTTTAGGTCATTTATTGAAATGTGCCAAGTTTTCAGCAAAAGCACAATTTAGGAATTTAGTTAGCAGCAAATGTAGCCAACACACCAAACATAAAAGAAGAGTACAAAAAACTGGCATAAAGGAACTTATTAAATGTATTGATCCCCATATGCTTGAATTAAAATAATTTTATGTAAAATGTATAAAGAGTAATGAGAGAATCTGTCCAAAATATTCAAGAAATACATTGAAGTCAATGAGCATCAAAATAATTTTGATGCGAGCGCCAATTTTTTATGCGAGTATTTTGTCAAAATGCATTAATGTCAATGGGCATCGGAATAATTTTGACGTGCAACAATTTATATGCATAAGACAATTTTGACAAATGTTTTTGTTGTGGTGGATTTTTTCCCTGGGAAATTTTTGGCACAGTTTTGTGAATTTATATGGCAAAACGTGTAAATTCGCTGCAAATCCATGCCTGGCGAATTTATTTTCCCATCACTTTTAATAAACTCTCCTTCACCACAAATTATCAAAGTTCTCCTTGTCAACCAAGACTTGTTGGGAGCATTAGGATAGGAACAAATAAATAGATAATCAATAGTAGTAAATCCTTCAAATGCCTAAGTAATGCATTGAAGGGTTTAGCCCTGACACTTTTCCTTCAATGAAAAAGAAAAATATGTCATTAAAGTGTTCTTTTCTTTAATAAAAGATATCAAAACAGAACCTATACCTAACATTGTTAGATATGACACCTTATATCAACAGTATATGTCTATTTCTTATGATCTCTTGAAATAAAATGACATAGCACCTTTGCATGCCTATTGCATTCTCCCAGTTTTAACATACTCCCCCTTGAACATAGTTAATCCATTGTATGCAGGTTTACATTGTTTATACTTTGATTATTACTGTGGCATTTTGGGTGATCTTGGGGCAGCCTTAGGTAATATATTCAGTTGTGGCATGGTGTTTTGATGTGTGGGGAGTGTGTGACAAGCTGGCTGCCTGTACAATTTTTGGGGAAAATTAGCAATGGTAGGCAGGTAAGCAAAGGATCAGGAGCATAAAGACAGGGACACGGTGTCTTCAGGCAAAAACACAGGTTTATTCAGGACTTTTTCCAACATAAAGTCACAGTATACAGTTCATCAACATTTCAGCTTTACACATTCAAACTTTTCCCCACACTGGGGTTCTCGCCATACAGGTTAGCTTCCACACTCTGGAATATTCAGGCTTCTCACTAAGCCCATTTTACTCTCCCCTCCAGGGACACAAATTCACCAGCTTCCGGCCTGGCTCACCTTCTGGCTTTCATCAACCACTTTAGACTCAATCTCAATCACCTGGTCAATCCCCAGCCCCACTGAGAGTTCTATGATTATGATTAAATACTTAACACAGGACAGCCTTCCTGTGGCAAGTGAGCTCCAAGATGTGAACTGGACTACTGGAATGCATTGCCTGTTCCTTCCAGAACCCTATAGCTTCCCGGGCCAGCCAGCAAAGTCCTTTAAACAGAAAGACCATTATCTGTTTAGACACATCTCCCTTGCAGTTCCAACTCCTACAGGGGAGACATTAAAGGCAAAACACACCTTTTTACAATTTTTCTGGGATCATTGTACCACAAGTGTTTAGGTCTGTGACTGGCATACAAATTAGGAACCCACGAAATCACATAAAAAATGTGCCGTGCCGTGCACCAACATTTTTTGATGCACGCCAGAAAGTTGCACATGTCAAAAATAGTGATGGGTGAATTTGCACCGTCTTGCCGAATAATTTGCGAATTTTGCACGAAATTCGCAAAATGGCGAAAAATTAGCAAAACGGTGCCGGCATCCAAAAAACAGCGCAAATTCGTCCCACTTCGACCCCAAAAACCTTCGACCTCCATTCGATTGGTCTATTTGAATTCGAAGTTCGAACTTTTTTTAAATTTGACCTTTGATATATATGCCCCTATGTGTTCAGATTAATTATTAGTTCTGCCTGTGTTAGTAAGATATTGGTAATATATAAACTATAAATTGTACTTTTTGGTTAAACAGCAATATAAACTGAGTAGTAGTAGATACCATTACCAGTCATGCCATATTCATTTATCATCACAGTCTACAAAGCTTAAAATTAAGAGTAAATGTTTTATTGGTAGCCCCATATCTGAGAAATGTGACACAAACAAAACAACCAAAGGGTTTGATCAAATTGCATTGTGCGTCAAAAAAATAATGTTGCACATCAAAACAAAGATGTGCGTTCGCATCAAAATTACTTTAACACGCAAAGAAATTGCAGTGTGTGGCAAATGAATTCCGTGAATTTTTCGCTGTTGCGAAAATTTTCGTCGAAGTGAAACGCCAAAGATTCACCCATCACTAACGTGGCACAGTTGTTTTTTCTCAATTATATACCTGTATGTATTTGCCTCATCTCTTTATTGTACATTAAACAAAAACATTCATGTGCTTTATTTTGAAGTACAGTATAAATGTCCCTCTTGAGAAATTGTGGCTTTATACAATCATTTCTTTTGAAATAGTTCAAACAATGTTTTCCAGGAATCTTTGGATACAGCAAAATCAATATATTATCTTTAATTCAATTTGTCATATCCTTCATATTTCATCTGAGATTCTTTAATGTCAGTTATGCAAGCAAATGAACAGAAGCATAAAAGCAAGCAGCTTAACCAATGGAGAAAATGAGAAGTGGGTTTCTAAGAATTAAAGCTGGTTTTGATAAATGTTGCCAGTTGAAATCTTTTCCCTTGAGAGTCAAAGAGAACATTCAAGAGATGCAGAAAGAAGCAAGCTGCTTTCTACTCGATGCAGCAAGATTAATGTCAGAATATAATGTACTATAGAAGAACAGTACCTGTGACATTTATAGGATTTCAAAGTAAAAGAACATTGAAATTTATATAAAACATAATAAACATTTTCCTTATTTACACCTTTTATTGACTGCCTAAAGCCTCTACATTTGGTTAGTCCATACTATTTGTCCTGAACTGAGTCATGTCCATTTCCTCAACTGAATGTATATGGGTTTATATATATAGTTTCAGAAAAAATGGAAAAACATGATTCATTTTCCCTTTATTACATGTTTTTTAAAATATACATTTTAAATACAGGTATGGCATCAGTAATCCCAAAACCCATTATCCAGAAAGCTACAAATTACGGAAGGGTATTCACCCATAAACGCCATTTTCTCTGAATAATCCAAAATTTTAAAAATGATTTCCTTTTTCTTTGTAATAATAAATCAGCACCTTGTACTTGATTCAAACTAAGATATAATTAATACTTATTGGACACAAAACGAGCCTATTGGGTTTATTTAATATTTAAATGATTTTCTAGTACATTTAAGGAATGAAAATCCAAATTCCATTATCTGGAAAACCCCAGGTCCCGAGTCTGCATAACATTTTTAGAAAAAAATATTATTCAGAATTCCATAAAAAAATAGTGGCTCATTGGAAAAACAGTAATGTATCAAAGATTGTAACAATGATTTCATTCTTTGTGGTTTGTAATGGTTGCCTAGTTCATTGAACAAAAAACAATTAAATGGTGTTTGGTATTTATACTATTACTGTTCTGTTCCACAGAGAAGGGTGTGTACTAAAAAATTAAGCATCATCAATCCAGGTACTGTGTACTCATGTTTTCAAATTAACTATGTATTCTGCTAGAGGGTGGGTATAAAAAGGTGTTTGGTTGCACTAGGGAACACACTTGTAAATACCAAGGGGCAGATTTATCAAGGGTAAAATTTCAAAGTGAAAAAAACTTCGAAATCTGACCGTCGAATAGGCTAGTTAGACATTCAAAGTCGAAATCTAAGGATTTTTAAGATCGTACGATCGTACTTCGAATCGAACGATTAGAACGATTTAATCGTACGATCGTACGATTTTACAAAAAAATCCTTCGACTTCTCAAAACTTAGCTAAATACTGGCTATAGGTTCTAGGAGGTCCCCATTGGCTAACATAGCAATTCGGCAGGTTTAAGGTAGTGAAGTGACAAAGTCAATGTTTTTTGAAGAGACAGTACTTCGATTATAGAATGGTCGAATAGTCGAAGCATTTTCACTTCGAATCAAAGTCGAATTTGGCTTATTCGATGGTCGAAGTACCCAAAAATTACTTCTACTAAATTCGAAGTTTTTGAATTCGAATATTCACTTCGACCCTTAGTAAATGTGCCCCCAAATGTAAAAATAATAATGAGATTTTAAAAACAGGTTTAATTAGAATTTCATAAAGGTCAAGGTGTACTTTTTTAAAAGTTTACGCATTGGAGAAACAAGGACATGTAAACGTTGCGGTGATTATTGCGGATATTTTCCTGGTTCTTTGGAAATAGCATACTTAAACAGTGTGTATTGTGCTTTATTATGGTGTCATGTATCACATTATATCCTGGGTATTTACTGAATGTAGTGATTCATTTGGTCGCAATTAGGCTAAGTCTTTTGATCCTAACACAGCAACTACATAAAATATAGTTGTATTTAACATACTATACATAATAAATAACATTTTTTGAACTAACACTTTCATGGTAGCTAACTGAAAACCCACAAGAATTGTAAAAAAAAAAGAAAATAAAGTTTGAATAGCTCTAGTGTTCAGGCCTACAACAGTTATTAGGCAAATGTTAGGAAACAAGCTCTGGTACAGACTCTGTTATCTAAAAACCCATAATCCTTTATCCAATTACAGGAGGGTCATCTCACATAGGGGCAAATTCACTAAAGGGAGAATTTTCACCTGCAAAGGCTCCATCACACTTAACGTCACTTCGTCAGGTGCGAATTCGCTATCACTATGCTAATTCACTGAAATGCAAAGTTGCGTCTCTGTAACGGAACGCAGGCCAAGTTTCGCTAGATGGCCAAGTTTTCAACATCCAGGATATGATGTCACTGACATAAGATTGAGGAGGATGTAGCTTCATCTTATCAGTTCACCAGGTCTAAGGTGGCGAAGGAAACTCTGACGAAAGAGGTAATGCTCTGTAAAATTTGCACTTTTGTGAATTTGCGGATAACGATTATTCGCCTGAGCGAGAATTGGCCTGGTGATAGGGCGAAACTATGCTAGCAATGGTCCCTTTCACTAGCGCATTGTCCTCTATGCCTGTTAGTAAATTGGGATGTCCCTGCGGATGGGATTTCTGGCGAAATTTTGCTAGCGATGGCCACTTCACCCTTTTTTTTAAATTAAGTATTGGCATGGATTATACAAAGCAGTGGGAAGGTAAACACCAAAGGAATGACCATGCTATACAACCAATCCACTTGAAAAAATAATAAAAATAATAATCACTAATAAGATGTCACAATGAGTCCTATACCATGTTGTGTATTTACTGTGGAAACAGTGACTTTTGTGGTGATTCATTTTGTTTTATAACCTATGGGTTTTATGGTTTTCCTGGTTCCACTGAACATTAACATTGGGGGTGAGACGTCAGCATTAATATCTACCTGTAAGCATTAGTGGTTTGATTACACTGATGATGATGAAACCTCTAAAATAAAGAAACCAATGCAGTAATAAAAATAACAATAAAATAAATAAATAATAAAAACAAGTTACATGGGGTGCATTTAAACACCAAGCAAAACAGGAAAGAAAAACTATTCCTTATGGGTTGTTTTTGTAAAGCAGGGCTGAGCTATCTTTTTATAATATTTTTATAATATTTCACAAGAGAATTCATATCCTGTAAATAACATTCTTATTAACAGTGCTTAGGTACTTCTTTTATAATTGGTGCTCAGTGATATCATTTGTGTCACATGACTCACGAAAAAATCACTTAATTAATAAATTACCCCTGCTATAAATATAAGGATATTTGAAGCAATTGAAGAGTTTCATAACTATATAAGGCACAAGGCCAAAGCCCAATGTTTTATACAGGTCATGACATATCCTTATATTTTATAATAGAGGGTACAGTTTTCTCTCTATTTATTTAAATAATGTTTTGCCTTTGTTTTTATAAGCTTTAAAGAAATGTTATTGCTTTGAGGCATCACAAAACATTATCTATTATCCTAATAGAGAAACTAATGTCTTATTCGATTTAAATGCTTTTTGCCTACAATACCCTTATATTAAAGACTGTTATAAGTACCATATGATCTGCACAACAACCCACCTATCCTTTACATGAATAACTGAAAAAAAGTTAAGGATGTTAGAGCCACTTATAATCAATGTGATATTCTTACTTTAGGTTCATAATTTCAGGCCTACTGATATGAAATTGTAGGGAATCAGACAAGTTCTTCCCCTGTTTTTCTGTCTGCGAATCATCCAGCCCGATTACAGGCTGCAGAGCCATCTAATTGGCTTGGCACCCCAGTGCATCCCTGGGAGAGGAGGAGGACCCAGGGGAGTACCTGAATTTGGAGCCAAATGTGCAGTTACAGATAGAGCTGATAAAGGGAGCCCCTGCTGCAGCAACCAGCCTAAGAGAGGCTGAGAGAACCAGCAGGGAAAGTGAAAGTGCAGCATATAATGTGATAGAGCTGCAATACTAAATGAAGCTGTGTTTTGCACTCAGCTGGACAGACCTAAGTTTCAGCCTAGAAGGAAAGGGTGTGCTGCATTCCGTTCAGGGTTGGACGCCAGTTGCAACCCTTGTGTGTCCGCGGTGTGAGGACAGGTGTTTCTCGTGAGCCTTCCACATGGGAGATACATGTTCACAAAGGTCGAAGTAACAGGTGTGGTTTAATTGTATTTACAATTGAAGCACATGGGAGATACAGCCTATATCCTAAAGGAGAGGTACATTAGGGCAGGTAGTGCTACCTGGGGAATAAAGAGCTCTGGGGAAAAGGGACATTTCATGTGAACTGAACTGTGTTGTCTACCCGGAGTGGAGAGAGACTGTGCTATCTACTAGACAAAACCATGTTTCCCCAGTGTATGTATATTATTGCATTGCATTATTTGACCTATTCTTTTCTTTATTTCTTGTCTTTATTCTTTATGTAAAGATTCTTTTGGTTTCCTGTAAACTGTGTGTTTATATTCCTAGTGGAATGCCCCTGAGGTGTGATCCCCAGTGCTCACTAGGTGGAGGTACTGCGCTGTAAATCCAAGTTCCCAGTATCTTTCATATGCAAAGAGAGCTCAGGGCCCTGGATTGCAAGGGTTAATTGCTGTTTAAGAGAGTGAGATCCAAGTGTGGTAAGGAAAGGGTTACACAATACTACAAGGATCTTAGCTTTTTACAAGGATCGTAACTTAAACTTTACCTTATTATTAGGGTTTGGCAATTAAAGCATGGTTTTTATACTATAAACCCTAATCTTGGATTTTTTTGTATTAGTTGTTGCCATTTTCAGGTGTTGAAAGTTTAGAGGGGGGAGAAAAGAGCAAGTGGGAAAAAAGAACAATGGAATGAACAAGGGATTTAAAGTTCATAACATACATTACTATAATGTTGATAGGTTCATGTTAAATGGCAGTACTGGGTACCTCAACTTGACAAATGTAGCTAACAGATCACAAGCATTTTAGAAGCATCTTTTTACAAGTATTGCAATCATCTTGCCCAGGGTTTGACATTTGTCTGGGGTGTTTTTTAGTGGGTAAGGTCAATTTCACAAATCTCCTGATGAGATTCACTTCTCTAATCTTAGATTTGAAAACAACAAAGTGCAGTCATTAAATGAATTAGCATTAAGTCCTCAAGTAGAACATTTACAGTTAGTGTATAAAAGGGCCCTTTAATTTAATATAAATCCTTTGGTATAGTGGCTGTCACAGTAATTCGTTTTCAGTTAGCGGGGGTAGAAAAAGTTACAACATATTTTTCCCAAAATGGATGAGTGGATGAGGATTTGAAAATGAGAAAAATATATACACGGAATAGACCCTTGCAAACCACTTCATGAATTTAAGCTATCCAAGACATGAGATTCTTTCTTTCTAAACCCACTCCCCTTACAGACCAGTTAAACCAGTGAGCATGTTACTGCATAGCTCTGTGTTACAACAAGCTGTGACAAAATTATTCATCATCTGCACAATTACTGACAACCTTAAGTGGACTGTTACCCAGAGGACACCTGAAAAATCTGTCTAGATAGAACACAGGCACATAGTCACTCATTACTGAAAATAAAGAACCTTCCGTATAGCATATAGGTTATGGAAGAAAATAACCATAGCACATACGAAATCAAATGACGTTATAACATTGAACATACCTAAGTCATTCCTGTCTTGTAAGCTGCATAATTTCTTGTCCGGTTACTTGGAAATATATTGAAGTACGTCAAAAGGCACATTCCCAAAAATACCTTGGCGTAAAGAGAAGAGATTTAAGTTTTCACTGACAAACAAATCAATTATAATTATCAAAAAACAGAAACTGTAGAACAATCAATAGTTATATTATCAGAGCTGTATTTTAGTTCTTTAAACAGAGCCAGCTGCCAAGGGCACTGCATATAATGCATATTATTATGCACATAATTCAGCTCTGAATATAACCCTAAGACTTGCAGACAATGGATAAAATTATTATACTATATATAGTTAATTGTGGCTTTCACAGAATGTAACAGATTTACACTGTTGAAAGTATTCCAGTAGCATATCTGGGACAATTTCAGAAATGTCAACCAACCCCATTTCAAGAGGGATATAATGATCAACTATTGTAATCACCTGGCAATGCTCTATTGAAGGGGTTATTCATCTTTAATACGTCATTTTTCAATTGGTCTTCATTATTTATTTTTTATAGTTTTTGAATTATTTGCCTTGTTCTTCTGACTCTTTCCAGCTTTCAAATGGGGGGTCACTGACCCCACCTAAAAACAAATGCTTTGCAAATTGTCTCAGAATATCACCCTCTATATCATACTAAAAGTTAACTCAAAGGTGAATAACCTCTTTTAGTTACATTTCTTGTTTAATTCACTTAAGATTTTTTGGATTTATAGATATGTTCCTAAAAGACTGGTTATACTTTTTCACAAAACTAGGCTTACCAGTACCTTAAAACTGCTGTGTAGTGATGGGCGAACTTGTCCCATTTCGCGAAACGGGCAAAAAATTTGCGAAACTCGGACTTTGAAGCCGGCGTCAAAGTTGACGCCCATTAAAGTCAATGGGCGTCTGTTAATCGTCGCAGCCAATTTTCATGGCAAATTTGCAAATTTATTCGCGGGCGGCGAAACACGCAAATTCTACGCAAATTCGCGTCTGGCCAAATAAATTCGCCCATCAATACTGCTGTGGTTAGATACATCTCAGCACCTGTAGCCCAAACACACATATGTGATTTATATACAAACATTTATAAGAATTCACTCCTTCAAGTAGCTTTAATCTATTTATTTCAGCATTCTCAAGTACCAAAGGATGTTTTTGCAACATCTAGAAATCCAGGAGTCTGGTAAACAGTCAGCAGTATATTTTGAGAAATTTATCCTTTGATTTGCAAATGCCACAGCTTAAACAGACCATTAATTGAGCCAAATGTTCACCTCAGAAAACATTTTATCAGGCGATCAAGTTATTTGCTGTCATGTTAATTAGCTCACTGGAAAAAAAATTAGATCAGGAAAGTATTTAATTTTGCAATGAATGTCATGAAACATTATTGCCTTGGTAACAAATGTCACTCTCTGCAAAATGTGATTTCCTTTTCACACAGTAATATGTGTAAATCCAGCATATACCGCTCTGGAGCTGGCTAACGGATCTTTCCGTAATTCGGATCTTCATACCTTACATACGTCTACTAGAAAATCATTTAAAGTAACATTAAATAAATCCAATAGGCTGGTTTTGCTTCCAGTAAGCAAAGCTGAATCTGCTGTGAAAATGGCCAAGAAACTGATGGGTGTTGTTCAGATCACTGCAACTGAACAGTTTGCTATCTCCCTGGTGCCAGGGTTCAGCATTTGTTTAGACAAACTAATGGGTAGTGCTAAACTTTATTCTGCTGTCTTGGTATATATCATCTTTAGAATATAGCAAGATTCTAAGGAACTATATGCTTATCTAAAGTCTTGGTGTAGGGTTTTTTGGTTCCTACAGTACTGGGTTAATGTTTTTCTTTGAAGGTAAATACTCTCTAGCCAAAAAGGATTTTACCTCAATGTAAGGTAGTTACTGTGCTTGGGAAAAGAATGGATAAGAGGCTGGAGGAGTGTTTCAGTTAGGCAAGGGGAGGAAACTAGTATAAACAGGACTGTAGGATTACAATGGGGACATGGCGAGGAGGCCACACAGTGTACCTGCTAAGGAGGTCCCACAGTCAGGCCCTGATTTGTGGCAAGACCACAAAGGCCTGGACCTAAGGCGGCACATTTGTAGGGGGCGGCGTGCTGCCCAGCCACATTCATGCTTCAGGGTTCCTACAGGAAATCTGGAGCCGAGTTTCCTGTATAGTTGGAGCAGCGCGGTGAGTTTGAATGTGAGCTGGGGGTAGGGGACATGCGCACGTGCGTTGGTGGTAGCTTGCATGTACACAATGGTGGCAGAGCACACATCGGTCACGTGCACGTACACGCCTGGGGTAGACGGCGAAGGAGGCGCCCAGCCTAGGGGCGCCCTATTTGGAAATCCAGCGCTGCCCACAGTTACAAATAAGTCTTCCAAACAGTAATTATAACTCTGCCATGAAGAATGTAAATATCAAACCAATGAGCTGTAACCTCTGCTGTCTGTTTGCAGGAACCTAATAGCATAGTTTTTAATGTTATTACTAATATTAACTTTATCTCCAGCTTTAGTCTGGATGAGCATTTAGTAACAGTAATTACAACATAGTCTCCTTTGAGATTTGTCAGTGACAAAAGTTGGTCAGACACAGGCAGATTTAAGGTCCCAGTTTCAAAGTCCGTATGACTCAGAATTAAAAAAGCTTGGGGAAATAAGAATGCAGCATAAGTGTAGTAGATTATCGGTTGTTGTAGTTCCACAACTTTCCAATCTTACTATAGAATGTCAGGTTACTCCTTACATTCACCAGGTGTGTGCTTTAAGTTAAGGGTACTTACAAACGTTTAAACTTTAAAACCAAGATAGCACCGTCAAAGGTTGCTTTATGCTATTAGAAATGTAAAGTGCAGATATATAGTGTAAAACCTTTTATTGCATACATAAAATTCCACCGATTTCACTCACATCAAATCCCCTCTCTTCCTCGAGTGTCCGTACTGCTTCCAATTTTGAATTTGGTATTGTGGTTTGGCTCCGGCCCGCGGTGCTCCACACACTGTAACAATTCCGGGGTGTGATGAGGGAATAATAAAACAATCCTATTTATATTGCTGTAATTGTACCAAAACGGCTGTCTTCCTTGCTGGTGAACGTTCTGTCTTTATCACCATCTTCAGGCTTGTACTGCCAGAAGCCCCATCAATGCTCAGTTTAGGCAGAGTGAGTGGACAAGCCCAGGCATGCAACGCGGGCCAGAGCCAAAAATATTTTATATTTTGCCAACTTACGGTGAAGCTGTTCCCCAATGGACACCACATTTCTTTCCTGCTTCCCCATATAATGAAAGTCCTACGTGTTATGTTTCGTGTCATAGCCAGCGGTCCAATAAACTGCAATAGAAATCCAATTAATCCAGAGAAACCTAGAAAGACTTGCATAGTTGAAGCCACTATCACTGCACCTTGAATCTTTTAAAAAAAAAAAAAAATTGTAAATATATTTGAACAATGCTTTTATAATTTTCCATTACCTATGAAAAAGTATTCTGCTTAAAACTGAAGTTGTGTTAAAGAAAACAAAGTCTATCTGCATCAAGTTACCAATTATGCAAAGCTATCAGATTCTGAAGGTATTTGGAGAGGAAATGATATTCAGTTTGTACTATGATTTAATCTGTTCTTTCCTGGTTTATTTAATATGTATGATTGAAGCTAATGCAAGACTAAACGCATTTTAAGATAAAAAAGTCAATGACGTATTGGCTCGCAGAAAAGGATATTGTATAATTCTAAATACTGGATATAATTTCATGAATTATCTGTGCAATCTGTGCAAATCATGCAGGAGTCAATATATCTTTATGGAACTTGCTGTCCTTTTTTAAAACTCACAAATTCTAGGAAATATTAAGAGTCATATGACAACTTTTTGAATGTCATGGGTTTCACAAAACTGAATCGATTAAAGAAAATGATTCTGGTTATACACATCTGTTGTAACATCCAGTTCAATATTCCTCTGCTGTTGGATTCACATAGTATTAGATTTGCCTTGGTAACCCTTAATGTATATATGAGAAGCAATACAAAGCTCAGGTCTCACCCTATTCAGTAGGGTGGATTGTTCAAGTAAGCCTGAGGCAGAAGGCTTCAATGAAAACATTTTTTTCCTAAGGTAGTGCACATCAGTGGCAGCTAGAGAGAGGAACCCCATGGATGAGGACTAGCTTATTTATAGGAGTGGGAGATAGGTGTGGGGCAGCTAGTGTAAGCAGTTCTGAGCTCCACAAATATGAAGAAGTGTAGGGTTTGTATCTACTGCCAATCTTTACCAAAGCAGGGACTCCAGTGGATAGGCTCAGTTTAGTGCATGTTCCCTTTGACAAGTTTTACCTCCATCGTCTCTGTTCAGAGAAAAAGAAGGGCTATTATGATCAGCTTAAAGGGGACCCATCACCCTAAACAAAATTATTCCAAATCCTATTTTATCACATTAGTCAAGCAAAATGAACTTTAATTACACTGTATAAATTATTTGAATATTGTTTCCATCAGTCTGGGAACTCATAATTATATTAACCAGGAGGGAGCCATTTTGTGGACGCTGTTATTAAGGCAAGCCTTGTATCATCTCAGAATCTTGTTTGTGCACCAGGGGACAGGGACCCGATGTCCATCCCCATGCCCTGGCTACACAATTAAATCGTTAAGAGAGCTGGGGGAATGTGGAGAGAGCAGTGACATCTAGGAAGTGCTGAATGGAAAGTGAAAGTAATTGTTTGCCCCGCCTCTATGCCTAGGCATAGAGGCGGGGTAGGCAATATTTGATTGACAGCTGATATTTTTAAATGAGTTTACAACAGCTATGAATGCTTTAATTAAAAAAAAGAAATTGGCTTCCATGTTTAATTTAAAAAGGACTTTTATTATACAGATTTTTATGTCTGGGTGACGGGTCCACTTTAAGGATCTCAAAATGCTGATTCTATAACTGTTGTTCAGCTGCAATTACATTCATCCACTATTTGATGGAACACTAAAGAATGTTTGAAGTGGCATTTCAATAACTGCAGAGTGAGGCATTTAATGGTTTCATTGTCTGCTAACATTAAATGATGTTTATACGTTTTAGTCATCTGAGATTTATAATAGTATTATTATTACTTAAACCAGATACTGAGGAATGAGAAACCCAAGGCTGAGCTGTCTGTCTACAAACAGGTCAGAGGTGAAAGAAATAATGGTCAGAAATAATATTGATGTCTACATCAGTTAGAATGTATTTGTTCTGTTCAGTTTGTAATTTATGCTGTACAATCAAAAAAAATATGTTGGGTGGATGAACTCAGGAACCATGTAGAACTACTACTGCAAGGTTAACTGTGAAATTGCTATAGTACGGGTTATGCCTTATGAATGTTCATTAGAAAATTAGTGACAGTAAATTGTATAGTAATTCGAGGAAGTTATCAGGAAGTATTTGTTCAGGTTTACTGGCGAATACAGGAAAAGGGTGGCAACAACAAAATGCCTGCAATGAAAAGGCCAGGATTGCTCATTTTCCTGGTCCAGAAACACAGGAAAGAGAAATTAACTGTAAAGGCTACATTTTAACAAGATCAAAATGTTAGAGCAGGTACTGAACTTGTCCTGCTCTTAAAATTTTAGCTTGACCGTAAGTGAAAAGGCAATCACATGTAGAACAAAAAGGCTGTTAAAAGTTATATCAAGGTCAAGACTGTTGTTGAAACAGGAAAGGTGTTTTCATTATTTTCTATTTGGTGTGTAGAAGCAGCAGGAAGTATTTAGTGTGTTCCTTGATATACTGTCAAAGCAAAACTGTTGTACCATGTTAGCCAGTTCAAAAAATAACAAATCAAAAACAAACAAATACAAAAATGATTGAAGAACCGATACCTATATTGGCTAAAATAAAAATACATTGCAAGCTTTCGGAGCACCACGGCCTCTTCATCAGGCAAAATATAAATTAAGACTGAAAAGGCACAGCATGCTTCCTAATTTATTGCCCATGAATACTTTTCAATGACCCAACAGTATATATGTTGTGCCCAGGGGTGCTTCGCCAATGAGGCGAGTTGAGGCTGTCGCCTCAGGCGGCAAAAATGCTGCTCCTGGTACTTTAAGAGCGAATTTCTGGGGGAGGGGGGGCAGCAGCAACTGCTGCCTCAGGCGGCGGAGGGGCCAGGATCGCCCCTGGTTGTGCCTTTCAGCTTTAATTTGGATTTTATCTGACATCTAACGACAAATCTCCTCTTCTTTGGGGCAACTAATCTCCTCGAACGGCCTTCCCCTGCCTTCCCGCCAGCTAGAATGAAAATCCCCGGCGAGATGGCACTTGGAGCGCTTCATTTTCCGAAGTCGCCAAAAGTTGCCTCACTAGGAAACTTCGGGCGACTTCAGAAAACGAAGTGCTCCGAGTGCCAGACTGCTGGCGATTTTCATTCTAGCCGTTGAGAAGGCAGGGGAAGGCAGTTCAGGGAGAATAGTTGCCCCAAAGAAGAGCAGATTTGTCGCCGGACGACTAATCGCCCCGAATCTGATCTCTTGTCTCTGCCCTAAAACTCATGTCCCTAGAATTGTATAACCATTGTTTTTCTTGCTGGATAAACCTTTTTTGTTAGCATCAGGTAATTCATGTTAACAGGACATTGACTTCTACATGAACTGAGTGGAGTACTTTTTATTCAGACTTTTCACACCAACAGGGTTTAAAAAATCTTGAAAAATTCTAGTTTTCTTTCTACGAATGTTTTTTTTAATTTTTATTCCCTTTAAAAGTATGACCAGAAAAAATCCCCCCATAGCTGGAGAAAAGGAAGTAGTGTGAATTCCTCAAAGTTTATTTGTGGAATTCAATAAAAGTTTTAATTAGTCTTGAAAATATTACTTCTCTCATAAACAATTTCCAGGTATCTGGGTCAGTTTCAGAATTATTTGCAGTTCCATCATATGTAATTTCTTCCTTATTTGGACATCTCCACTTTGGCAAAGCTAATGTTGGAGTATTGAGGCTGAGGGTACCCTGTTGAAGAATTGGTAATCTGTGAAAAAGAATCACAATAAAGAAGATGTAAGCAAAGAACATGAGTGATAAGAATGTACCAACTATTAATATTAATAGAAAAAGAGGAGATATATTTATGAATATACATTCATTAGTAGATCTGTAAAATGTATTGACAATCAATGCTTTTAATACATTTAATATGTTCTAGATCTCTTTTCTAAATAGCCTACAGGACCGGAGACAGAGGCTCATACTTCAGAGAACTCCTAGGAGCATATTTAATAAGATGACAAACAAAAACAGTGTTGAAATGTACAAAACATTACCACCTCCATGGTACACTGTGTAAAATAATATATACAGTGTCTATAAAGTTGTGTGATGATGTTATTTTTATTTTTTATGTAAAAAGAAATGTTAGCCTGAAAAAAAGACATGTTGATATAAAACTATTAGCACCAGGTGTCGCCATGTTCCCCTGAAGACATGCAGAAGCATGCAGCAACTTACCTGTCCCCATGCACACTGGCACAGATCACATTTACTTGCCTCAAGGGAAACACAAGTTTCCAGGCAAGAGAGCTGCTACAAAGATATTAGACCCTGTGATCTGGGCCCCCATTTCCCCTTGGCCCTCTACAACCGCATAATCTGGTTACTCTATGGTTATGCCACTGACAGCTAATCAAATTAATTTAAATACCAGAATTTCTTTGCTGTCACTTGATGGGTGAAGAAATGAGGACTTTACGTGCCAGAAAGTTAAATAACTTTCAATCTCCTGCGTCTAAAATGATGCCACCCTAGGATTTTTTTTTTTTTTTTACCCACGAATCAAGACCTGAAAACAGTACAAACATTTATTTATAAATAGCACAATTAGCTTTTTGTATTCGATCATTTTTGCAATCCAAATGTCTGGCATTTATTGATAAGGATTAAGGCTGAGCTTTATAAATATGCCATTTACTTACATAACTTCTTACAACTTTTTTGGCATAACATATTTTCCACACCTTTCTAGATATAACTTATACATGTAATGTATATACTTCTACCTGTTTTTTCCTATTTCTGAAGAACTTCAACATAAATATCACCCAAGACAAAGTACTTTTTGGGTGTTATGCATAGTTTAGGGGAAGTTGTTGGCTCTGTGTTTGAACTGTTGAGTATAGAAATAAATTCCAAAATATTCAGTACTGTCTCTGCTTGATCCTCCTGACATGTTCTCCATGGAATATTCCTTAATTGGTCAAGAGTTCACTGCAGTACAGACTACAGTTAACAAACTGTAAACCAGGAGGGTGGGTTGATGTAAGCTGACTGTTCCCACAGTCCTGTAAATCTTATAGGACATGTCTGTATAGAGAGGTATGCTGACGAGCTTGCAAGCAATTTAAAAAGAATTCCTCCCTCTTTCTGACAATGAATAATAGCCAATAATGTCGGTTTACCCTGGATACTGGGCAGGGTATAAGCATTCAATCTCTTAATATTAAGGCAGGAACAATATACAATTAATAATCAATATAGACAATAATCATTGTAGACACTAGTGATAATGAGGCTATTTACTAAAATCCGAAAATGTCTTATTATTTCCTTAAAACCAGACTTGATAAAATCTTTAAAAAAATCCAAATTGTACAATTTTTTCAGATTTAACGCTCAAAAACTTTGATTTTTTTTGATTATCGCCCAAAAACCATAAATTCTTCAGATTATTGTACGAAAACCCATGGCAGATGATGATATTTTCCAATTGTAAATGGGACATCAGACGTTGACTTCTACATGACCTCAGCAAATTTGACATGAAGTACTTTTTTATTTGGACTTTTAACAGCCTCTGGGATTATTAAATCTCGAAAAATATAGGATTTTTTCCCCTTTAAAACTCCAATCCAGAAAAAAATCGGACTTTAATAAATAACACCCTAAGCGGCAGATTTAGCAAAGTGAAAATTAAAATTTTTGAATTAGAATTAGAATTTTAATTTTTGAGTTTTTTATGGCAAAAGCTGTTAAATTCAACTAGTGAATTATTAAAATTCAATTTGAATTTTTAAAAAAAATCTAATTCGATTTTTTAAATTTATCATACACTGGCCCCTTAAGAAGTCAAATTCGACTATTCGCCGCCTTAAACCTGCAGAATTGCTGTTTTATTCTACAGAAGATGTCCTAGGATCAATTTGGAGTTGTTTGCAGCCTTCCGGACTTTTGAGTTTTTTTCTGAGAATTGGATCGATCTATTTTGCGGGTTGATCCTATTCGCCCGACTTTGAAAAATTAAAAAATTTTTTTATAAATTTTGATTGGTCGAATTTTGAGTTCATGGGAGTTTATGGGAGTTTTAAATAACTCCCATGAACTCGAAATTCGACCCTTGATAGTGTCTAAATTGACTATTAAGTGTGTGCTATTCCTGTCTTGTTATTGCTGGAATGCTTACAAATGCCACATATCATATAAACCCGTTACATAAGAAACTTTTGGAAGAGCTTTTTTATGGTAATGTATCTAAATATTCTATATTGCCATACCAGGAGAAAAGAGGTCTGTTAAACCCACCAAAAAGGAGTTCAATACTGCCAAAGGAAAAACTATCAAGGAATATACAGTAACAATGATTGTGCTGTGGTTGAACTGTTAAGCTACCTGGTGTGTGCATGTACACTCCATGAATAAAACATTATCAGGGGAATGTAATAAAAGTCGCAAAGAGCAAAACAATTCGCACCAATAAGACTAAAAATCCACATCTCGCAATGTAATATTGTTCCTTAAACTGTTATTGCATTGCGAATTTTAATTGCGCATTGCGAATTTTAATTGCGCACTCATAAGAAGTGCTTGAAGGTGTCGTAATCTTTTGGAGCAAACATAACGACTTTTTCAGTAAGAAGTTTTATTACATTGACTGCGCATTGGTGCAAACTATAAAATTCGCAAACGGTCTTTCACTTTCGGAAGTGGTCGCTAAACAGTTTCCGGCCTCGCAAAAGCTATATTAAATTCGCACAAAGCAAAATTTGTTCGCGCAAAGGCATAACTTTTCGCATTGCGAATAGTTTTTCCGTTAGCGATTTTTATTACATTCCCCCGTATGTAGGATATTATCCATGTCTATGAAAGCCATAAAAGCCATCTTTACTTTAGGCAAATAAAAGAAGACTTGAGGATTTGTCAAAAATGTCTTGCACATAGAAGAACATTTTGGGGCAAATTCACTAAAGGGCGACTAATTCACCACACTCTGCTTCACCTTTCCTGGCGCAAATTCGGTACCACTACACTAATTCATGAAAAAGCTGCGTCTCAGCAGCCGAACGCTGGCGAATTTTCGCTGACGTTACTTTGGCTTCGCGGGCATTTCATAGAGAATTTTCTCTAGCGTTCATTTCTGCCTAGCAAAACTTCGCTAGCACTCTTATGCTTAGGTTAATTTGAATAGGGCAGGTACCTAAAATTTGTATGGATGTTGCAAATGCTTGAAGTGGGCACTTTTTCAAACACATGTTCAATGAGTCATAATAAAGAAGAAGAGATCCTCTAATCCTCTAATTGAGAATGTTCGCGCTGGAGAAGAGAGACGCTTAAGGGGTGATATGATAACTATGTATAAATATATAAGGCGATCATATAATAATCTCTCTAATACTTTATTTACCAGCAGTTCTTTCCTGCTGACACGTGGGCACCCATACTGATTAGAAGAAAAGAGGTTCCGCCTAAATATTCGGAAGGAGTTTTTTACAGTGAGAGCTGTAAAGATGTGGAATTCTCTCCCTGAATCAGTTGTACTGGCTGATACATTAGATAGCTTTAAGAAGGGGTTGGATGACTTTTTATCAGTTCACCTGGTCTGAGGTGGCGAAGTAAACTCTGGCGAAAGAGGTAACGTTCAGTAAAATTCGCATCTTAGTGACTTTGCGGAGTAACGACTGAAAAGTCGCCTGGCAATAGGGTGCGAATGAATGCTAGCGACTATCTCGTTAGCTAGCAAATTGTCCTCTACACCTTTTAGTAAATTGGCGATGTTCCTGCAGATGTGATCTCTGGCAAATTTTCGCTAGATTCGGCCACTTCGCCCATTGGTGAATCTGCCACTTTGACGGGCTATGGATGTTTCCAACACAGGATTGCAGCTCTTGATGGTGTTGGCATAGGTGTACAATTCTAATAAATAATGTAGCTCAAGAAGTTGATTTGTGATGGAACCTATATGGATCCTCACATTTCTGGAGTTTTTCCCTATAAAAAATATCTATCAACCTGGCTACTGTGGAACAAGATATAAATTATCAGACCTCCTCCTCCTTTTCACCAGAAGTGTCATTTCAATAGAGAGCTATTTCTGTGTTGTTTTAGTTTACAAATCTGGATCCTGGCAAGGCACATTCCTGGAGTTAAATATAGTATTACTGACACTCTCTTCTGTTTCCAGTTTTTAAGATTTCAGGACTTGCCCCTCATGTTAAGAGGGAGGGGTGGAATGTGACATCCAATTTATGTAGACTAGCTTTAAACATATAACTGGTTTGAATGCTAATTCCTTGTTCCCATATACAAGGTCATCATATTTTAAAGGTATAAAGTTGGGTTGAGGGACAGAGATGATTATTGCATGACTTGCAACTAAGAATCCAAGGTTCTAGTTATTCTAGTATACTTGGTCACAATGAAATATGCAGGGTGCACAGAGCAACATAAAGGAACAGGTTTTCCAAATTTATTTCATTGTAGCGATGTAAAAAATAATTCCATATTCATAAATTTATAAAATTGTTATTATGAAAAGAGCCACTCAGAGAAACCATATTTTGCTTAAATTATGGTCAGTTTGTTGAAAAAACTTCAGGACAGCCCGAATTTAGATTAGCACATTCTGTAGGGGCATTTTTGAATATCAAAAATGTACTGCCATCAGTCAAGTAAGAAGGGAGGGAATATCAAACATTTTTTAATTTGAGCAATGCTCAAAAGCAGCATACTTGGGCCAATACATAGTATATATGCCGCTTAAATATCTAAGTAGAAGACCTGAAAGAAAAGACTGCTTTTCATACATAAGGATGGAGTTTTTTTCTCTTTGGTACCAGTATTTTGATAGTGTTTGCCATCCTTGTTGTTACTTCCTTATATGTGCTCCACAGGATCATTTCATATTGGAACTACAAAGATGAGGATGTCAGATGGGAATCAAAAAGCTACTTACATTTCATTTACTGTAATGCTAAAAGGCCACCCTCACATCAGTCACTTAGGGAATTAATCTTGAGACATTTATTTTAGATAGAAAGATTTACATAGAAAGATTTTACATTGCTAACAAATTTCCCCAGAATTTATTCAGCTCAATACAGCTTGTTTCAAAGAGTTGTTATGGCACTGTCACAGTAAGGAACTGCAAAATATCTTAAAGGAACAGTTCAATGTAGAAATAGAAACTGGGTAAATACTTAGTAACTCAGTAAGTTAGGTTGAAAAATGACACACGCCCATCAAATTCAACCTTTTAACTCTTTTTTTTAACCTGCCTAACTGCTAGTTGATCCAGAGAAAGGCAAAAAAAAACATCTGAAGCCTCTCCAATTTGCCTCAGAAAAATTCCTTCATGTCTCCATAATCGGACTAGTCCAACTTGTACTATGAGCTATCTTCAATAATCCTGTATTCCCTCTCTTGCTAAAAAGCAACCCAACCCGTTCTTAAAGCAATCTAATGTATCAGCCTGTAAGACTGATTTAGGGAGATAATTCCACATCTTCACAGCTCTCACTGTAAAAAATCCCTTCCGAATATTTAGGCGAAACCTCTTTTCTTCTAATCGGAATGGGTGACCTTGGGTCAGCTGGAAAGACCTACTGGTAAATAAAGCATTAGAGAGATTATTATATGACCCCCTTATATATTTATACATAGTTATCATATCTCCCCTTAAGCGCCTCTTCTCCAGTGTGAACATCCCCATAGCAAAGATTTTCCATACCATTTACCAGCTTAGTTGCCCTTCTCTGTACCCTCTCTAATACAATAATGTCCTGTTTGAGTGATGGAGACCAAAACTGTAAGGCATATTCTAGATGGGGCCTTACAAGTGCTCTATAAAGTTGAAGAATGACCCTTTCCTGCGTTGAATCTATGCCACTTTTAATACAACTCAAGACCCGATGCTGCTGACTGGCATTGCTTGCTACAGCCAAGTTTATCATCTACAAGGACTCCAAGGTCTTTTTCCATAATGGATTTGCCTAGTGCAGTCCCATTAAGGGTTTAAGTGCCTTGGATATTTTTACATCCCATTTGACATTTATCAACATTAAATCTCATTTGCCACTTAGCTGCCCAGATTGCCAGTTTGTCAAGATCGTGTTGCAAGGATGCCGCATCCTGAATGGTATTAATTGGGCTGGATAGTTTTGTGTCATCTACAAACACTGATACATTAGTTACAACACCCTCCCCTAAGTCATTAATGAACAAGTTAAATAAAAGTGGACCCAATACCGAGCACTGAGGGACCCCACTAAGAACCTTACTCCAAGTAGAGAATGTACCATTAACAACAACCCTCTGTATCCAATAGCCAATTTCCTATCCATGTGCAAACAACTTAATTACTGCCCCCTACCACTGTCCAGCATCTTACTTACCTCATCATAAAAACATAAAAATCAATCAAATTTGTCTGACATGATGTATCCTTCATAAAGCCATGCTGATTGCTGCTCATAATGCCATTCACTAGGACAACATTTTGAATGTGATCCCTTAACAAGCCTTCAAATAATTTGCCCACCACAGATGTCAAACTTACGGACCTAAAATCTCCAGGCTGAGATTGTAAATATTGGAATGACATCAGCTTTTCTCTAATCCATCTCCACTGTAGACAGACCTGGCAGGAATCTTACTTTTCCCTCTGTGACACACTCCATGGTGGTCTGAATCACCTCAGAGAAATCCTTTATCCTGATTCCCTCTACACTGGATCCCTACACTACAGGCAATATGGCTTGGGAGAGATATCTCCAAAACTGCCACTCCTATATTGGAGCTCAGAACTGCTCTTTTTAGCTCAACCCTAACTGACTTACACTCCTAGAGTGTACTGGTGCGGGAGCTACACCTGCCACTATCTATCGCCTCATTTACGGAGTCCTGTACCCCGACTTTAACTAGGCCCATGCCCAGGTCGAAAGCAGATATCCAACCTGTTCCTAAGGTGGAAGGCAAGAGAAAGTGCCACCCCTTTCCCAGCACTACATCAAAGTGAGGCGGAACTTGTCAGCAGCCTCTAGGCCAATGATACACTGTACACATTATGCTAATAAGCAAAAGAAGAGAAGGCATTTAAAGCCATTGGGGAGCATTAACCCTACAGGTCTCTACACAATAAATGGCAAAAACATTTGCTCATCACTAGTGGAAGGTGCAAGTATAGAGAAAGTACTGTATCTTTGTAAATACCACTATGGTATACATTACATTTGTGCAAGCAATTACACGCTTTGCACTGCATCTTGCGATAGCAAATAAGGGAGACTGTGAGGGTTTACTTGTCATGAAAACCATCAAAAAGTATTTTGGAGCATAATAACAATTGGTTTGATTTTGAAGTTGCAGTTCTGCATTTGAGCTAAACCTGAATGAGTAAGAAACTGCCATAATTGAGAACTAAAGGGCTAAATGACATATTAGCTAAATGGGTATTTTTCAGTGGCAACTTTTTTTTGTGCAAAATATTCCAGGGCCAAGTTTATCACTTGGCACGTTAGGCACATGCTTAGGGGCACATTGAATGAAGGGGTGGAAACTGGCAAGTATTAACTATTCAGAGTCCATGGAAACAGGACTTTTATGCTATCTGACCAACATAAACTTCCATAGTAAGTCCCACAAAGTTTAGTGTCTAGGGACTAAAGGGATACTACTATATGACTATATGCCACTGAATAATAGGCCAGTCATATCCATACTGGAGAGCAGAAGTGAAAGGAGACCAAATGAAATTTTGCAGGCATTAGGATAGTAGGAGGCTGAGTGACAACTTGTACTTTCTAAGGAAAGCATTGTGTTTTTGCTGACTTTCTCTGTATTAATAAAATAGTACCTTGTATTTACTGTAATGTTATGTAAGATATTTTTTATCCTTATTGGGGCAAAACAACCCTACTGGGCTTAAATTAATGTTTAAAGGGCAACTCCACAAAAACATAACTTGAGCTTTTTAAAAAGTAAACACAATTTCAAGCAACTTTGCAATGTACATCAATTAAAAATATTTAAATAAATGCAGCCTTTTCATGATGTTGTAATGGTTTTGAACAGTTCCCTAAGCCTAGGCCCCTGCTCTCCTGCTGATCTGTCAGACTACTTTGCTGAGCTGGCTGACTACTGTTACTTTGTATCAGCCAGCTGTCCTTAGCCTGCATCCTCCAAACCCCACAATTCCCTGCACACTTGATTTCAATAAGGAATGAAACATCACAGTGCAATGCATTGTGGGTTATGTAGTTCCTGCGTGTTGTCTGTACGCTGTGGAGAAGTTGTTACAATTTGTAACATTAGTGTTTTAGATCCTCCTTCCCTGCCAGGATTTCAAATGATGCAGAAAGAGAAGAACTGTTAAACAGCTGGATTTCAGAATAGAAAATGGAATTTATTCATACTTTTTGAAGAAACCGAATACGGTTATGGGTATATTAGGGTTTTGTGTGTTATGTGGGCCTTTTTATCAAATTTTAGTTTGAAAGTTTGAAAGTTCACTTTTAAATAATTTTTAATAGACTTAAGGAATGGAGATCAAAATTACAGAAAGACCCTTTTCCAGAAAACCCCAGGTCCCAAGCATTCTGGATAACAGGTGCCATACGTGTATAGCACTATAGTAAACTGACTTTATATAAGTCTGTTCTAGCTACTATCAGTGTGTGGTTAACCACATATGAGGCCCTCTCTCTCAGGGGTAAGCCCTCGCAGCGGGGTGGAGGTAGGGTGTAGTGCAACTGTAACCAGGTGCAATGGCACAATGATGGGCGCCAGTAGTTTGTTAACAATTAAACAATGAACTCTTTATTTAACATAGCACATATCAGATAACAAATATCCACAATGGAGTATAGGACAATCAGACAGCATAAAGGTAGCATATACTCACAGAACCAGTATAGGCTGAATCCCCACAGGCCAGGGAATATACAGCAGAGAGTAGTTGACAGCGTGTGAGGGGTATTGCCCAGTTTTCAGGATATCTTCCAGTGGCAGTCTAGGGGAATTCTTATCATCCCTAGTCTCAACACTTTAGTCCCTACTCCGGGTCAGTATACCCTGGGATCTTAATCCCTCTAATCTCCTCGGCGGAGCCTGGAGCTGCTCAACTAAATAACCTCTCTATCACTCCTAGAGTGATCTATAAAAGAGTATGCTATCTAATTACTAGGGCCAATGTGCCTAGGGTCGACATATACCATTCCCTTCCAGCCTGCTTGGTTGGGCTAAAGTAATGGACCCAGACCTCATGGTTCCCAAGACCTTTATACTCGGACACAGTGCCATCTGGTGTACACTGTGAGAACTACAGGGGTTACATAAGCTCAAGGTCCCCCCATAAGGACCCACTTAATTTATTTGTTATTTCGTTTATCTCTTTCCATAGATAGAGCTGCACATCACTGTGATTGCAACACTGCCTATATTTATCCATGCTGCATTTAGGGGAAGTAGTAGTAGCTTGGAGGTACGTAGTCACACTTCACTGCCCACCACAACAAGCAAGTGGATGGGCAGCTAACTGGGAAAGGGGGATGAGTAGGGGTTGTACGTGCTGGGTCCCTGAAGACTTTCTTGATGTTCTTGGAAGTCATTCATACGTGCAAGCTATGAAGCACCAAGGGATGAGAAGTTGCTGGAAAGTTCTGTACTTACTCCCTGTCTATGGCATTCAGCACTGTTCTCTTGAATCCAACACCAACCACAGCCCTGGTAAATCACCCCACAGTCTTCAAAGTAATATTTTCTTAAATGTAATCATAAAATGGAAAATACATTTGCAGTGCCTTACAAGTTAGAGGAAGTGAGAAAGAATTTAGGTGGAATTGTTACATAAGTTATGTTAAATCTAAGAAATTATAGGATGGAAGATAGTGGGCTGGTGTTCTACACTGGGAAAGAGAATACAGTTGCACAATTGTTCCAGTGCCTTCTATTGAGAAGGATATAAAAGGCTTCTGTGGTATGAGAAGCATTGTACTAAATAATTGTGGCGTCAGAATATATTTAGAGCGGAAATCGGTTCATATATGGCAAGAACATTCAGTAGATCCCTGCTATAGACAGGCCATATAATAGATATCATGTTAATGTTTGACTACTCACTTTTAACTGCCTTTGATTTAGGAACAAAGTAAATGGTTATCCAGAATTAAATATATGATATCCCTAATGGTATCTCAAGTATTTATATAAAACAGAGTTTAGCTTTGCAAATCACTGGTCAGACAGCACCACCTCCTGGACTCTTCATTCATTTACTGCCTTAGCAATACCTATTGTAACTGCTAACATTTTCCCTGTGCCATTGCTTCTCTTCAAAAAGATTTTCAACAGCCCAGGGATCTATTTATCTTACCCTCTTCCTCCAGATACCACCTGCACCTCAGGCTCTTAGACTTGCACATGCACAACACATTACATTTTCCTGAGCCCAGACTGGCAGTCTGTAGATTCTGACAAACACCAGAGGGGCTGCTGTAAGATGCCATAGACAGTCACTGTGGGGGTTGTTTGGGCTTCTGTGTACTTGAAATGCCAGGGGCTATTTTAAATTCCAGTCCATACCTTGCTTATGTACAAGTCTAGTGTGGTGCAATTGATCACTGGGCTTGCGTGGCACTTAGCTAGTATCCCAGAAAATGTATTTCTTCCATGGGACAAAAGCTGCCTACCAAATTGGCACCCTCTTTTGCCATAGACTTTCCTTGTCCTTTAATTCAGAACTGTCGCACTGGTGGCCTGTGGGATGAATATGGCCCTCCAAAGCATTGTATCACCCCAGTCTGTTCAAGGGCTCTAAAGGTTTGTTTGTATTAAAAGCTTGACCTCAAAAATATCTATGAACAGTTGGCCAACTGCATATGGAAAGTGAAATAGCACTGGTTAAACTTACAGATACATTTAGTGGATTCCCAGTCTGTGGGCAACCTTGGGGATTGCTGTCATCTACTGACGAAATAGTAAATTACACTTTTCCATAACTACACAAAATATTAATTCCTTACACAGGTGATGTAAATGGTTCTACAGGAATGGATCCAGGGCACCACCATTTTAACAATGTCTTTGCTGAAACACACGTCCCACTATGTGAGGAATCTCCATTCCTTTAATAAGAGACCACTATAAGACTGGTAATCTCATACAGAATTTATCATCAGTATAACTGTGTATCATATCTAGGGCTAGGCAAGTACATTTATTGTTAGTGAAATGTACACAGTAGTTTAACTAGACACTGAAAGTGATGGGCGAATTTGTCCCATTTCACTTCACCATGAAATTTGCGAATTTCCCACAAAATTTGCGAAACACGATTTTTCATTCTGGCTACAATTGACGCACATTAAAGTCAATGGCCATCAGTATAATTGTCGCCGGCATCAAAAATTTTTGTGACTCAGGTGCATTTGCGTGGCAAATTCGCACCTGGCAAATAAATTTGTCCATAACTCGATGCTGATAGTCAAAACTTGCTCCCCTACCCCCAGGCTCCCTGCCCCCTACCCCCTCCATCTGATCTACCTGCCATTCCCCAACAATTAATTGACACTGCCACCTTCACTGGGCCTGGGCGAAGTTGAATCCCACTACTGGTAAAGTTTTGGAACCACATCCTTCCAAGAAGAGATCATTAATTCAGTATAACAAGCTTCTCTTCTCCCCTCCACTAATTGTTCTCTAAATAAGCACAAATTATTTGTACAGGAAAAGGAGGAACCAGGAAAGACCAAAAAGTGGGACCAAACCTCTCAAGGAAGATTTTCATAGCAAAATAAAAAAATCCTACAATCATTTGCACCAGTAAAAGGGACATTCTAGTGAAACAATATGTGGTTGAAAATTCACAAAATATGGGTGTCTGCAGGTTTAAAAATGGCTTGCAATATATTAGGCAGAGGCAGCTATAGGAACAGCATTTAAACAAGCTGGAAAGCAGGGCTACTGTACAAGGGTTATGCAATGTACAACGGGATCAGCTATTTTTGCCTTTAGTACCTTTTGAAAGTTAAGCCTGTAAATTCCAGCAGGTTCTAGAAGACTTTAGAGAATCACATTTTTTCCATTTCAAGACCTAAATAAGACCCGAGAAACTGGACAAATAACTAAGGTTATACAACCCATGTTTTTGGACTAACAATAGCTCTCTTGTCAAGGAAACATTTGCCTTTGGTACTTAATGTGGTTGTAAACATAGAAACTAAATTTTACCTAAGGACTGAAATGGATTACTAGGAAAGCTTCACTATGATTATTTATTTGCAATTTACCCCTAACAACCGGGCAGCCATTTGGCTGTACTGTAATCACACAGCTTGGTATGTAAGTATTATGTTTAAAATAAGAAAATGTTGCTTATTATACATATTATGAATAAGTCAGTGCAATGATTGCAAGCAAGGTGCCTGGGTTATATTCCTTTGCATTTCTCTGCTCTCCCTCCTTTATCCTTTGATGTACATCATACAGCAGCTTTATCAAACAGAACATAAAGAAAGGGCATGGTGTTAAGAACTTTGTAACCAAGCTTACAACCCTGGAAAAACAATATTTATATAAGACAAGAAAGTAGGACCCTGCAGGAAAGAGTCCCTGGTACATTCCTAGATGACAGCTCACAGTACACAGACATCTATACTAACTACGGAAAGACTTCATTTTATTGAAAAATAAAAAAAATGATTTCCCTTTTCTCTGTAATAATAAAACAGTACCTTGTACTTGATCTAAACCAAGATATAATTAATCCTTATTAGAGTCAAAACCAGTCGATTAGGTTTATCTAATGTTTACATGATTTTCTAGTAGACTTAGGGGCAGATTTATCAAGGGTCGAAGTGAATTCGAGGGAATTTTCGAAGTAAAAAAATTCCAAGTCATTTTTTTTGGATTCTTCGACCATCGAATAGGATACTACGACTTCGAATCCGATTCAAAGTAAAATTGTTTGAATATTCGACCATTCAATAATTGAAGTGCTGTCTCTTTAAAAATACTTCACCAAGTTAAACATGCCGAAGTCCTATGTTAGCCTATGGGGACCTTCTAGAGCATTTTTCTAAGGGGCAGATTTACTAAGGTTCGAGTGAATTTTCAAAGTTAAAAAAGTTCGAATTTCAAAGTAATTTTTTGAATACTTCGACCATTGAATAGGATATTACGACTTTGAATTTACTTCGACTTCGATTTGAAGTAAAAATCGTTTGAATATTCGACCAATTTTTTCAATACTTCGCCACATTAAACCTGCCAAAGTGCTATGATAGCCTATGGGGACCCTCTACAACCATTTTCTAAGTCTTTGTACATCGAAGGAAAATCCTTCGATCGTACTCTAAAATGGTTCGATTCGAAGGATTTAATCGTTCGATCGAACGATTTTCCTTCGATCGCTCGAATGCTAAATCCGGTGAAAAATCCTTCGACTTCGATGTTCGTATTAAGGAGAGGGCCTGTGTACATCAGATCCATGAAGAAAAGACATTAGGATTTCTCTTCAGTAGGTACAAAATTAGCTTCTACACAGGAATTATTATATTTGTATGTTATTTGTGCCATTATGTTGTGTATTGTGTAATGAGCTTCAGTAAGTATAACATTGAGCAAAACTATGCCCGTTCTGACCACTTAATGCTGAAAATGGTCATATACTTGCAGTATCTAAGTGTTTTGCTTAGATGCAGAAGGCTGTAAATGTTGTGTTTTATTGATGGGAGTTGTGCAGGTTGGCATCTTTGCCATAGGTCCAAAATTCTTGTCCCACTTCTTCCCCTATCATTGTAATGAGGCCTAAAAAGGAACCTTCCAACTGCATCTGAAATCTAAAGACAAGCATCTTGGCAGCCATGTAAGTTCAGTCTAAATGTATGTAAAACTAAAAAATAAGGGCGTCTTACACATTTCAATATAATGTACTACAGTGTTGCCTAAATTTATAATAATAAATAAATAAAAACAAAATAAAAAAAGTATGTCCAAAAATGATTTTTATTGTATGTGCAGGGATAATTTAATATGCCATGGGGTTAAACACAATGGCAGAAATGCTAGAACAGGTATTCTGCATTTAAAGATATCACTTATTACCATGAGGGTCACCCAGGCCCATAGTTCCCAAGAGTTCCAAGCACAATGGAGGGGGCAAGACACCTCCCCATTTTAGAAACTTTAAAACAAACTATGTGGTGCATGTTACCAGCAATGGCTGATAGAGGCTGGTTTTTTAAGATAATAATAGTATGCTTTACATACTAATGGGGGTGAAGGCTCTTGTAATAAAATGCTATAGTCAGATTACTGTTTTCCTTTCTGATGAGTGGAGATTAGACTTGGTTACAATGTGCTAACAAAAGCGACTACTTTCCCCATCACTATTTTTAAACTGGCCTCTGCATATGGGACTTTTTTTTAACAACAATATGGCTTTAGAAAGCAATTTTGAATTTAATTCTGTGTTGAATCAGGGTATGTATGGGTTTTTTGGATGATTTATAATGATTTCATGAATTGTCAGGTTTCATGAATTGCTTTATAATTATTATATTCGTTTGATAGTCTATTGATCTACACTTAAAAAGGTTTGTTTTGTTGACTATAAATAAGAATTTAGCCCAGTGCACCATTGAAATAAAAAAGTAGTGTCAAAAGTCCAAACAGCTTTAAGCTGAACATAGTTCATTCTAATGTTTTTTGTATGAAACAATATATCAAATGAACAAGCGATATAGAGTCATCCTGAGGGCAAATATATTTAATTTATTGGGTAAAACTGTATAAAAGCTGTATGAGATTATTCATTAGCTTCATGGGCCATGTCAGCTATTTTGCATGTTAATGAATAACAAAGCCAGTTACAGTAATATTAATGTGTGTTTGCTAATTGTGACAAGCATTTGTAAATCAAACAGAACTAAATTACAGACAGAACTTAAGAGAGAAGTGGGGGAAGACATTGTAGGTATAAGACTGGTTAATGTATGGGAACAATTCAAACATTTATAGAAGGTGAAGGTCTAAAATAATCTAATCTTATCACATAAAAAACACACCTGGGGCTGATTTATTTTAAGCCGATTTGGGTTAATCGGATGCACCATCACAAAATGCTAGCAAGTCCTTTTACTTGCTTCTGGAGTCTGTTGTTGTTTTCCCACAAGTTGGATTTTTTTTTTACCACCTAAAGCTTGTCAAAAAAAAGTTTTGATTTTTTTTTTAAAAATGGGAAAAAAGCCCCTGGTGGAAGAAAATGAAAATTGAGTCAAAGAAGTCACTTGCGTTATCTGACATAATTTCAACCAAAGCTGAAGTTCAGCTAATAATACTCATGTCATTGAGCTTTTCAACATTTGGGGGCCGATTCATGAAGCTCGAGTGAAGGATTCGAATTAAAAAAACTTCGAATTTCGAAGTGTTTTTTGGGCTACTTCGACCATCGAATGGGCTACTTCGACCTTCGACTACGACTACGAATCGAACGATTCGAAGTAAAAATCGTTCGACTATTCGACCATTCGATAGTCGAAGTACTGCCTCTTTAAAAAAAACTTCGACCCCCTACTTCGGCAGCTAAAAGCTACCGAAGTCAATGTTAGCCTATGGGGAAGGTCCCCATAGGCTTGCCTAAGTTTTTTTGATCGAAGGATATTCCTTCGATCGTTGGATTAAAATCCTTCGAATCGTTCGATTCGAAGGATTTAATCGTTCGATCGAAGGAATAATCCTTCGATCGTTCGATCGTAGGATTTGCGCTAAATCCTTCGACTTCGATATTCGAAGTCGAAGGATTTTAGTTCCTAGTCGAATATCGAGGGTTAATTAACCCTCGATATTCGACCCTTCATACATCTGCCCCTAGATGTCACTGTTATCAAATGTATATGTCTGAGGCTAATTTTGAATGCAGAATTTATGTTATTAAAGTTACTTAATTTACCTGGCCTTTTGAAGTTCACTAAAGTCTCCTTCCAGCCTACCCACATATATGATCAGTCTTCCTAAGCATCAAATTGGCGTGTGTCTTCTCAAGTCTATGTACTAACAAGGAGGCTACATAGCAGAGGCCTTTTTTTGGTTAGGCAATTGTTTTGCAATAGGCCAGGATTTAGACACAGGGTTAGGTGGTTCCCAGTGAAACATATGTTATTACAAGTCCCCCAAGTACAAAGGAGGAACTTTTAACAGGCTATAAGTTATAAAAAACAAGGGAAAGTTGTGCTCACCACTAATTTTTAAAAACATTAAGCGGGGGTGCAATGAGGTTGTGACCACAAAATTCACATAGACAAATACAAGAGTCCTTTGCACTCAACCTATTATCAATATATTAAGGACATTGAAACATTTTGTGCTGTAAGCTACTAAACATGCCTTACCCTTGAAACAAAACAGAGATTGTTTGTCCATATATTGCAATTTATTTATGTCCTTAATATATTGATAATGGGTTGAATGCAGAGGACCTCTTGTATTTAACAGGCTATAAGGTCAGTGCATTTTTTTGTCTACTGAGCCAATAAATCACAAAAGATTTTTTCACAAGAAACAACGTGTCAGTGTGCTGCGGTTTGTTGGACATTTGCATAAGGTCAGTGCTAGTGATGGGCGAATTTGCACCGTTTCGCTTTGCCGAAAAATTCACGAATTTCGTGTGAAATTCGCGAAACAGCGAAAAATTTGTGAAATGGCGACGGCGTCTCGTTTTTGACGCCGGCGTCCGTTTTTCTTTTTTTATCGCGAATTTTCACGGGCGCTTTGCGAATTTATTCGCTGGCGGCGAATCGCGCAAATTCGCCCATCACTAGTCAGTGTAGGAAGAGGTATGGCAAATACAGTGGTAGACAATAATCAGTAAGTATTCAGGTCAAAATTTGGAACCAAGATATAAGTAAAAGAAAATCACCTTGATACCATGTGCACCCTACATTTATAGGCCATAGTGACATTTTCCAAAAACAAAACACTTTGACCAATTGGTTCCATAATAGGAACAAGAATATTAGACATGGGGTGGCAATGTCAGATATCATGAAGAGTTCAAAAAAAGCAAGTCAGTTCTGAATAGATTGGCTTTTATTTACTGGTGTAGGTATAACATCCTTTTCATAAATGTCTCTGGCGCTATTTTTATCTCACATGATTGATGGCTCAGTGTTGTAGGCGTTTGAGTTTGTGTAAAGATATATTCTTTTTAAACATAAAGAAGCTACTGTGAAGCTTGGAATAACCAAATAATAGCCTTGCTATATCAGACATGACTCATGCATTCAGTTTATGTAGGTCATTAATTACATTACATAAGAATAATACATAATCAGCCAATCGACCATGCAGTTAGTGTAGTGTACCTGATAACTACTTAACATTTTGCTGCACAGATGCAATGGAAATATTCTGCAATCGGTTGTACTTGTATTTAATACTGTATTTCATTTAACCTATGAGCCTTCAACTGAATGAACATGTAATGCATTTGCACAAGGCTTTTATTAGGAGCTTTCAGTACATGACAAATCGTGACTGTGAATCATCACTTGACATTGAATACGATTAGCTCAAGTTGAAGCATTTATAGCACTCTGACAAAAGGCTGGATCTACAGTATCTTACATAAAATTATGACGAAGGCGATAAGCAATGCTTTTGCTGAAAACGTGCCCTATTTCTGACACTTCATTTATGTTTATTCCCTTTCAGGTAAACAGGTAATGTTTAGGGCATAGTTACATCTTATTGTGTGTGTGTGTGCACAGATTATACTTAACACATTTAAGACGTGATTGACAGCATATTTTTTGCCTCACCAGAAGCACAGACCTTTTAAGGACTTTCCTGGCAGGTCGGTTGCAAAAAAGGTTAAAGTTCACAAACTTTAAAATTAAATTATGCCAGGGTGCCACCCAATACAACTATTTAAGCCAGTTATTTCCCCAATGGTACCTTTTGGTGGCCCACTTGCATCACACTTTGGCTATCGATTAAAATTACTATTATTAAATTATATTGAAGTATGTAAAATTAATATTGAGGGCAATGTACATGCAGAGTTAAGTATGTGATCCTCCTCAGTAGGAATCTAGAAGCCTCATGTAATTAGGCTGGAACTCCCAGCACAAGGAAGAAAGTTGATATGCAGGATAAGCCTATATTAGTTATAGTTGGGACCGTCTAGTTATATTATTGTAATAAAGCAAATAATTAATAAAATAAAATCCTAGCCAAGAGCTTCTTCAGAAATATGTGTCCTGTTAATATCAGGGTAGTATGATGAGGGTAGCATGGCAAACCATTTGTAAAACTCACTTTTAAGTGTTCCTTACTGCTGTATATAGTTTTTCCTCTAAACCAGTGATCCCCAACCAGTGGCTCTCGAGCAACTTGTGGCTCATGAGCAACTTGTTGCTCACCAACTCCTTGGATGTTGCTCTCAGTGGCTTCAAAGCAGGTGCTAATTTTTGAATTCCAGGCTTGGAGACAATTCTTGGTTGCATAAAAACAAGGTGTATTGCCAAGCAGAGCCCCCTGTAGGCTGCCAGCCCACATAGAGGCTACCAAATCACAGCCCTTAATTGGCCACTCCCCGGGGACTTGTTTCATGCCTGTGTTGCTCCCTGACTCGTTTTACAATTTGAATGTGGCTCATGGGTAGAAAAGGTTGGGGACCTCTGCTCTAAACAGTGCTGTTAAACTTTTTCCTTATAGTTGGTCAGTTTAAACTAAATGAGCCTTTGGATAATTTTATCCAAACTGGTCAATAGTGCAGTCTGTGTGCCTTATAAAAATATCTACCCATCTAGACCGCCCTGCTTTTTAAGATATGCTTTGTGGGTTAATAAAAAGTTCCTGGCACCATATGATTTACTGCAACTGGTATTGATAACATAATCTAGTGTAAATATTCACACCAAAAAAATATTTTTGCATATAGCAAAATCTGAGTTCTCTGATGAGTGACCACTGAGCAAGGTCAGAAATTCTCTAGCATTGCATCAAACTGATATACAGACAGTCCCCGGGTCTGTAGGCGTTTCTTAAGTTGAATTTGTATGTCAGTTGAAACATATACATTAACTTATTAAATGCAACAAGACAGATGTTTGTCTTAAGAGAGTATTTATTTTTACCTTTCTGTGCTCTGCAGTAGACAACACATGCCAGAGGGGATTGGGGCAGGTGGTTTATTAAAGCAAAATGCTAATAAAAGTCAAGCAAACCATAGTATGTTACTGTAATAGCCTCTGATTGTTAGTGTGAGTTGTATGTAAGTCAGTTGTATGTAACTCAAGGACTCCCTGTACAGGTATGGGACTGTTTTCCAGTGTGCTCTGGACCTAGGGTTTTCCAGATAACAGATCTTTACATAAATTGGATCTTAAGTCTACTAGCAAATCATGTAAACATTAAATAAACCCAATAGGCTGGTTTTGCTTCCAATAAGGATTAATTATATCTTAAACGTACAATTTACCGTACTGTTTAATTATTACAGAGGCAAAGGAAATAATTTTTAAAAACTTTATTTGATTATTATGGAAACTATGAGAGACAATCTTTCCATAATCTAAACTTTCTGGATAACAGGTTTCCTGACAACAGATACCATACCTGTATTAAGTTAAAGGTCCTATGAATTAAAGGTCCCTTTCTGCCTTCCTTTGAATTGGAACAATTTGGATATCCATGATTGGAGATATTTTTAATATTGTGTCTCCCAGCATCTTCCACCAGCCAGATGCCATGTAATTCTACACCAGGTTTTGAAAATCCTAGCAATGCCATTAATAAATAGAAGATAAAAAAAAGGAATATGTATGCGAATCAGCAGCTACCTCTTCAAAACGAAATATTAAATAATGCTTACAGTTTCATAGAAATTCCAGTAACTAAATAATTACAGTATATGAATCAACTGAGTGGGAAACACTCAGAATGTAACTGAATTATTTAAACTGGCACATTATAAATACAAAGTGAAGGATGTTGCTTTGTATGTCCTTTCAGTTGCTGCAAGATGGCTCTGCTTTGTGGTATGCTGCATTCATAACATAGATACGAGGTTGTGCATTATTAGAGGATTTCAAGAGAGTGCACTCATGTATTCTGAATACAAAAGACTACAAAGAGAATGAAGTATACGATTGACAGATATGTAAATATCCTATATTATTTAACATTTGAAACCACAAGTGTATCTAGTTTGGTAATTATCTTGTTTGGTGCTGTCTTTATTTGCCCACACCTTAAGCAATTTACACTATATGGACAAAGGTATTGTGACACCTTATATGGTTAAAATAGACAACCAGAACAGTGGTGTTGGGGTGTTTTTTATAGTTTGACCTTGGGTCCGTGGGTTTGGTAAAAGCAACTTTGTTTGTTACAGCATACAATTACATTCTTGACAAATAAGTGTTTCCTACTTAGTGGCAAGAGTTTGGGGAAGACTTTATCCTGCCAGTCACACAGTCCTGATTTAGTTAACTACAGGTAAGCATAAGAAGCACATGTGTAAGACGCGCCAGGAGATTGTGTAGGGTTCTTACCTCCCGCACATCTCTTTCCGATTGCGGGGGCGGATCCGACGTTGACGTCGGGTGACACCGGCGTCACGTCACCCGTGGGTTGGCATCACTAGTCGCAAATTTGAATTTTTGAGCTAAAACAGCTTTAAAAGGCCCATTCTCCATTTTGGAAGTGCCCAAGCTGGTTCCAGTTTAACTGTTCCTGCCGAACCATTTGTTTGTGATTCGAATTCCTGGTTTTGACTTCTGCCCGACCTTTGACTACCATTTCTGCCGCCTGCCTTGAACTCTTCGTCTGACTTTGACTACGTCTTATCTAATTCCCTGTGGGTACCTCGCTTACGGACTTGTTTCGTACTTCCTTGATGGCTTCCACAGCAGAAAGCCTGGGGCCCCAAAAGGGCGTTGGTGAACACCGGAACCCACAGAGTCCATCTGTGCGCCCAAAGGTACTATCACTGAACAAGGTTCCTGATAACGAGATTGTCTAGGGGGCACAGACTTGTCAACTCCCTTGGACCACTTCCGCTGGACTACCATTATTCTAAGGGTCAGGGCACACAGGCAGATTCGGGAAGATTACTCTGCCTCTGCTTAGCGGAAGTTGCCAGATGGGGGGATGCCAAGCTGGGGATGTCATGGTGGGCAGGGGGCACTCGGGGCAATCCATTGCCTTAGGACTCCATACCTCTTGGCCTGCCACTGCAGTTTACAAAATATATTGAGCTATGTGAGTTGTATAAGGTATGTATTAGGAATTAAACTGCCCAGAGACTATGTTACATCACTTCCGTTCTACTAATCTAAAATTCAAATACAATATTAGCATAATCTGAGCTATACTGTTTGATATTCACCTGTTCACATACAGTGCATTTATCAGTGCCTTTTGCCAACTCTGCCAGAATCTGTACTTGTATGTTCCCATCATTGGGCCAGATTCAATTCAGGGTATAAAGTTATCTAATGGTTTATCAAGTGAAAACTCAAGGATGAGATTCAATTCGAGGAGAAAAAAATTTCTTCAAATTCAGTTTCAGTTTTTTCTCCCATAGACTTCAATACAGTTTTCACTTGATAAACCGTGAGATTCGTTTTTTCTAAATTGAGTTGCATCTCAAATTCAATCCTGTCCATTAGTTTTGCCACTGAATTGAATCTGGCCCATTGTATGATGATGATGTAAATGAAAATGAGAGGCACCGCTCGCACACCCTGTCCTTCAATAAAGGATGCCTGGTGCACGGTGATGGAGGGATCGTCACCCACCAAGTAAGGACAATTACAGAGAAAATCACTGGCACTGAAAGGCTGGTGCAAGCAGGGATGAACCCTTGCATGTTTATTTGCAGAAACAGCAACGTTTCGAGGATGAACGCCTTGCTTGCACCAGCCTTTGAGTGCCAGTGATTTTCTCTGGATGATGGAAATGATACACAGCATAACATAGATTGTAATAATCTAGGCTGTACCCTTTACAGCATATTTAATGTTTGTATTCCAAACTTTCAAGACAAGTTTACAAAAACATTCTGTGTATCTCATGTTGTAATCAGTGAGGTTCAGCAATCTCACGTGCAATTATCTGCCTGATCATACCCATCTTAAAGAAGGCGTAAAGGTTAGTTTTATATCAAATAACTAATCACAGCAAAACGATTTCCCACAGTTCTACTAGCCTTCAAACAAGTGCTTTTATTTACCTCTTCTATGATTAAATGAAATGTAATAAAAGTCAAAAAGAGCAAATCAATTAGCACAAATAAGAATAAAAAGTCTCATTTTGCAATGTAATACTCTTCCTTCAAGGACCAATAACAGCAAAAAAAATTTTTACAAAAAGTCGTTAGTATGCCACGTAAAAAAGACACCAGCACATATTAAATATTAACGGGGTAATGTAATAAAAATCGCTAACGGAAAAACTATTCGCAATGTGAAAAGTTATGCCTTTGCGCAAACAAATTTTGCTTTGTGCGAATTTAATATAGCTTTTGCAAGCCTGGAAACTGTTTAGCGACCACTTCCGACAGTGAAAGACCGTTTGCGAATTTTATAGTTTGCGCCAATGCGCAGTCAATGTTATAAAACTTCTTACTGAAAAAGTCGTTATGTTTGCTCCAAAAGATTACGACACCTTCAAGCACTTCTTATGAGTGCGCAATTAAAATTTGCAATGCGCAATTAAAATTCGCAATGCAATAACAGTTTAAGGAACAATATTACATTGTGAGATGTGGATTTTTAGTCTTATTGGTGCGAATTGTTTTGCTCTTTGCGAATTTTATTACATTCCCCTGAATGTCTTTATTGAGAAACAACTTACCGAAACTCCACTTGCACACCTCTTCAGAAAAGGCGATTGGCGACCTATCGTGCTACGCTCCATTTCTCCTCCCTGCCTTCCTTATGGTCGATAGCCAGGGAGGAGAAATCAAGCACCGCACGGTGGACCGTCGCCCTATCGCTGTTTCTGAAGAGGAGCGCAAGTGGAGTTTCGGCAAGTTACTTCTTAATAAAGACTTAGCGATTTCAAATTTAATATGGGTTGATTTTTTTTTGTAGCATACTAAGGAGTTAGAACATTTTTGCTGTTACTGGTCCTTTAAACTGTTATTACATTGCAAATTTTAATTGCGAATTGCCCGCTTTTAAGAAGTGCTTGAAGGTGTCATAATCTTTTGGAGCAAACAAAACAACTTTTTCAGTAAGAAGTTTTATTACATTCACTGCGCCCTGCCGCTAACTATAAAATTCACAAACCTTCTTCCACAGTCGGAAGTGGACGCTAAACAGTTACGGATTCGCAAAAGCTATGTTAAATTCGCACAAAGGCAAAGTTGTTCGCACAGAGGAATAACTTTTTGCATTGCAAATATTTTATTACATTCCCCCATATATCCTTTAAAATCATCTCTCACATATATATATGATTGATTTCAGTGATAGAGAAAATTCTAGTTACAGCCTCATTTTAAATAGAATACCAATTGGTATGAGTACATATTAAGGACTACATCATGTGATGTAGGTGAAGGAGTTTACAGACTCTTAAAAAACCCTCAATCATCAGGTGTTTCTACTGCGGCTCATTATTAGTTCCTCATTAGCAAAAAAAAGCTGCTTGAATAAATTGCAGTATACAAAAAAGTCCACAAGATGGCATATCAGAATCTGCAAAAAAAAAAGATAAAAAGCGAAGACACTGGGGGTCATTTATAAAGTTTGCGCAGTGCATATTTTTCGCAAATGGTTGTATTGCGCATGTTTTTTGCTGAGCGCTAATATATTGCACTGTTCTGCCCGTCTTTCCGGTTTTTGCGAATTCGCAGTGTGAATAAATTGTCGCAAATGGCGCGCAAATGAGACAGGAGTTTGCGCAAGCGCTCCCAATGTGCGAGGTTGTTGTGCGCGAAAATAGCGTTGACAGTAACTTAAATTCGCAGTTTGCAAAACTGTTTTGCAAATATTTTATCCGCCACCAAAGTTGTGGCGTAATTGAGTCGCAGAGTGTGCGCATAAAGATTCGCAATTTGCAAATTGTGACATATTTATAAAGCCCCTTTAGACATTCGCATTGTGAATAAAAAATTTGCAATTCTGTATGCACCCTCTTATTCAGCTTTATAAATATAACCATGCGCAGGGCAAATATATTCACTTTGCAAACCAATCTGCCCTGCACAAAGTTTATAAATGACATCCACTGGGTCATATTAAAGAGGTTGTTCACTTTTAAATGAACCTTAAGTATGATGTAGAGACTGATATTCTGAGGCAATTTCCAATTGGTTTTAATTTTTTATTATTTAAGGTTTTTGAGTTAGGAGCTCTTCCATTTGCAATCTAGTTGTTGTGGTCCAAATTACCCTAGTAACTATGTACATTTGAATAAGAGATTGGAATATGATTAGGAGAGGCCTGAATAGAAAGATGAGTAATAAAAGCAATAACAATACATTTGTGGCCTTACAGAGCATTTGTTTTAGGATGGGGCCAGTGACCCCCATTTGAAAGCTGGAAAAAATCAGAAAAAAAAGTCAAATAATTGAAATGAAAGCCAATTGAAAAGTTGCTTAGAATTAGTCATTCTATAACACACTACAAGTTAACTTAAATGTGAACCACCCCTTTAATAAAGGTATTACAAAAAGCCTTACAAAAGAAATAGGCCAAATGTTTAGCAGCACGAGCACCCACTGACACCTGGGCCCCCCGGGAGTTTTCCTGGTGTGCCAATGGGCCAGTCCTAGTTGAGTTGTCTACTAAAACTCACGGTGGTCAACGGTGGGGAAATTTTCTTTTTAACACGCCTGTTTTATGACCACACCCCCTAATTACCTGTTTATCTTAAGTAGATACCCCTGTATCTTTGCTTTTTCTAAATTGTTACAAATGTATCAAAGTGCAGCTGTTCAGTGTTCAGGGCTCTCTGGCAAAAAGACTCTTATTTAACTTTGTATCTTTTTCTGGCATCAATGCAGGAGCTCCAAGAGAAACTCTGAACTTTTTAATAAAAAATCTGTGACGGGACAGCTGGGGGGCATGAAAATCTGATTTTATGGGCCTGTGTGTGGCCAGCTTTACATTCTATTAATGCAATTAAATTGTGATAAATAAACACTGACGTATAGGTAAAGAACTGCTTACAGCCTACTGACGTTATACTGACACATCTGAATACTGATATAAGAAGGGGGCATGCAGGATGATTGTGAGTTCAGTTGCACAATAAGACACTGACAGCATGTATTACGAATCATTAAAGAAATGAGTGTGTCTTGTATAATCATTGTAGGATGATGTAGGTGTGTATGTATAATGCTCATGTGGTTGGGCTATACTATAAGAACATTTGAGTAGTCAGGTAGTTCTATATTCAAATTATAAGATATTCACAGTTATGCTATAATTATGCCATGTTTGTCATGAATTATTAAAGGAGAAGGAAAGACTAAAATTAATTGAGCTTTATCAGAAAGGTCTATATAAATACACCAGTAAACCCTCAAAGTAATGCTGCTCTGAGTCCTCTGTCAAAAGAAACACAGCATTTCTTTCCTTCTATTGTGTATACATGGGCTTCTGTATCAGACTTCCTGTTTTCAGCATAAACCTCCAGGGCAGGGCTTGAGCATGCTCAGTTTGTTCCTCTCCCCCTCCCTCCTCCCATCCCTGCTGTAATCTGAGCTCAGAGCTGTAAGTGAGCAGGGAGAGACTCAGGCAGGAAGTGATGTCACACCAAGCTTATATGGCAGCTGCTACCCTAAACAAACAGAGACAGTGTCTAGAGCTGTTTACTCAGGTATGGTAAAGCATTCTGCAGAATTAATATAGCATTTTAGTTTGCACTATTGTGGCTAATCAGTTGACAATAAACTGTCTTGGAGCATTCATTCTCATTTAATGTAGCACAGTGTTCCAGGGGACATATTATGTTTATTGACTAGAAGCAATATATATTGAATAATAATTTTTGTTTTGGGCAACAGAAAATGCACTTTATCCATAGTAATACACAATTCCCTACATAGGACAGTAGGTGGCAGCAATCCCTATACCATAGCTGAGTCTCAGGCCTCTCCCTGGATACCAAACTTCTCTAGTAGTGTAGAGTGAAACTGGCCTTTAGCTTTGCCAAAAAATGTGGTAAAGTTTACATTATCTCAAAATTTTGGCTTACATTGAATTCAATGGGCATTTTTTTCTAAATTTTTTCCTAGAGCAAAAACAATTTTTTTATCTGGCAAAACAAAATGTATGGAGTACTTTTAGTAGCGCGATTGCCTTTATTTCCAGCACAAACATTTTTATTTCTTGTTCAGCACAACAAAACACATTGATAAATGCTTACAATGCAACTGGCATTTCTCCAAAGTTTTTGCCTGCATGTTTCCCAAATAGGTAGAATGCCACTTTATACAATAACAGAACACTACCCATATAAGTACAGTAGGTCCATGGTGCTGAAAAAATAACTTCTGTTTTCATTTTAAACAAAGAAATGGCAGACCTCCCATTTGAATTACTACAGTATAGGTATTGGACCTGTTTCCCAGAAACCCATAATCCAGAAAGTTTAGAATTAAAGAAAGACCACATCCATTGCCTCCATTTTAATCAAATAATTTTTAAAAAATGATTTCCTTTTTCTCTGAAATAATAAAACGTTAGCTTTTACTTGGTTCAAACTAATATATAATTAATCCTTATTGGAGGCAAAATAATCCTATTGGGGTCACATAATGGTTAAATTATTTTAGTAGGTTTAAGGTCTGGAGATCCAAATTAAGGAAAGACCCCTAATCCAGAAAACCCCCGGCCCTGAGCATTCTGCATAACAGATCCCATTCCTGCACTACACCATTTTGTGTTCATATGAAGGGTCGCTATATTTTTGCTAAGAATCTATAGGTTGGTTTGGCCCTGAGTCTTATAGTCTTTAATTTAACATTCAAACCAATTTGTTTGAAATGTGTTTGAAAAAGATGATCTATTTGTCATTTCTTTTTATAACCAGGCTCTGAAAGAAGCCATTCTTAGATGTACCTGCAATGCCTTTCTATTTAATTGTCCATTGTTTCACGAACAGCAGCTAACAACGTGTTTTCTTCTTCTTTTCCATTCGTCTGCATTGTGTGTGGTAGGCTTAATTAAACATTGGATCAAAACTGAATCCGCATTCTTCTGTGACAAAAGTTCAGTATGATTGCTCTGTTTCTTTCTCCTTCTCGCCTGTGACACCCCCACTGTGTGGTACCTCTCGGCTCTCTGCCTACGCACTGAATGAATTCATAGGGGGAAAAAATGAAATTCACAGTGCAGAGACGAAATCACTGAATGAGTCTCTCTGGCAAAACAGAATCATATAAAGACTAGAGGTTTGTGAATGTGGGAATGAAACGTACATGACATACTGTACAATTCACTCAAGAACAAGGTACGGTCATTTCAGTTTTTCTAAGAATGCTTCAACTTTAAAGTTAATACTAAACGCTCTCATATCCAAGCAACGCTTTGTGGTAGAGGTTTAGGAGAGGCCTATGTTGTCACATTTAGCATTATTATGCTGTGTTGTTGCGCTGAAAATTGCTCTATTCCAGCTACCATCTTGTTGCTATTCAAGGTTAAAGCGGGATGGAAGCTGTAGTCCTGCAATCATAGGGCTCAATCTTTAAAGGAGAACTAAACCCTGAAAATACAAGGGTCTAAAAATGCCATATTTTATATACTGAACGTATTGCACCAGCCTAAAGTTTCAGCTTCTCAATAGCAGCAATAATCCAGGACTTCAAACTTGTCACAGGGGGTCACCATCTTGGAAAGTGTCTGCAACATGCTCAGTGGGCTCTGAGCAGCTGTTGAGAAGCTAAGCTTAAGGGTTGCCGCAAATTATCAAGCAGAAAATGAAGTTGGCCTGTAATATAAGCTGATGCTACAAGGCTGATTATTAAATTCTGATGCTAAATGCACTGGTTTCTAGTGATGGGTGAATTTATTCGCCAGGCGCGAATTCGCGCGAAAATAAATTCGCGAAACGCCCGCGAAAATTCGCCGGCGTCAAAAAAAACGGCTACCGGCGTCAAAAAACGGGCGCCAGCGTCAAAAATGAGACACCGGCGACGTTTCGCAAGTTTTTCGCAAATTCGCCCATCACTACTGGTTTCTGTTCTGCCATGTAGTAATTATCTGTATTAATTACTAATCAGCCTTATATTATGTGTACTGTATATTGTGAGTGGGTCCCTTAGCTCAGTAAGTGACAGCAGCACAGAGCATGTGCAGTGAATCAGCAGAAAAGAAGATGGGGAGCTACTGGGGCATCTTTGGAGACACAGATCTTCCCTGCTAAAGGGCTGTGGTTGCCTTGGGTTAGTACAGAACAGCAGCATAGTACAGCATTTCTAGCTACTTCTTCAGTTATTCTTTAGTTCTCCTTTAAAACAGAAAAAGGGGTTTGTTTCAAAACTGGGTGCAGTGTGCAAAGTGAAAAAAATCCACTTTTGCACTTTGAACTGGAGAAGGAGCAGTTTCAGGAGGCGATTGCACTCAAAATTGCACTTTGCTCACTGCACTTGCAAACGTACATGTGTCTTATTGTCCTGGATTTTTGTTAAGAAATCTCTGGATTTTTGGTTATTGGCATTTATTTATGCACTTCACTTATTGCATTAGCAACTAGAAATAAGACTCTATCGGGGGAATGTAATAAAAGTCGCTAATGGAAAAACTATTCGCAATGCGAAAAGTTATGCCTTTGTGCGAATAAATTTTGCTTTGTGCGAATTTAATATAGCTTTTGCGAGCCCGGAAACTGTTTAGCGACCACTTCCGACAGTGAAAGACCGTTTGCGAATTTTATCGTTTGCGCCAATGCGCAGTCAATGTAATAAAACTTCTTACTGAAAAAGTCGTTATGTTTGCTCGAAAAGATTAGGACACCTTCAAGCACTTCTTATGAGTGCGCAATTAAAATTCGCAATGCGCAATTAAAATTCGCAATGCAGTAACAGTTTAAGGAACAATATTACATTGCGAGATGTGGATTTTTAGTCTTATTGGTGCGAATTGTTTTGCTCTTTGCGACTTTTATTACATTCCCCTGTATATTTGCAATATTATATTATTATAATATAAAGTATTTCATGAAGGTATATTACAACCTGTAGTAAATAATCCATTTGCATAGACCTAATGTAACTCAATAACCCCTTTCAAATAATATTTTAACTTTATATTTTCAACAAGTGTTCTCAAAATAACAAAGCCTATACTAACATCTTATCTTTTTTTTTTTTTTGCGTAGGGCTCTTGTTTTTCCACATATGAAAGAGAGCACAGGTGTGTCATGACTGAATCATTTCTAAATCATACTTTGTTTCAAATAAATTAAAAGATATGGGTTTCACAAAGCACATTAAAACATTTAAAATGAAATGATAAAACTAAGCAGGCTCATCATTTATAACAGATTATAGTTTCCTAATTAAATAAAATAGATAATTATTAATAACGTTTTATTCAAGTGCTTTGAATGCATGATCCTGAGGGATTTAGAAAAGTTCTAAAATGAACTATATTAGAATAGTAATTTTTCTAACCAGACCTAGTATCACAGTTGCAATCCAGATGTGACCCAATGTGAACCAGTTTGGTCCTTTCACCAAAAAATTAAAGTATACGTTTACAGGTATGGTATCCATAATCAGTAAATCTTTTATTCAGAAAGACCTAAATTACGAGAAGGGCATCTCCATTTGACTAAATTTTAAAGGAAAACTATACCCCAAAATGAACACTTAAGCAACAGATAGTTCATATCATATTAAGTGGCATATTAAAGAATCTTACCAAACTGGAATATTTATTTAAGTAAATATTGTCCTTTTACATCTCTTGCCTTGAGCCACCATTTCATGATGGTCTGTGTGCTGCCTCAGAGATCACCTGACCAGAAATACTACAACTCTAACTGTAACAGGAAGAAGTGTTGAAGCAAAAGACACAACTCTGTCTGTTAATTGGCTCATGTGACCTAACATGTATAGTTTGTTGGTATGTTTGTGAGTACAGTGAATCCTACGATCCCAGGGGGCGGCCCTTATTTTTTAAAATGGCAATTTTCTATTTATGATTACCCAATGGCACATACTACTAGAAAATAATATTATTATGAAAATGGTTTATTCACATGAAGCAGGATTTTACATATTAGCTGATTTATGCAATATCTTTTTATAGAGACCTACATTGTTTGGGGGGGGTATAGTTTTCCTTTAAGCAAATAATTCAAATTTTTAGAAAATGTAATGTTCTATTTAATACTAAAAAATACCTTGTACTTAATGGTAACTAAGATGCATGAATCCATATTGGTGTCAAAACCACTCAACTGGGTTTATTTAATGTTTACAGTGTCGGACTGGGACACTAGGGGCCCACCCAAAAACCTTAGACTAGGGGCCCACCAAAGAACCATACAACAGATGCCCACTCTCTGTACTATTATTCTTCTTCTCCTCACTAAACCTCTATTCTCCTAGTCTCTATTTTTACATGGTATAATCTATTATTCCATTTATTTAGCCTCTTTGTTCTCAAAGAAATAGGAAATGGCCATGAAATACGCCAAATCTTTAGCAGCACAAGGGCCCCCTGACACCTGGGCCCACCGGGAGTTTTCCTGGTATCCCGGTGGGCCAGTCCGACACTGAATGTTTATAAACTTTAGTAGACTTAAGGTATGGTGATTAGAGATGCATTGAAATAACACTACTTACAGTTAGACTTGAGCCAAAACACAAGGTGCAAATTCCTTAAGTGGCACAAATTCGCTAGCGACCACTTCGCACACTTTGCCAGACGTAAATGCACAAGACAACGCTAATTCCCTAAAATGTGAAGTTGTGTCCAGGGTTCTGAACGCTGGCGAAGTTGCGCTAGTGTTATTGCAGCAAGCAAAGCGAAGTTGTGCTAGCGTTGGCTAATTTGCATACGGCGGGCAGTGAAAGTTTAATGGACATATATGTTGCAGCAAATACATTACATTACACAAGCCTGGGAACCTTAATAAAATAAAACAGAGGTATTATATTGCCCTACACATGAGCCCAGTGTATAGATTATGTACCATATGTTAGGAAATGTAGGGGGGAACCCAGTTACCCCAAAAAATGTTTACGGTCTTTAAGTCCTATCCACTCCATTGCACTTCACCTGGTCTGAGGTGGCGAAGGCAAGTCTGGCACAAGAGGTAACATTCAGTAAAATCTGCATCTTAGTGAATTTGCGGAGTTACGTCCCTTCGACAGTGCAAAAATTTGCCTGGCAATAGAGTGCGAATGATCGCTAGCATGTGTCTCTTTAGCTAGCGAAGTGACGCCTGCGCCCGTTAGGGAATTGGTGAAGTACCGGAATATGTCACGCTGGCGAATTTTCGCTAGCGTTAGTCACTTTGCCCTTTAGGGAATCTGCCCCTTATATTTGACACATAATATATATTAAACTTCTCCCTCAATTGCTACATCCAGTCTCTTTATTAAGGCTTATGGGTTGTTTTCAAAACTATTGACACTTCCCTTTTGTGGGGCGGATTTAGTAAATATTAGACACAAATCATTATTCACTGAGCACTGGTAAATCACTGACTAAAGTGTTGCTATTGATTTATTTCATGACACGTAGACCGGTCAAAATTGTAAGAGGCTTGTTAGAAAGGTCCCAGAGTGGACAACCATCTTGCTTTGTCTTTGTATTATTATAATAATACAATTGCTAGGTATTAATACTCTATTCTGCAGGGCCAGGGCACGTCTAGGGTGCAACCATGGGGGAAGTAAGTATGTATCGCTTCTGTCTGCCTACCCCTTATTCGGGGGCCCATGATCCCTGTCTCTTGTCCCCCCAGTGCCCTCCAAAGTCATCACCACACATGCTTGTGGGGGGAGGTAGGGGGCTGCAAGTTTGCCAGCCGATTGCCTAGGGCACCCAATCTGGCACTGCCAATATGCAGTGTGAAATTTATTGATTCAAATTTCTCGGGAGAGGTTTTACCCACGAAAAAGTATTTTTTCAGAATTCCAGTATTATTGTGGTCATATATAAAGTTGCTCCTGCTTCCAGAACCCTGAAATCAGGCCCGGATTTGTGGCGAGGCCACAAAGGCCTGGACCTAGTGCGGCAAAATATTAGGGTCAGCATGCCGCACCCAGCTGTTTGGTAAGAGTCAGAGAGGATGGAAAGCTGGAAATAGAGGTCTACAGGAAACCTACCGACACAGACCAGTACCTGCTGTCTGACTCCCACCATCCACTAGATCATAAACTGGGAGTTATCAAAACTCGCAGGAACTCGGATGAAGCAGCGCACACTCTCCTCACAGTTTGACAGTTTGAGCCCGGTGCACAGTGTAGAGGGCACGGCAACCCCCAGGAATACGTACAAAACAAACAGAATCACTGGCACACGTGGCAATTCAAGTGCCGGGTTACCCCGTGCTCTTTATTGTGCGGACGTGCAACGTTTCGGGGTAACAACCCCTTTATCAAGCATGATAAAGGGGTTGTTACCCCGAAACGTTGCACGTCCGCACAATAAAGAGCACGGGGTAACCCGGCACTTGAATTGCCACGTGTGCCAGTGATTCTGTTTGTTTTGTAGTTATCAAAACTCTACATCACAGAGCAGACAAGTTCCCCACCAGCACAGAGGGGCCCTGAAGAAGTGTGAGTATCCAGATTCGGCCTTTGTGAAAACCTGTAGAAAGAGAAGCAATAACACCAAGGGGTTTATTTATCAAGGTCCGAATTTATCTCAGTATTTCTAATATCCAACTCCGAACAACTCTGCATTCCCGAATGGACCTTATTTATGAAGAAAAAAGCCCAAAAAAATAGGATCGGGCAAAACTCTGAAAACTTTGGAGCTTTCCCCGAAAACTCTTTTTATCAATACAGAGATCAGCGCAGACACTGGGACCTTTCTCGTTGACTTATACAGGACCTCGAGAGCTTATTGATGCCAGGGTTTTGGATTCTGAGTTTTTAGACTTTAATAAATCTTGAATAATTCATAGGTTTTTTTTTTTTGCCCAGAAAACTACTAATTATTCGAAGGAACGGATATTTGGAGCTTGATAAATAACTCCCAAGACTAACAGGAAAAACAGGACAGGAGATAGAACTTGGTCCTCCCTTATGTAGCTAGGGTGTCTGAAAAACTTCAGGATTTTAAAAGGATTTTTAATAAACACTACATCCCTATCTGCTTTAATCCCAGCAACACACTGAGACAGCAACTGGTTCACCCAAAAGACCCAAAAACACAAGAAGAGTAACATTGTGTATGCAGTGCAATGATGAGTGCTCTGATTTGAATGTGGGAGAAACCAAATTCCCGAAAAAAGATTATATTTATGAGTTATTCTGAATTGAGAAAGCCAGTTGGATGACTGGTGAAATATCTTCAACAAGGAAAAAAACACAGTAAGTCCAGTTGATTTTTATTTATTTTTTAATTTTTTTATTTTATTTTATTTCTACAGATATCACCAATGATGTTTTTCTCTACTGATTTACACATCATGATAAATAGGCCACTTTGACAACTTGAAGAGTGAAGAGGGTTTCAGAACACAAATACATTCAATGAATGACGTCAATGACAGGGCAAGATACTTGTGTTACAGTTGAAAAAGATAAAAATGATGGGCTTGACAACTGAAATCAAGCCAGTCTGTTCATCATTAACAGTGTGAGATAAAATCTGTGGAGCTAAATCCGGTTAATGTCTTTATGTGCATATAGCATGCAGCGACTGTTGCTAGGAAACACTGCTACTGAACACAAAAACATGCTTAGGTTTCCGTATATTATATAAACAGGAACAATGACAAAGTCATCAAGATAGCGCAATGTAAAGCAGATGTTCGGACAGTCTCCCTGCAGTTTGTCACTCTCTCCTGGCAATGAATATTACGTGACAGACAGACAGAAATTCAATGAGGCTGAAAGGATGAGATACTTTCCTGCTGCTTTAGGCAATGTTATGCAGGTTTCTCTGTCATTAGCGGGAATTCAGATGAATATGTCGATGACATCATCCTGCTGAATTTATATTTGTGACAGTAACACTTGTCATGATTTCTCCCAATTATCATTTGCCCGTGTAGCGCAGGTCTAGTTTCTACAGAATGTCAAAGCCTGCTGGTGTCTTGGGCAGATACAGATTTTTTTATTCATTTCTTTTGCATAGTTATTATCTTGGAAAAATTGCTATATTTTCAATTCGGTTGCTTGATGACTTGCTGAATGTTCTCCCTTTTATTTTTAATATGCCATCAGTGATATGAAATCTTTTTGATGTCCCAAAAATGTTGTAAACTGATCTAAATATCTAAATATCAGAGGAATGATGCTGCAATTCTCCTATGGGGTCTGAGTGGGCTCTACACTTTGCCTCACACCAGAGGACACAAGGCAGCCCTGTATGAATGAGTGGCACCTATATACAGTATCTGTAACTCAGGGGGGCAAATGCAATTTTGCACTCCAGAGACCTGTGTTTGCCCCTTTCCCTTAATTTCAGGCCTCCTAACTTGCAGCAGTTCTCCTATGTGCAGGGCAGAGTAAAAAGTGTAAAAAAACAAGGCAGATTGTGCCTGGTTTTTGCACTTTGCACCCATCCTGCTCATAATAAATGTTTATAGTGTTGCTTGCTTCAGCATACTGTATATATATATATATATATATATATATATATATATATATATATATATATATATAGATATAGATATAACTTTCAGACGAGTATCCGCACTCCAAAGTCAATCTTAATAGACCAGCACTCCCTTTAGAGTGAAAAACGTAATTTTTTATTGTCGCATAGCATCAATACCCAACTTTTTCAAGGATCTTAGGGACCGAAACATTGGGTATTCATACTATGCAACAATAAAAGATTACGTTTTTTACACTAAAGGGAGTGCTGGTCTGGAAACTATTGGTATATATATATATATATATATATATATATATATATATATATATATATATATATATATATATATATATATATATATATTATAAACAAGTACTCCTTTATTCTTTTACACCAAAGTGTCACCTATCTTAGTCCCACAAGGCAGTGGCATAACTAGATATTACTGGGCCCCACAGAAAATTCTGGGCCCTCATTTTTGAGGCCCCCAAAATGTCTAGGGTTTGACTTGTTTTACCAATATCTATTGAAATTGTACATTAATTAGGGCCTCATGGGGCTCCTATACCTCCTAGGCCCCCCCCCTGCAGCTGACTTCAGGTCAGGTTGAGTGCTGATGATTATGTAGCCAGTGCAGTATACAGTACCTTTCCCTGCCCCCTACCTGGTAGTAATGTGTTGGTTAGAATTGTACAGAGCCCACAAGCGTCCATATCCTTATATCCCAAGTGCATACACTTAGAGTTATCAATAAAAAGGTGTAAAATATGGTGTAAAATAAATGGTGTATTTATAAAGCTTTGTATTTATTCTTAGGTGTGATTTTACAGTATACAGTATCCCTGAAATCGTCCATTGTAAAGAACTAATTGTGGTACATATAAAGTGCATTTTTGTGCAACTTTTTTTAAGCCCTATCTAATTAACTCCATAAATTTATGTTTTAAGCATATGACCCTAATGTTGCTAGACTAGCGTGCTTAAACCATTGAGCAAAAGTTGGTGTATGTTGTGGTCTTACGCACTCTACACCCACCTTTTGTGTATACTAACCCCAAGCTCAGTTTTATTGTTTGACTGGAGCAGTTGGCTCCATGGTTCAATATCAGTCTGCTTCTCTTCTCTACACACAAATCATAAGCTCTGTTTCAGTAAAATATAGTTGCTATTTTTCATCTGGGGTTGGGGATTTGTGGATATGAGATTTCATACATGTACTGGGTGTAGTATAATGCTTGACAGTGACAACCTTAAACAAAGATTAGGCACAAAATACGCTTGACAGAAATATAATATATATAATTACATACATTCAGCAGAATACTAGGCGTGTCTTCCCTGACAGTACAGATCTGAAAAAAAGATTTTTTGAAAAAAGTTTATTATTATTTTGTTTTATTATTATTAAACAAAAGTATCTCATAAATCTATAGTGCTTGCAATCCGGTGCTTTTTATGGAAGTGGGAAATATATAGCTATGACCTTTTTGGGGCACTTTGAATTTTGAAATGATTCAATTTGGTTTGAGTTTTTACCATTGTGTGGTATGCCATACAGTCATATATTCTTTTCTCTAATAGTATTACATACCCAGGGTAATCGAATGAACTTTGGTAAACTGTAAGCCATCTCATTGCATTTTGAACGCAAATGTTTCAGTGAAAAATGGACCAGATTCAAATCAACGAAAATAAGTTATTACTGGGCATCGTCAACTGGCAGGTGAGAGGGGGGAATGTGTGAAGCAACTTCTTACCTCTACCCCGCTAACCCTTCACTTTGCCCCATCATGTTGCAAAATAACAATTAATAAAGGACACCAGGTTTGGGATTGAAAGCTTTAATACAAATGTGTATTGTACAAATCAAAATATTGAAATATCAATATATCATGTCCAACATGTTAAAACATTATAACACTGAACTTATATATATGATAAAGTAACTTTGTAACCAGATGCCCAGAATGCTTGCTGCAATTAACTATCACATCCAACTGCAGCTACCTGTCATCCTGGCCACCTAAGTGAAAGGGGTCAGATGGGCAAGTGAAAACAGAAAATCAATTCTCATCTCCTCATGGGACCTATGCCCACCGAATTGTATTCTCTACCAGCCTAAGCCCAACTGGCAAGCATTCCTCCACAGAAGGTAAAAGACCACAACCCTAACCTACTCAAGGGCAGGTAGGAAGGACTTGGCTGCAGCTAGAGAAAATGGTGGCATCACTTCCTGCACAGCCTCACTTTCCCACTGACGCCTACCAGACACCGCTACCGCTGTTCCTTGCCCCGTCATCAAACCCCTGCCTACACACTATCCTGGCACCTCTGGGGGGAGTCCCATATTATGTGAGAGATTTAATTTGAGGAGAACAAACTTGCAATATTTTAACATAATGGACAAGCAAGGGGCTTTCGGGGAAAACCCTTGTGCCCCACCTTTCATTTATTCTGGATACAATGCTGGTGAAGGCAGACGGTGCTGCTTTTTAGGAGTACAAAAAGCTGCAAACATGTCAGAAACGTGCATATATTTAAACATTCTATGCTGCATAGTTGGATTTTCAGTCAAATTGATCTTTGCTTTTTTGGTGCACTTCAATCTTCATTCTTCTTCATGTTTGGTACACTATTTTTTTGAAGAAGAACATTGGCAAATTGTAGAGAGGAAGCAAATCTGAAAATAACATTTACAATGTAACTGCCGGCCTTGTTATGCTTAAATTAAGGTTGAGTTTAATGCTAAGGAAGTGATTTTTCATTGCTAATGTTGTCTCTGGTTCGTTTCCTGTCAGCTTTATTCAGATGTTTCCGTGATATAAAGGATGACTGAGTTATGTTAGGATATCATCACAAGTCATCTATTTTAGTGTCTCTTGGGCAGCTACATCCAGCCAATTAGGTTTTTAATTAGCTCCAGTAAAACCAAGAACATCATTTTTGTTATAGGTTTTAAGATATAATGATATAGCCATGGCCCAGCAAGATAGTCGAAACAAGAAGGAAAATAGAGGACCTGTTACAGAAACTAAAATTACATTCCCTGTATCATAGGTCCCCTAGCCTTAAATACCTACATCTAAGAGGCACTGGACAAACCCTAAATTGTAAAAACTGACACTGACCACTATTTGGTTCTACTTAAGGAGCAAAAAAATATAAGGAAACTACAATAAGTGTTTAGTTGTGCTGGAAGATAGTGGATGAGCTTATTTTAGCAAACAATCCTAACTAAGGCCACAATTATCTATAGATTATGCCTCTCTGTCTCAGTTAAGCTCCATTTGTGGTCAGGCATTTTCTTGAAGGACCAGAATCTAGGGGTATGCAGAAGAGGCATGTGTCTAGAGAAGAATGCTGGGGGTGGGCACTGGACACATACCTCTTCTATTTACCTATCCCTAGTTCAGGGTCCTGGAGGATGCAGTTTTCATGGTGATGAGCAGGGGGTCTACTCACTCTGAGGCTTGCTTGTTACTCTCTTTTTTCACTCGCTTTTGCCCCCCCCTCGCAAGAGTGCAAGTACATACTCGTGTACAGGGGAGTGAGAAACTTTCAATTGTCAGCTTTATCTGGGCATGCTTTCCCCTAGGACCAGCACAGTTTGCCTGCTGACATAAGGAGGGATTAATTACAGCAACCGCAGCATGCAAAGTGAAATTTCGGGCACAAATTTCCACAGGTTTAACCCACACTGCAATGTTTATTACCACAATTCCAGCATCTAGTCACAATGACGATGTGCCTTAAGCAACTGCAGTTGTTGCATTCACTTGCATGTGTGTTTCAACATGAATCAGACGCAGTTGCACAGAAAATCTTTTGCATTTAGATGTCAACACCCATCATCAAAGCAACACCTTTGCCAAATTCTTTAGGCACACTTTTATTGTGTAAATTGAAAGTCACACAGGCTTGGAACCCTGGAGCTAAACCTTTGAGGAAGATGAGAGCCTCAGAGTTCCTGTGTATTAAAAGGCACACTTTGTGCAATTTGAAAAAGGAGGCAGGATGGAAATGTAGCACCAAGCAAGGATGCTTTAGACACAACTAGCTTTAATCAATTATTTTTTTGTGCAATGATTGTAGCAAACATTTTCAGACCATAGAGTAACTCGAAAACAAGCCTCATCATTTTTAATTTCAGTCAATCACAGGGTACTGCTCATAATAACTCCTACAATCCACTGGCATGGTGTTTAACAACAGATGGAGGGATTCCCATAAAGCTTAATATATATATATATATTAAATTATAAAAATAAAATATTTAAGACAATGGCACAGGAGAAAATTAGTAAAATATGCACTACTCACAGGCATCCAATCTCCTAAAAACACGTTTCCCTTACACAGCTTTTAAAACACATTACATGCAGTAATCTGGCTTTGTCAAGGGTAAATGCTTTTTTCTAAATTGTTCTGCTATTATATTGGATCACCACACAGAAAATGTTTTACATAAAGGAGGCAGCCTTAAATAGCCCCTTAATAAGGCTATTGCCCACAGCTAGAGTAGATGGAAATGTGTAAAGTAATTTGGATGCTAAAGGTCTGTGAAGCTATTTTGGGTGTGTGTATGCGTGCTTGTCTGGTGCTCATGCAGTCAACATGTTGTTTGTATCTAGCACTTAAATGGGTATTGACTGTTCAAGCAGCTGCTAGTGCTAAAATAATGAGTGCTCTAAATAATCAATTACCACCAGAAAGCCCTGGATAATTAAAGGATGTGATTTCGAAAAGACAAAGTCAAATTTAACCTGTTAGTAATTAAGTGAAATATGCTACTAACGAATGTTAAATTGGAACTGCCATTTTAAATAAACCATGTGAATGCATGGCAAAAATGAAACATATGGTAGCCATCACTCCCATTCAAAATGGAACCATATGCATAGTACTTTATAAAAGTCATGGAATTGTATTTTCTTTTCTTTTTCCACCATGCATATTTGAAATGCAAAATAAGAACATAAATCAGGGCTTATTAGCATTGTTAGTTATTCTAAAAATGTTCTTTGACTAAATAATTTATAACTTTTGAGATAAGAGTATAATCATTGCTATAGAATATTTTTCCAAATCAAGTGAGAAATCCTACTACAGGTATGGGATCTAAACAGTGGTTTAACAATATTATCTAACAGTATGATCTAACCATCTTCTCTCGCTAAAATATGCACTGTCATCATTGTGGAGCAGCCCATCTCTACAAAAGGGCTTGTAGATGAAAGAAAATGTATCTCCGTTCCTTAGAAACCCAAACACCACCAACCTGCATCAATACCCAGCAATAATATGCTTCATATCCCCCTGTAGTATGTGGCACATGACAACTCAATTCTCCTATGGTCCTACATTCATAGATAATACCAGTGCTGTCCAACTTCTGTGGTACCAAGGGCCGGATGTTTTCTGACCTACATGGTGGAGGGCCAATAATGGAAGCTAGTATTGGCCACTCCATGTTTTTAAACCACACCCACTTAAAACCACACCCATGTCACCATAAGACCACGTCCACATTAATGGTGTTAACACACCAAAAAACCAAATGGTTGATGCTCACTGTAGGGATATCACTCATATGTGAAAAAAGTTGTCATATTAAGACATACCTTTAAATCCATATGCCTCATCCTCCACTGTGGATCACACAGCCCCCCCCCAGCACATGATTAAACACCTTTTTTTTCCCCTAACAATAATTTTCAAATGCTAAAAAAAAAACAGAAAAAATACCAGGCTTATGTTCCACAGGCAGAATATGGCACACACGGAGCACAGGGATGGCAGAGTATGGCACACACAAGAAGCATAGGGCAGGCAGAGTATGGCACACACAGGGAGCATAGGGCAGGCACAGTATGGCACACACAGGGAGCACAGGGAAGGCAGAGTATGGCACACACAGGGAGTATAGGGCAGGTAGAGTATGACACACACACGGAGCATAGGGAAGGCAGAACAGAGCAGGAGACAGGCAAACATATCAGGACTAAGATGTACTACATACAGTGACACAGTGCTAGTGCCCCTTCAGCAGTTTGTATGAAATAGTGAACATTGTGGCCAGTTTCAGTCTGGGATATAGGTGTGAACAATACAGGGTTTTAGGGTGTAAACAATAGAGGTGTCAAAAAGTGTGAACAATGCAGGGGGGATTACAGGTGTGAATAAATGGGATTGCAGTCTGAATTTGAGGTTTAAACAATGAAGGGGACAGTTAATCTCTGTAGTGATACCTTTTAAATCTTACACATGGTAAACAGACACAGCAGGCAGACTTTCATATGGGGGGGCACACAAGGGGGGTCACGGGCCGCATGCCCTGTTTTATACTATGCTTATTTATAATAACTAAAGCTATTATGACGTGTCTTGCTTTTCTAATATTCTTCCCCCATGCTGTACTAGAACAGAAGTGTTCTCTGAGATTCTGCTTGCTCCATACATGCAAGCTCAGAGCTGTGGTCTATTGGAAAATCTATTGTTGCTAACTAGATGTGAACTAGCAGTCCTGTCTTTCCTTCACATACTACCACTTGTATCTATAATAATCCTGTCATACTTTTTTTTTACCTCAACTCCTACAACCCCACTTCACTGGCCTCAACCAGTGCTTGCTCAGAAAGCATCCAATCTCCATCCCCCACAGGTTAGGATTTTCACCTCATTCTTCAAGCTGATCCTTTCGATTTAAAACTCAGATTCCAAAAAGAATTGAACAGTAATTTTCCCCTTTGGCAACTCATGTGTAAATGATATAAACTTGGTAAGCTTGTCTTCATAACTTTTTGTTATAACAGATTTGGGTATACAGAAGACCAGGTCTTAACGGCTATCCTTGTCACATTTAGTGGGTTAACTTTCCCCAGTGTCATGCTTAGTTTATTTATCTGTTGAAGTGTATTGGAATTTATGGATTCTTGTTCTGCTTAGAGCTCATGTTTAATTACAAGTGTGATGATACAAGCTGGTGTTTGATCTAACATTGTGGCATCTATCTGTGCTTTTATCCTGAAAGGTCCAGTCCTCCTAGTTTGAGTTATGTTGTTGGTAAGCTGCTTTTATTATTGGTTTGCTCTATCCCTGAATAACATTTTCTTGTAAGGATTGATCAGCAGGGGTGTTGTGCCATAAGGCAAGTTGAGAAACTCACCTCAGGTGGAAGAAGGCCGCCAGTTACGAGGGGCAGCAAAAAAGATGCTCCTGGTAACTTTTAGTGCAGAGAGTTAGGATGAGAGGGGTGATAAAAGAAAGGCCAGCTCAGTCAGCAAATGATCTAGCAATGCTCCTAACTAATCCTAAATGTGTTATGTCATGTCTTCCCTGATGGATATATTTGTATTAGTTCTACTTGGGAGTCAGTTTATAACCTGGTAGTTTGCTTGCAAAAAAAGTTATGGCTTTGCATCAGGATACTCTTAACAATCCATACAGTCTTTGACAACTCAGACAGTCAGTTTGTCAGTTTTTCCTGTACATATTCTCTTCCTGTCACTTTAGTCTTCATTTTCACTCTTACCAATTATCTAAGAATGAAATTAACAAAACTTTTCCACCCCTTACATGCTGATGATAATTGGAGCTATAGGGTATATGGATCCGTTGAAGACGTATATTTGCAGTACTTTAAAGTGGAAGAGCAAGATTATTTGTTTTCTTGGTTTTGCTGTTGTTATCAGAACTAGCAGTCTTTTAAAGTTATCTGAGCCTTGCCTGCCTTTTAGAAAGCACTTGATACAAGTGGGTCATATATGGGAGGATATCTGCCTGTCTGGTAGTTAGACTTTGGTGTGTATATTTAGATGACAGTTTAGAAGTGAAATTGAGCAATAATTTGGTCTTTTCAGGCTTTAGTATTGTGGTGATTGTTGCTTATAGTGTCTCTCTGGGAGCTGTTTTCTTTTCATGCTTTGGTTATCAATATCTTTCTGTGAAGGCCAGTTGACCCTTACCAGGATTGTAGCAGGAAGCACAGTTCACGTTGGTTGGTATAGTCCAATATGTGGTATCCACTGGCTTAAAGAGTCTCTTAATTAAATTCCAGACACAGGTCAGGGCAGACAGTAATCACAATCAGAACAGTCATAATCAGGCAGGTGCCAAAAGATCAGCTAAACAGCAATTTAGAGTGCACCCATGAACTCATAAATAATCCCTATAAACAAGCATTGAATATGGGTCCTCTGTGTCTTTTTATTTCATATTTGGCACCAAACCAAGTTGTCATGACATCACATGCTGGTGCTCCATGGGACCCACATGGGGTGCTGTCATTTTGGATGCCAAGCTGGGTGGCAATTTCCCCTAATCCATGTCCTTATTTGCCATTTGACCCTTTCTGCTTTTGTTGTTGCTTTTTATATTTTATTTTGCCCTATTAATATTGTCCGACTACATTTTGTTCCACTGATTTTTTAGAGTTTTGTTGCACAATGGATGGATGAATAACACATGTTTCCAGATAGATGGCAGCCTCTGTAGTACAGTTTATCTCTGAGAGAGTTAAAGCTCTTCTCAACAGAGTCACCATGAGCTTCATGAGAATTAGCAGAAGCTTTAACCAGCAAGGGTTTACAGTAACAATTATAGACAGTAGCTTGTGTATAACTTGCAGAACCATTTTCCCCTCAGAGTATTTTGCTGTACAATTGTGTCTTTGAATAGATGATTTAGTGTCTCAGTTCCAGTTGTGGTAAATGCTTTCCCATTATCTCACAGAATTCTTCCATATCCCTCTCTCCCTCTCTCTTATCTCTCTGCAAGCTGGTTATAAGTCAATTTCTCCCTGTTGTTTGGTATTTCTTTCTGTATTTGCTCTCTTTCCATTTCTGCTGATTTTCTTTGTTAAAATTACCTCAGAACAGTAAGAAGCAGTTATTTTCCTCATGCAGGAAGCCACTCCCCTTCTTCCCGCCTTTTTGTACACATATTGGCACTCACTGCAATGCCTGCATTGTCTCCTCATACCAGATTGGTAACAGAGTGTTACATCATCACCAAAATTATCATCCTCACCTCTCTCTGCTGCTGCACCAGAACAGGTGGAATAAGTGACTGGAGGTAGCAGGGAATGGGAGTAACATGAAGCACTGAAAAGCTGACTACCCATAGCAATTCTAATAGCTATGTCAGCCCCTGTTCCAACCGCATTCAGCCCTAATTTCAATGAAAAGTATTCCACTAAGGTGCCCTGCTTAGTCCCATCCCAGTAATTGGGTTCTGAACAAACCATTTCATACCATTTTATTTTGTCGGCAAACATTGGAACATCGTTTCTACTTTGCACAATGAATACATTTCACAATAGTTTTCTGAGGAACTTTACTGACAATCATTGTGCAATATTTACCAATTAGGTGCATTATATGTGAACATCCTCTATATACATCCCAGATATTTTTATGTGTTAATTAACGCAAACAATTTACTTCTTCGCCACATAAATAAGCAAAACTTTGCACTGCTTTTGTAAAGTGCTGATTTTTATCAAATTAACATTTAGGGGCCCATTTACTAAGGGTCGAAGTGAATTTTCGAATTCAAAAACGTAGAATTTCGAAGTAATTTTTGGGTACGACCATGAAATATGCCAAAATTCGATTTGAATTGAAAAAACTTCACAAATTCGACCATTCGAAAATCGAAGTACTGTCTCTTTAAAAATCTTCGACTTCGACACTTCGCCACCTTCAACCTGTCAAATTGCTGTTTAGCCTATGGGGACCTCCTAGAACCTCTCTGAGTCTTTGGCTACGTTTTTAGAAGTCAAAATTTTTTTTCTGTACATTCTTCGAACCGTTCGATTTGAAGGATTAAATCGTTTTCGCACGAAAACAGCCGTTTTCGAACGAAAAAATACTTCGACTATCAAAGTATCAAATTCGAATGATTTGAAGGATTAAATTGTTTGATCGAAAACGGCTGTTTTCGTGCAAAGTAAAAATCGTTTTATCTACCGATTTAATCCCTGGAATCAAACGTTTCGAAGGATTGTACGAAAAAAAACTTTGACTTCTAAAAACTTAGCCAAAAACTTAGAGAGGTTCTAGGAGGTCCCCCATAGGCTAAACAGCAATTCGAAGGTTTAAGGTGATGAAGTGTCAAAGATTTTTAAAGAGACAGTACTTCGATTTTCGAATGGTCGAATTTGTGAAGTTTTTTCAATTCAAATAGAATTTTGGCCTATTTGATGGTCAAAGTACCCAAAAATTACTTCGAAGTTGAAGTTTTTGAATTAGAAAATTCACTTTAGTAAATATGCCCCTAAGTGTTTAACAAGAATACATTTTCTTGAATGTAAAATATATTGCCATTCATAATGTCTTATATAATGAAAATGCAGATTAAACGCTGCCAATTCAGAGCATGAGTCATCCTCATAGTAATGCATTTCAAGCCTGGAAGCTTTGTAGGTCATCATACTGCAGTAGTGAACAGCAATTTAGGTCATCCTTCAAGTTATCTGAGATCAAGTGTCAGACACTATTACATCAGATATTATATAATTACAGTTCTGCTGCATAGTAACAGGTTTATTTTCCTGTTGCACCATTAAGCAAATATAACTTTTCTTTTATAAAATTACTTAAATCTTTGTCTATCTAGCTATGTCTGTCTGTCTATCTAATCTCTGAATTTGTTATCTTAAGTTCATATGCAGCATACAAATTAATTTTTACATAATGGGGAAGCCCAGTGATATAAGCAGTTAACAAAATGTAATGTTTTGGTGTTTCTTGTAGTTTCTTGAAATATAAATGGTTAATTTGTCTGTTTTGGCAACCTCACCTGTTGTTCTACCCTAGTGCAATTGCATGGTAAGTTTGCCTTTTAGGATAATGGACTGTGCATCAGCCAAGACTATAAAATATATTTAAATGTATTATTTTGTATTCTCCTTCAATACCTTCATTCTTCTTAAACCATTTATAAAGTGTAACAAGGACCGTGTTTAGCTGTTTAAGGTCAAGTCCTGGACATTGTGTAGCAATTGTTTTTCTGAAACACTTGACTGAAAAAAAACAGTTAGTCATAACATTCTAAATATATTTCTATACTGTTTCTATTTGTCTTTCAAGCAAGTGATTACAGTAGCTTTGTCACTGTACATCAGCAGCAAAATAATTGAAAGGGCTCTGAATATTTATTGACTTTAATTTGCTTTAAGCTCACCTTTTGGTAGCTACTAGTTACTGTCAGGATTCAAACTAGTGGCTGAAGATAGCTTAAAGGGATCCTGTCATCGGAAAACATGTTTTTTTTTCAAAACGCATCAGTTAATAGTGCTACTCCAGCAGACTTCTGCACTGAAATCCATTTCTCAAAAGAGCAAACAGATTTTTTTATATTCAATTTTGAAATCTGACATGGGGCTAGACATTTTGTCAATTTCCCAGCTGCCCCTGGTCATGTGACTTGTGCCTGCACTTTAGGAGAGAAATGCTTTTTGGCAGGCTGCTGTTTTTACTTCTCAATGTAACTGAATGTGTCTCAGTGGGACATGGGTTTTTACTATTGAGTGTTGTTCTTAGAGCTACCAGGGAGCTGTTATCTTGTGTTAGGGAGCTGTTATCTGGTTACCTTCCCATTGTTCTTTTGTTTGGCTGCTGGGGGGGAAAAGTGAGGGTGTGATATCACTCCAACTTGCAGTATAGCAGTAAAGAGTGATTGAAGTTTATCAGAGCACAAGTCACATGACTGGAGGCAGCTGGGAAATGGACAATATGTCTAGCCCCATGTCAGATTTCAAAATTGAATATAAAAAAATCTCTTTTGAGAAATGTATTTCAGCGCAAAATTCTGCTGGAGCAGCACTATTAACTGATTCATTTTGAAAAAAATGTTTTTACACATGACAGTATCCCTTTAAGGTACTTTGCTTGAAATGCATAAAAGTTCTCTGTTGAGATGATTTTATTTCTGGGTGTATGAATACAAGACACATACTGGTCATTTTCAAACCCTCCGTTTGTGCCAAGATAACTAAATAAAAACAGAATTTCAAAAAGTTGTTACTACGTATGAATAAATATTGATTGAAACAGGTATGAAATCAATACTCAAATCTGTTTTTCAATTTTAAATATAGTAGATGGAGACCAGATGTTCATGATTACAATAGTCCCCTGTGATAGTATCGCTAAGGAATATTAACGTATGTCTTCTGGCATGAGTGTCCATTAATACCACAGCAGGATGCTATCAGGCAGAATTGTTTCATTAACCTGAAGAGAAAGTAGCTGCCGGTGGTTAATAGCATGTTGGTTGCTGTAGTTCTCCCTGAGAGGGCTGCATAATTCAAAATTATCTAGAAATTTTAACTAAAATTACAAGAATTTTCTGTTCCAGCTCTCTGGTTTCTCAATAGGGTCAGACTTTTGCAGTGTGATATTAGACTCAATTTTATACCGAACAACCTTAAACACCCTCATTAATGAGTGCTGTCTGATTAAGAATAGAATGCATGTATTAAAGATCATTAACCACATGGTGCAGATATGTGTAGTCAATAGGAGCCAGCTCAAGTAGCATCTCTGGCCTCATGGCCCTGAGTTTCTATTTCTGTGCTGTATGCCTGTAAATGCAGACTTTACCGACCTTTCATCTAACATCCTTTGCAGATTTCATGTTGATTTACAGGTGTGGCTGCAAACACCAGTGTATGCTGAATATAAGGTATTGTATATGTACCAGTGCTCCTTTTAATAAAAATGTGTACCAGCCGGGCTAAAAAAACAAATGCAGTGCCATGCTGCCTAAATTTTGCATTTCTGGGCATCCTTCTTTAGCTGAAAAATAAAAAAAAAAGTGTGAAAATGTTAGAGAGCTCACCAAAAACAATGCCCCACACCAACATTTTAGGGAAGCAGTCCACTGAAACAAATGTACAGCACATAATACATGTCCCTAACAGGAGTCCTTTCCAAGTGAAAAAACATAGCAATTTATTGGGAGATGTCTAACATGTTGGCAGCCTCAGTAAATTAGGCTTTTCTTGTCTTCTAAGATTGTAGTATGTCTGAAATAGCAACCAATGTTTAGCGGCAGGTTTTCCTGACAACAGTCTGATATAGTCCAATACATATACAGTATCACCAATCCACTGATTAGCCAAATTACCTGTATAGGGTCATGCAGGAGATACTAGTGAACCATTAGGCCTGAATTTGGGAAAAGGCCACAAAGGCCTGGGCCTAGGGTGGCAGGATTTTAGGGGGTGGCATGCCGACCAGCCACATCCACATTGGTTAGGAAACTAGGGGGCTGCTCAGCAGTTACAATGGTTTCTTAAATTTCACGTGTGCCAATCCCCAGTGCTCCTGACCTGATGATGAAAATTTCTGCATGTGCATGAATGAAGCGGAGGAGACAAGGGTGATGAACGGCAGCGGGCCTAGGGGCACCCTGCAGGGAAGGCCATGTAATTTCTGGGTCTTCTAATAACCAAATAAAGTGCCAGTAGGTATCAGACCAGATTTTTGGTTTGGACAAATATACTGCTTTGTTTTAAAACTATTAAAGGAAACTATACCCCCAAACAATGGAAGTGTCTATAAAATTATATTTCATAAAACAGCATGAAATAGTCACTGTGCCATCCTGCTATGAGTTCTGGGGGTATACAGAAGATACATGGTTAAAGGTCTTAGTACAAAGTTGATCCAGAAACAAGTCCAGCAAATTGGAGAGCCTTTAGATGGGGTTTTCCACTTTCTTTTGATCAACTAGAAGTTACACAGGTTTCACTTAGACCAAAAGGTTGGATGTGTGTTTTTTATCAACCTAAATAACTATGCTTATTTAATTATTATGCTGATTGAGTGGGACTGGAGATATTGTACAGCAGCCCCATAATAATGTAAATTTCTTTCTAACCAGCAAAAAGGGATACACAGAAATATCACAAAATAGTGGCTTGCTCTTAAAGAGATACTGACACCAGAAATTAAACTCTTTTGAAAGTCCTTTGAAAGCAACTTATTACTTTTCCATAAAGTATTTGCAGGATGCAATTACATTACCTGTCTGATGCCCCATGTTCCGGTATGAGGGGGCTGCCATATTTGTGCAGCAGGAGTCCGTTAGCAATAGAAACTTGAACTGACAGGCTGAGACGGGACAGTCAGGTTGGCAAAACACTCTTTAGGTTTAGGAACTTCAACTAACAATTGTTTACAAAAACAAAACTTTCAGCAAAAATGATCAACATAACCTATAGGTAACTAAAAAGTGGTTTTAGTGTCAGTATCACTAATGTAAAATATGGTAAAGGGTAATATTTACAATTATGGGTATAGTTTTCCTTTAACAAATAAGGAACAAAACGGGGGCTCCCCGCTACAATGTCTTTGCATATAGACATTAAGGTAGAGTTACTCACTGGTAAACAAAGTAATTAATGGTGTTGTTCGTGAAGAGTTAAGGATGTAAAATGGATCTGCAGGCTTTCGTGATGTTACTAGGCAACAAGAAAAGGTGTTTCAAAACTGGAATCATTTTTAGTACAGAGACATGATAATCATGCTCCAGTTTTTTACAGTATGTGTGATTTTTTTTCAGTTAAAATAAAAAAATTAGAGGGAATGATGTTGATGTATAATTTTTTGAAGGTCGGTTTATTTTTATCCAGTACAAAGTAATAAAGGCTTTTTTCTCATTTTAGCTTGAATACCTGAATGTCAAGCACCACAATATATATATATATATATATATATATATATATATATATATATATATATATATATATATATATATATATATATATATATATATATTATATATATATATATATTGTATATATATACCACACTCGCAGGTCTTAAAGAAACTTGACATTTTTGATTGTTAATGAGGGACTAATGTTTTGGCCTACTCCAAGGCCTTTCTCAAAGAGATTTAACAATAAAAATTGTTCAAGTTGTGAGTCCGGATCTTACTTGATGGATATAAATAAGAAACTGAAAATAAAATATTCTTCTAATACTTGGTTGAAAACCCTTTGCTGGTAATGACAGCCTGAAGTCTTAATCTCATGGACATCACCAGATTCTGGGTTTCCTCCTTTTTAATGCTCTGCCAGGCCTTTACTGCAGCGGCTTTCAGTTGCTGTTTGTTTGTGGGCCTTCAAGAAGTGAAATGCACCTCAACTCTGTTCGGATCAGGTGACTGACTTTCCATTCAAGAATATTCCACTCCTTTAATTTAATAAACTCCTGGGTTGCTTTGGCTGTATGTTTTGGGTCATTGTCCATCTGTATTATGAAACGCCTCCCAATCAATTTGACTGCATTTAGCTGGATTTGAGCAGACAGTGTCTCTGAACACCTCAGAATTCATTCAGCTGCTTCTGTCCTGTGTCACATCATGGATAAACACTAGTGTCCCAGTGCCACTGGCAGCCATGCACGCCCAAGCCATCACACTGCCTCCGCCATGTTTTATAGATTATGTTATATGCTTTGGATCATGAGCTGCTCCACACCTTCTCCATACTTTTTTCTTGCCATCATTCTGGTAGAAGTTGATCTTGGTTTCATCTGTCCAAAGAATGTTTTTCCAGAACTGTGCTGCCTTTTCTAGATTTTTTTTTAGCAATCTATCCTTTCTATTCTTGAGGTGTATGAGTGACTTGCACCTTGCAGTGTATTTACTTTCATGCAGTCTTCTCTTCATGGTAGACTTGGATATCAACACACCTACCTCCTGGAGAGTGTTGTCACTTGTTTGGCTGTTGTGAAGGGGTTTATTTTCACCATGGAAATGATTGTGCAATCATCCACCACTGTTGTCTTCCATGGACGTCCAGGTCTTTTTGCATTGCTGAGTTCACAGGTGCTTTCATCCTTTCTCAGGATGTACCAAACTTTAGATTTTGCCACTCCTAAAATTGTAGCAATTTCTCGGATGGGTTTTTTCTGTTTTTGTAGCTTAAGGATGGCTTGTTTAACCTGCATGGAGAGCTCCTTTGACCACATGTTGTCAGTTCACAGCAAAATCTTCCACATGCAAGCACCCCCCTCAAATTAACTCCAGGGCTTTTATCTGCTCTATTGATAATGAAATAATGAAAAAAGGAATTGGCCTCATCTGCCCATGAAATAGCCTTTGAGTCAATTGTCCAATTGCGTTTGAGCCCCTGAAATGAAGTGATTGTGTTAAAAAAAGGCTTTAGTTCCTCACATTTTTATGCAATATTTTTGTTCAACCCACTGAATTAAAGCTGAAAGTATGCAGTTCAACTGCATCTGAGTTGTTTTATTTTAAATTCATTGTGTAATATGTACAGAGCCAAAATTAGAAAAAAAGTTGTCTCTGTCCAAAGATTTATGGACCTAACCATATATAGTCATAGTAGGAAGTCACACTCACAGGACTCAATCAGATTCAATCAGAAGATATTAATATTGAGCATGTATCATGGCACACATATAGCCTATATTTAACATTAAAGGGACTGGACCAGGACAATTAATATTGAGTACAGGAGTTTGCCTGGATAAAATTGCTGGTGTGAAGAGTCAGGATCTATGGCCTTGTTCATTGTGATTTACGGGGTCAAACAGTCAATGTTTAAGAGCATGGTTATAGGGCAAGATTAATGGCCAGGGCTATGATCTGGGTTATGGTACAGCACAGGCAGTTGAAAGTGTAGCGAAAGGAAATGACAACCCAAGGAGAAATTAAGTATATCAGCTTAAAATTACCATAAAATAATTAAACCACCAAGAAGGGAATGTTTAAGGAACAGAGAGTGAAGAACACATAGTGTCCATAGGACATAGCGGATCCATACAGATTGTCTTATTAGTCAATGGACCCAAGTTACGATCAAAATCATATATACACATAATATAAAGCGACCCAAGTCAGTGAACTTGTTCGAACACACAAAATATGGGTGATCCAAAAATCATTTGTAAATGAATGATGAATAGGATATCAGTTCAATGAGTCCATATGGATTGTATTCAGTCTATAAATCCAGCATAGTTCAAGTTGTAATAAAAGTCACTCTCTGCTCTGATTAATGGAGGAATATGGTCAATCAGTTTTTGTTTGAGATGCACAGCACTAAGGGTCAGTTTCTTAGAATTAGAAGGATTGCATCAAATATGGAAACATTTTTGGAAGCATCTGATAAACTGATTAAAAAAATCATTGCCAGAGGATATGAAAGATGTAACCTAGAGGCCACAAGGGATGGGGTAATAAGGATCCCCTGAGATACGTTACTAAGGGGTTCAATTAATAAAAGTAAAATGGACAGAACACCACTTGTGACAGAATATGGTATATGGACCTTCAAGTAAGAGCATTGAAAAAATTGTAAAGATACATTGGTCTTTATCAAAGAAAGATTACACATTTGGACGATTGTTTAAAAACCACCCTTTATTTTCATATAAAAGAGGGAAAAACATTGCAAATCATTTAGTATGTACAGAAATACGGAAACCCCAGGAGAAAACACTATTTCTTGCCAAACCAAAATATGGCACTTTCCCCTGTCTGAATTGTAGTAACTGCAATTCTATTATCAAAGGGAACTTTATTACACATCCACATAAAGGACATCACATTCCAATTAAACAATATCATACCTGTAATTCCGAATCAGTGATATACGCACTGAAATGCCTATGTGGCAAACTTTTTGTTGGACAAACATCCATCAGGTGAAAGTGCGAATAGGAGAACATAAAAGATCAATTACCTAACTTGATCCTAACAATAAAAAATCACAAACACCAATGGGAAGACATTTCTTTATTGCAAAACATACTCCAGCAAGCCTCCGTTGGATGGTATTGCAACAAATCCAAATACCAAGTCGAGGAGATGATAGGAAGTTAACCTTACTTAAAAATGAGGCAAGATGGATTGAGCTACTAAACACTGTGGAAGCAATGGGTATGAATAAGAAGTGGAGCTTAAAAATGTTTTTTATAATGTTTTTAGTCATTTTGACTAAACAATAAATTCTATATTATGGACTATACTGTTATCTATACTGTTATTGGACTGAGTCACAAGAAGTATGGTAGGTAGGGATGTAGCGAACGTCGGAAAAAAAGTTCGCGAACATATTCGCGAACTTGCGCAAAAACGCGAGCGGTTCGCGAACGGTTCGCGAACCCCATAGACTTCAATGGGAAGGCGAACTTTAACATCTAGAAAAGACATTTCTGGCCAGAAAAATGATTTTAAAGTTGTTTAAAGGGTGCAACGACCTGGACAGTGGCATGCCAGAGGGGGATCAAGGGCAAAAATGTATCTGAAAAATCTGCCTGTGTGTGCTTGGAAGAGATAGTGTAGGGGGAGAGCTGTTAGTGATTTCAGGGACAGATGATAGTAAGTTTGCTGGCTAGTAATCTGCTTGATACTGCTCTGTATTGGAGGGACAGAAGTCTGCAGGGATTTGAGGGACATTTTAGCTTAGGTAGCTTTGCTGGCTAGTAATCTACTGTTCTCTTTAAACAACTGCCATACGTTGACCTTGTAGGCATTGTTTGCCCAGTTTTTTTGGACGCAGCCACTGAAGCACAGTTGCCAGAAAAAATATGCCATATAAATGCTGAAAATAGTCATTTTTCGCCATACGTTGACCTTGTAGACATTGTTTGCCCAGTTTTTTTGGACGCAGCCACTGAAGCACAGTTGCCAGAAAAATTATGCCATATAAATGCTGAAAATATAAATTTTTTTGGTTGCAGCCACTGAAGCACAGAGGCCAGAAAAATTATGCCATATAAATGCAGAAAATATGCATTTTTTTGGTCGCAGCCACTGAAGCACAGTTGACAGAAAAATTATGCCATATAAATGCTGAAAATATAAATTTTTTTGGTTGCAGCCACTGAAGCACAGAGGCCAGAAAAATTATGCCATATAAATGCAGAAAATATGCATTTTTTTGGTCGCAGCCACTGAAGCACAGTTGCCAGAAAAAATATGCCATATAAATGCTGAAAATAGTCATTTTTTGCCATATACGTTGAGTCAACGTATGGCAAAAAATGACTATTTTCAGCATTTATATGGCATATTTTTTCTGGCCTCTGTGCTTCAGTGGCTGCGGCCAAAAAAACTGGGCAAACAATGCCTACAAGGTCAACGTCGTTGACCTTGTAGGCATTGTTTGCCCAGTTTTTTTGGCCGCAGCCACTGAAGCACAGAGGCCAGAAAAAATATGCCATATAAATGCTGAAAATAGTCATTTTTTTGGTCGCAGCCACTGAAGCACAGTTGCCAGAAAAATTATGCCATATAAATGCTGAAAATATAAATTTTTTTGGTTGCAGCCACTGAAGCACAGAGGCCAGAAAAATTATGCCATATAAATGCAGAAAATATGCATTTTTTTGGTTGCAGCCACTGAAGCACAGAGGCCAGAAAAATTATGCCATATAAATGCAGAAAATATGCATTTTTTTGGATGCAGCCACTGAAGCACAGTTGCCAGAAAAAATATGCCATATAAATGCTGAAAATAGTCATTTTTTGCCATACGTTGACCTTGTAGACATTGTTTGCCCAGTTTTTTTGGTTGCAGCCACTGAAGCACAGAGGCCAGAAAAAATTAAACCAGTAGGGTTTGCACCCTAGTTTGTAACGGTGGCGGAGGGAGGAGGAGGACGCTAAAGGACAGCTGTGTGTGGAGTCATGAGGCTTGAAGAGAAGGACAGCTGCATAGAAGTCAGAACAAGTCTTCCGGCGTGCAGTAACCCTCCGAGATCCACCCCTCATTCATTTTAATAAAGGTCAGGTAATCGACACTTTTGTGACCTAGGCGAGTTCTCTTCTCAGTTACAATCCCTCCTGCTGCACTGAAGGTCCTTTCTGAGAGCACACTTGAGGCTGGGCAAGACAAGAGGTTCATGGCAAATTGTGACAGCTCTGGCCACAGATCAAGCCTGCGCACCCAGTAGTCCAGGGGTTCATCGCTCCTCAGAGTGTCGATATCTGCAGTTAATGCCAGGTAGTCCGCTACCTGCCGGTCGAGGCGTTCTTTGAGGGTGGATCCAGAAGGGTTGTGGCGCTGCCTTGGACAGAAAAACATTTGCATGTCTGACGTTACAGACTGGCCAAAGGGCTTTGTCCTTGCAGGTGTGCTCGTGGCAGGATTACTGGCACCTCTGCCCCTGGAATGTTGATGAGTTCCTGAAGTGACATCACCCTTAAAAGCATTGTACAACATGTTTTGCAGGCTGGTTTGTAAATGCCGCATCTTTTCGGACTTGTGGTATGTTGGTAACATTTCTGACACTTTATGCTTGTACCGAGGGTCTAGTAGCGTTGCGACCCAGTACAGGTCCTTCTCCTTAAGCCTCTTGATACGGGGGTCCTTCAACAGGCATGACAGCATGAAAGACCCCATTCTCACAAGGTTGGATGCAGAGCTATCCATCTCCGCTTCCTCATTATCAAGGACTGCATCATCCACGGTCTCCTCCCCCCAGCCACGTACAAGACCAGGGGTCCCCAAAAGGTCACCACTAGCCCCCTGGGAAGCCTGCTCATGTTGGTCCTCCTCCTCCTCCTCCACAAAGCCACCTTCCTCCTCTGACTCCACTTCTGGCACCTCTCCCTGCGTTGCAGCAGGTGCCTGGGTTCGTTCTGGTGATTCCGACCAGAAATCGTGCGCTTCCAGCTCCTCGTCACGCTGGTCTACAGCCTCATCTGTCACTCGTCGCACGGCACGCTCCAGGAAGAAAGCGAAGGGTATTAGGTCGCTGATGGTGCCTTCAGTGCGACTGACCATATTTGTCACCTCTTCAAAAGGTCGCATGAGCCTGCAGGCATCGCGCATAAGCACCCAGTAACGGGGGAAAAAAATCCCCAGCTGTGCAGATCCAGTCCTACCACCCAGTTCAAAAAGGTACTCGTTGACGGCCCTTTGTTGTTGCAGCAGACGTTCCAACATAAGGAGCGTTGAATTCCAGCGAGTCTGGCTGTCAGAAATCAAACGCCTGACTGGCATGTTGTAGCGCTGCTGAATGTCAGCAAGGCGTGCCATGGCTGTGTAGGAACGTCTGAAATGGGCCGACACCTTTCTGGACTGGGTGAGAACGTCCTGGAATCCTGGGTACTTGGAGACAAAACGTTGGACTATTAAATTTAACACATGTGCCATGCAGGGCACATGTGTTAAATTGCCTAGTCTCAACGCTGCCAACAGATTGCTTCCATTGTCACACACCACTTTTCCGATCTGCAGTTGGTGTGGGGTCAGCCACCGATCGGCCTGTGACTGCAGAGATGACAGGAGTACAGATCCGGTATGGTTTTTGCTTTCCAGGCACGTCATCCCCAAGACAGCGTGACAACGGCGTACCTGGCACGTCGAATAGCCTAGGGGGAGCTGGGGGTGCACAGGTGTGGAGGAGGAGAAGGAGGACCCAGCAGCAGAGTAAGAAGAAGAAGAAGACGAGGTAGAGAGCGATGGAGGAGTAGAGGTGGTGGCAGAACCGCGTGCAATCCGTGGCGGTGACACCAACTCCACTGTTGTTGTTGAGCTACCCATTCCCTGCTTCCCAGCCATTACCAAGTTCACCCAGTGGGCAGTGTAGGTGACATACCTGCCCTGACCATGCTTGGAGGACCATGCGTCAGTAGTCATATGGACCTTTGGCCCAACACTAAGTGACAGAGATGCGGTAACTTGGCTCTGCACATGTTGGTACAGGTGTGGTATTCCCTTTTTAGAAAAAAAATTGCGGCTGGGTACCTTCCACTGCGGTGTCCCAATTGCTACAAATTTGCGGAAGGCCTCAGAGTCCACCAGCTGGTATGGTAAAAGCTGGCGGGCTAAGAGTGCAGACAAGCCAGCTGTCAGACGCCGGGCAAGGGGGTGACAGTCAGACATTGGCTTCTTACGCTCAAACATGGCCTTCACAGAAACTTGGCTGGTGGCAGATGACTGGGAATGGGAACAGGTGGTCAAGGTGGAAGGCGGAGTGGAGGGTGGTTCAGACGGGTCAAGGAGAGCAGAGGTAGAGCAGTAAGATGCTGGACCAGAAGGAGTGTGGCTTTTAGTTTGCCTGTTGCCTTTGAGGTGTTGCTCCCAAAGTGCTTTGTGCTTGCCGCTCATGTGCCTTCGCATAGAAGTTGTACCTATGTGGCTGTTGGGCTTACCAAGGCTCAGTTTCTGACTGCACTCATTGCAAATTACAATGCTTTTGTCAGAGGCACACACATTAAAAAAATCCCACACTGCTGACTTTTTGGAAGTGTGCGATCTGGCGGTAACAGTAGAAGTTGGCGGAGTTGGCGGTATTGGCGGCAATGGCGGGTGCGTTGGCCGGCTGAACACAGGTGCCGATACATGTTGTTGCCCTGCTGATCCCTGCGGGCTGTCCTCCCTGCTTCTTCTAAGTCTTATTCTCCTACTGCCTCTCTGACTCTCCGTCTCTCCATCTGAACTACCCTCCTCTTGCTCTCTTCTACTAGGCACCCACAAAACATCAATCTCCTCATCATCATTCTCCTCAGATGCATCAATTTCTTCTGACACATCACAGAAGGAAGCAGCAGCGGGGACCTCCTCCTCATCACTCATTATGTCCATCTCTATCGTGTTCTCTGCCAGAATTAAATCTGGTGTAAGGTCCTCATCTCCTTCATCTTCTTCTGGCAATAATGGTTGCGCATTACTCAGTTCAAGAAACTCATTGGAAAATAACTCCTCTGACCCCAGTGAAGAAGGGGCACCGGTGGTGGAGGAAGTGTTACGTGGGGTGGCCATAGCAGTGGAGGATGAGGAGGATGTTGTGGTAAAGTTAGAAACGGTAGAGGATGGGGTGTGCTGTGTAAGCCAGTCAACTACCTCTTCAGCATTTTGGGAGTTCAGGGTCATTGGCTTTTTAAAACTGGGCAATTTGCTAGGGCCACAGGATTGCATAGCAGCACGGCCCCTAGCACGGCCTCTGCGTGGCGGCCTGCCTTTGCCTGGCATTATTTTTAAAAAAACAACAACAACAACAAAAACTCAGTTGGTTTTTCTGGAAACGATAATACACACAGCTAGATGGCGGGTTGAAGAAAACACTGTGCAAATAATGCCTACAAAGTCAACGTATACACTACTACAGCGGTGGATACGGATTACGTAAAATATATGAATGCTGCTTGAAAAAAAGTAACTCAAGTGGTTTTTCTAGAGACGATAATATTATCAATATTTAGACAAAATGTGAACAAGCTCACACAGCTCGATGGCGGGTTGAAGAAAACACTGTGCAAATAATGCCTACAAGGCCAACGTATACACTACTACAGCGGTGGATACGGATTACGTAAAATATATGAATGCTGCTTGAAAAAAGTGACTCCGGTGTTTTTTCTGGAGACGGTAATATTATGGATATTTAGACAGAATGGGAACAAGGTCACACAGCTCGATGGCGGGTTGAAGAAAACAGTGTGCAAATAATGCCTACAAGGCCAACGTATACACTACTACAGCGGTGGATACGGATTACGTAAAATATATGAATGCTGCTTGAAAAAAGTGACTCCGGTGTTTTTTCTGGAGACGGTAATATTATGGATATTTAGACAGAATGGGAACAAGGTCACACAGCTCGATGGCGGGTTGAAGAAAACAGTGTGCAAATAATGCCTACAAGGCCAACGTATACACTACTACAGCGGTGGATACGGATTACGTAAAATATATTATGGCTGCTTGAAAAAAGTGACTCCGGTGTTTTTTCTGGAGACGGTAATATTATGGATATTTAGACAGAATGTGAACAAGGTCACACAGCTCGATGGCGGGTTGAAGAAAACAGTGTGCAAATAATGCCTACAGGGCAAATAATGCCTAAAAGGTCAACTTATACACTACTACAGCGGTAGTAAAATAAAAAAAGTAAAATAAAAAAAAAATGAATATTAAAAAAAAAAAATTAAAGTTGGTGCTGCTGAACTACTAGGAGCAGCAGATTAGCACACCAGTCCCACTCCCCAACACTGCTAGACTAATAGCACTGGGCTCTTATAGTAGTAGTAGTAGTAGTAGTAGTAAAACAACAAAAAATAAATAAAAGCAGTCCTTACAAGGACTACTGTTATTGCAGCAGTCAGCAGATGAGATCAGAAGCAGGACAGCTGCCCACTGCAGCTACATACAGAGCACTGCAGTAGAAGGTAGATTACTAGCCAGCAAAGCTACCTAAGCTTAAATGTCCCTCAAACCCCTGCAGACTTCTGTCCCTCCAATAACAGAGCAGTATCAAAACGATTACTAGCCAGCAAACTTTCAACTGTCCCTGAAATCACTAACAGGCAGCAGCTCTCTCCCTACACTATCTCTTCAGCACACACAGGCAGAGTGAAAAAACGCTGCAGGGCTTCGGTTTTTATAGGGAAGGGGAGTGGTCCAGGGGAGAGCTTCCTGATTGGCTGCCATGTACCTGCTGGTCTGGGGTGAGAGGGCAAAAAAAAGCGCCAACAATGGCGAACCCAAAATGGCGAACGTCGCGCGACGTTCGCGAACTTCCGGCGAGCGCGAACACCCGATGTTCGCGCGAACAAGTTCGCCGGCGAACAGTTCGCGACATCTCTAATGGTAGGGCCCTTTAAAGAATATATGATTTGCATATAACATATGTACAAATTAATCTGATGTCATATGCTAATTTGGAGTAGATATTTATATGTTGATAGTACTCCATTCAGATTTACCTTAACACCTGGCCACTAGTAGGAGCTGGTTTTATAGGTCACATGATGTGGTGTGGGGAATCACTGTTTTCATCAGTTTTCTGTAAATTGCACCAGAGGAAGGACCTAAATGGTCTGAAACGTTTAAAGTGTTATGAATCTCAAATAAAAACAAACAAACTCGTTTTTTACCAATTGCTCCCCAGTGGACCATTAGTTTATATGCTACATTGAAGTAGAGTCGGCGAAGCTACTGCACTGTTTGAGGAGCCAAATTTTTATACACTTTGCTGCTATCCAGAGACATTTTCAAATGAATATTGTCAATCAGCATGCATCGCATTGAGGGCAATGGGTGCATCAGCCAGATTCCAATGTCGCCCTAATTGAGGACCTGTGGTTGGCCATCCGTGGCCATCCGAATGTGGTGATCATTTTTTCCAATGTACATAAGCCCACATGGGCATTTGATGAAGTAAATGAGAAATCTAGAAGTGCTTGACAGTCGGTGATTAATGTGAATAATTTTCCCAGTGTGCGGGTGATTAAATGATGAACCTGAAATTAAGTAGTTGCATGTGGTGCATGTTGGACATTTATAGCATCCAATTTTGTGGGAATCTAGCCAAATAGACATTGATTCACAAGTGTAACAATGTTTTGGATCGGTCTTTACTAATAAAAATAGATCACAGAGACTCTTACCACTTTTGAATGCAATCCGAGGATGTGTCCTGAAAGAGGGAGGTAAGGTTGTGTCCCGCTCGAGCACGGACCAGTGGTCATGTATAGCACGTACAACTGTAAAAGGGACAAATAAGCCCTCTACATAAACGGCTGTCTCCAGAATGGCCTGTGTGGGGCTCTATTATAATCTGATCATTTGATGCTCATGCTTTTTTTTTTTAATAGCTGATAGACAGCTCTTTTTGTACTATAATGAATGTTCTCTAAAGCAAGACATTTAACACCCCTGCTCAGGATAGATGGAAGCCTTATAGTATAGGGTTCACAAGGTACAGCTTCTCTGCAAAGTTTGCAGTTTTGTCAGCTGCAAAACTTTTTTGCAAATCGCAACTAAACTTTTGTCATGAGTTCTGTTTTGTTAGAAATAAATGTGCCAGAAAAAAAACCACAGAAAAAATTAAGACGTAATTATTATTTGTCCCAAAACTTCCACATTAGCCAATCAGATCGGTGCCCTCACAAGTTTGGGCACCAGGTTTGTCAGAAATTGGCAACATCTGAGCCTTTTTCTAAGAAGAACAGTTGCAGCATAGTTGGAAGGCGCTTCTCTCACGACATGTATATGCTAATGCAGAGCTAAAAACCCCTTAACTGCATCAGGGCCAGATTTACATAGCAGCTGACCCTAGGCCCGCTGTTGTTCATTGCCCAGTCCCCTCCTTTTATTCAATCAAATTTTCATCATCGGGACCAGAGCAATGGGATTTGCGTACAGGAAATTTTAAAAACTATCATATCTCCTGTGCCTCCCCAGTGTTTCTGAACCAATGTGGGTGTGGTTGGCCAGCATGTCGCCCCCTGGTTGCCTCTGCACCAATCCAGGCCTGACTGCAATGTAGTTTTGCCTTCCCATTTTGCTTATTTTTGGCAAAGGGAAACAGGACAGTTTCATTCATCTCTAGTAAAGGGACAGAAAATAATAAACTATTAATAAAGTGTTAATAAAGTATTTGTGACCCACAACAAAGTGTAATATTTAGTAAAGAAGACAAATTTGGGGAAGTCTGGATTTATACTTTCTATACTGCAACTTTTTCAGATTTGACCTCCAAAACATGCAAACTTTTCTGATTTGATGCCCAAAACCATGAAATCTTTGGATTTTTGGAACGAAACCCAGCGCAGATCTGGATATTTTCAAAATGTCAGAGGGACATTGACTTCTACATGAACTCGGCAGGTCTGAGTTGGAGTACTTTTTCCCTTTAAAAGTGCGACAGGAAAAATGGACTTTAATAAATAACCCACTTAGTTTTGGGCTTCTATACCTGCCCAAGGTAATCACAGCCCTTTAGCAGTGACATTTAGTACCTCCAAAAATGTCCCAGTAGCTCCCCATCTTCTTTTCAGTTAATTCACGGAATTCATGCTCTGTGCTGCTGTAATTTACTGAGCTTAGTGACCAACACACAAAATACTGAATATATACGTATAATATAAATGTCACGATATAAGTCTGATTAGTAAATAATTCAGATTATTAGTAAATGGCAGCTCAAAAAACAGTAATTTATCATCAGAATGTAATAATCAGCCCTATAGCATCAGCTTATATGACAAACTTAATTTTCTGCTTGATGATTTGCGGGTACCCCCGATTTTAGCTTCTCAATGGTACTCAAAGCACACTGAGTATGTGCATCTACTGAAACCCATGATGGGAAACACCTGTTACAACTTAAAATGAATGGTTAGAGATGCTCAACTTTTAGGCTGGTTGAATACTGTAAGTTCAATATATATAATATAGCCATTATTATTTTTAGAGTTTAGTTCTCCTTTAAAAAAAACCCAGCCTATTCCACTTAATTTTAGAAAAAGTATTATCCCTGTCAGGTATTCTTGCTGTTAGATGTTCTTTTAATAAAAATCTTAATAACTTTGCAATGTTGTTCTCTATTTTGTTACTTTTTATTCTGTTTAATGTAAAATTCACATTGGCCCTATATTAATGCATAGAGTGAATTAAACTATGCCTAGATTTTCTTCAACATTGCTAGTAGTCATCTTTTTATAGTTGATATTTCCACTCCATAAGTGTATCTCTGATTATGTCAAAGGACATATTTATCTGCATCATGCAATTATGTGCAAAGAAAATTAATTGGTTCTGAATACTGAAGACAATGTGACCTTTTATCCAAAGAAACACTGTTTACAAATCTTAACAGTCCAGTGCACTGAGGTTAAACCATTTATCACATCTAACAAAAATCATTTCACTGCTAATTAATATGGGACAAAAATAGAAGAAAACAGTCATAACAATCCCATCATTTCTGGTTACTTTGTACCATATCTACCTACGAGTGATTTATATTTGCTATATTACAATTAAAAATTATTTTAAAAATATATAAATATAATAATTATATCATATAAAAATATATATATATATATACATCCTGACGACGGCTCCAGGTGAGCCGAAACGCGTTGATACACCATGCACCAATAAATAACTTTTTGATACACATTGGATGGTGATCGCTGTAAGTGCTTTCATGGACTGCTCTGAATATTTTTGGATAGCACCCAGCAAGTGACTATATGAGTGGTGAGTGCCGATAATCCCCACAATTTAATGCCTCTTCAATGGCTTATCTTAAAACCAATTGTCAAAAAGAAAACACAATTAGACACACCACAGTTAGATACTTGCCATCTAAATTCAGTGGCACAGCTGAGGGGGAGTTCCTGGAACCTCAGTGATCAGTGCACAGCAGATCATTGATGGTTCCTAGGGCAAAATACAGCATGAACAGATCGAGGGCTAAAAGGGTAGGCTGAGGTTCCGTGCATAGGGCAAAATACAACCCGGACTATAAACCAAACTATGAATCACAGAATAGTAAAATGAAAACACTTACCATTTAGGGGCAGATTTATCAAGGGTATTAGAGGGAATTTTCTAAGTAAAAAAATTCGAAATTCAAAGTCATTTTTTGGATACTTTGTCCATCGAATAGGATACTACGACTTCGAATTTCGATTCAAAGTAAAATAGTTCGAATATTCGACCATTCGATAATCGAAGTACAGTCTCTTTAAAGAAACTTCGATTTTAATACTTCGCCAAATTTTGTCATTTTACCAGCTGCCCCAGTCATGTGACTTGTGCCTGCACTTTAGGATGGAATTACTTTCTGGCAGCCTGTTATTTCTTCTACTTAGGGCTAGTCCACACGGGGAGATAGCCACGCGTTTGCGGTCGCGGCGACAAAGCGCCGCGCCAGTCGCCGCGACCGGCGCAGGCGACAGTTTTGTATGGGCGCCTATGTAAAAACGCCTGTGCTAACCACACGAGGCGATGCGCTTTTCAACAGTCGCCTGAAAATGCCTCGCCAGGCTTTTTCAGGCGACTGTTGAAAAGCGCATCGCCTCGTGTGGTTAGCACAGGCGTTTTTACATAGGCGCCCATACAAAACTGTCGCCTGCGCCGGTCGCGGCGACTGGCGCGGCGCTTTGTCGCCGCGACCGCAAACGCGTGGCTATCTCCCCGTGTGGAATAGCCCTTAAGGTAACTAAATGTGTCTCAGTGGGACTTGGGTTTTACTATTAAGTGTTGTTCTTAGATCTTCCAGGGAGCTGTTATCTTGTGTTAGGGAGCTGCTATCTCGTTACCTTCCCATTGTTCTTTTGTTAGGCTGCTGGGGGGGGACTGGAGGGGGGTGATATCACTCCAACTTGCAGTACAGCAGTAAAGAGTGATTGAAGTTTATCAGAGCACAAGTCACATGACTGGAGGCAGCTGGGAAATGGACAATATGTCTAGCCCCATGTCAGATTTCAAGATTGAAGTGCTATGTGCTATGCCGAAGTGCTATGTTAGCCTATGGGGACCTTCTAGAGCATTTTTCTACATTTTTTGAAGTCTAAGAAAAATCATTTGAACGATGGATGAAATCATTCGATTCGAAAGATTTCATAGTTTGATCGAACGATTTTACTTCGACCGCAAATGCCCAAATTCGATGTAAAAAGAAGTATTCCAATTCGATGGTCGAATTTCAAAGCTTTTTCTACTTCGAAATCTGACCCTTGATAAATCTGCCCCCTAAAGTATAGAAGGAATAAATATAAATAGGTTGTTCTCACTTCTAGACATGAAAAATGAATCACCCATTATCAAAACATTAGAATTGCTCAAGACAAAGAATGTGCCTCATAACAACAGGTAGTAGATAACCTGTTATCTACCTGCTAAAAATGCCATATTTTATACACTGAACTTATTGCACCAGCCTAAAGTTTCAGCTTGTCAATAGCAGCAATGATCCAGGACTTCAACCTTGTCACAGAGGGGTCACCATCTTGGAAAGTGTCTGTGACACTCACATGCTCAGTGGGCTCTGAGCAGCTGTTGAGAAGCGAAGCTTAGGGGTCGTCACAAATTATCAAGCAGAAAATGAGATTGGCCTGTAATATAAGCGGATGCTATAGGGCTGATTAATAAATTCTGATGATGATGCACTGGTTTCTGTGCTGCCATGTAGTATTTATCTGTATTAATACTGATCAGCCTTATATTGTGACATTTCTATTCTATATGTACTGTATATTGTGAGTGGGACCCTAAGGTCAGTAAGTGACAACAGCACAGAGCATGTGCAGAGAATCAGCAGAAAAGAAGATGGGGAGCTACTGGGGCATCTTTGGAGACACATATCTTCCCTGCTAAAGGTATGAGGCTACACTGGCTGGTACCAAGAAGCCCAAAACATAATGTACAACATTTCTAGCTACTTCTTTAGTTAAACCAGGAGCAACCATTAAGATGTGTTCATTCCGTTAAAAAGAGATTTATAGAACAGGGTTTATTTATTTTGTTTTTAATGTTGTACTTGCTTCTGCCAAATTATTTCAGCACAATATCACAAGCTGTTAGAGTAGCAGATCCAAGAATAGCATTAATAAAGTTGCCAGATTTTTATTCACACACAGAATCTTGCGAATTGTGTCCATGGAAACAGACAGAACTAAAAATCTGAGAGAGGGTGCCTTCCCTTCAGTTGCCTCTATCCAGTTGAATAGGCCTCAGCAGGGTGGTGTTTTCTAATAGTAATTTGAGAAGAATTTCTGATTCTAGAATTTGTATTGTCTTAAAGGAAAACTAAAGCTTAAAGGGATACTGTCATGGGAAAACATGTTTTTTTTGAAACGCATCCATTTTTCAAAAGAGAAAACAGATATTGTTATATTCAATCTGGAAATGTGACATGGGGCTAGACATGTTGTCCATTTCCCAGCTGCCTCCAGTCATGTGACTTGTGCTCTGATAAACTTCAATCACTCTTTACTGCTATACTGCAAGTTGGAGTGATATCACCCCCTCCCTTCCCCCTCCCCCCCAGCAGCCTAACAACAGAACAATGGGAAGGTAACGAGATAGCAGCTCCCTAACACAAGATAACAGCTCCCTGGAAGATCTAAGAACAACACTTAATAGTAATAGCCAAGTCCCACTGAGACACATTTAGTTACATTAAGTAGAAGAAATAACAGGCTGCCAGAAAGTAATTCCATCCTAAAGTGCAGGCACAAGTCACATGACTGGGGCAGCTGGGAAACTGACAAAATGTCAAGCCCCATGTCAGATTTCAAAATTGAATACAAAAAAATCTGTTTGCTCTTTTGAGAAATGGATTTCAGTGCAGAATTCTGCTGGAGCAGCACTATTAACTGATGTGTTTTGGGAAAAAACATGTTTTTCCATGACAGTATCCCTTTACGGAATTTGAGGGCTACTTATCTGGGTATTTCTTGGGATTTTGGAAACAGCTTGGTAAGAGTTATTTTCAAATGACTTCTTTTTATTATTCTGTGTCATGAGAAAAGTGTGAGCTAGCTTTGCAGTGAGAAACAACGAACAGAATTAGTCTTCACTGAATAAAAAAAGCCATGCTCTCTGGTGTTATTTTATGCATCCTTTTTAAAGGGATTCTGTCATGGAAAAATGTTAATGTGTTAATAGTGCTCGTTCAGCAGAATCATGCATTGAAATCCAATTTTTAAAAGAGCAGTTTTTTTTTTATATTAAATTCAAATCTGCCATAGCTGCCCAGGTGCCCCTAGTCATGTGACTCATAAAACTTCAGTCACTCTTTAATGCTGCACTGCAAGTTGGAGTGATGTCACCCCCTTCCTCCCCTCCCCCGGCAGCCCTTCAGCAAAACAATGGGAAGGTAACCAGATAACAGTTCCCTGATGCCTAAATTGATAAAAATGTTCCCATGCCCCTAGTGGTAGATATGAGAACAGCACTCAACAGAAAAAATTCCAGCCAACCCTTGCCAAACCGACCCAAGTTGTGACTGTTACACCGAATAAGAGAAACAATAGCACATCTGAAAGTAATTCCAAAGTGAAGTGCTGGCTCTTTCTTAGAGCACATGACCAAGCAAAATGACCTGGAATGGCTGCCTATACACCAATATTACAAATAAAAAATGCATTTATTGGTTCAAGAAAACAATTTTAAATGGTAGAATAAATTACATTCAATGTACACAATATAATTTAGTAATGAAAACTATACCTTCATGACAGAATCCCTTCAAATAGACTAAAATTAAAGAGGAGCTAGAGCTACAACATAGTACAATGCACCTTTTCAACATTTTATATTTGATTTCATGATCACAAGTTTCCCCAGGCTTCATGCTGCCATACTTTTTGATTGATACATTAATCATATCTGGCAGATTCATTCATTCATTCATCCATTCATCCATTCATTCTTCTGTTAATGTGGAAGCCTATGAAGGATATAACATTATATGCTATCTGCCCATCTAGAGAATAAGTAAATGTAAGGCTTCTTCGGAGCATTTTTTATAGAATAAACATTCAAATTATCTACAGAAAATGTTAGTTTGTGTTACACCCTCTTGGCTACTCCCCTGGTGCCAAGGTTGTACATTCTTACCAACTTCCAATGCAGATCCTGAGTTCCCTTTGCAAGGTGAAAGGGTACTGGGAATTTCTTCTCCTGGCAGTGCCTCCACCTAATGGGATCCAGTAATACACCTGTGGGTGGCTCCATTGGGAAAACATTCAGCACACACTTCATTGATCTTCATTAATATCAACATAAATGACACACTACCCTGGGAACCTGTGGCAGTCCATTCTGGCACATCCTTGCCAGACAAAGTCCCACACTACTCCCTTTGGCAGACAAATGGGGGTATGTAATAAAAGTTGCAAAGAGCAAAACAATTCGCACCAATAAGAATAAAAATCCACTTCTCGCAATGTAGTATTGTTCCTTAAACTGTTATTGTGCATTGGCGCAAACTTTAAAATTTGCAAACGGTCTTCCACCAAGTGGTGGCTAAACAGTTTGTTCGCGCAAAGGCATAACTTTTTGCATTGCGAATAGTTTTTCCGTTACCAACTTTTATTACATTCCCCCGAAAGAGTCTGAGTCCCTTTTCCCCAAAAGAGTACCAGTGTCCTCAGGTAGCACTACATGCCCAAATACCTTTCCCGTTGGACAAGGTATTTGCTCCCACGTGGCAGGCACATAAAAAGCCTGTATCACAACAGGAAACCTGCTGGATCCTTTTCTTTTTCTACCCTCCCTCAGGCACAACTCACCCTTGGGACACACAGAGGGTTAGGCTCACACAGAGCTGGAACAGGCATCCACAGCGATGAAGTCCTTTTAACCAAGCACCTGCAGCTTGCTTTATCTTTAGGGTAGTGCTCCCAGCACTGTCCATAGCGCGAGCATGATAAACCCCCTTAATTCCTTATAACCCAGCTCCCAGCACTCTTCATAGTGTGTGCACTCAGAAATCCTCCTCTGCAGAACTACAGCTCCCAGCACTCTCCATAGTGAGAGCACACAAGATGTCCATCACAGCTCTTAACCTGCATGGTTGAGCTTACCAGGCTTTGGAGTACCCTGCATCAGCCTGCAGTGCTATCGAACTCCTTTTAGCCCCTTACATCTTTGCAGCAGTTCTGTCCACCCTCTCTCCATGAAAGTGAAAGCAGGAAACCTCCTGTGAGCATATGACTCTCCTATATAGGTGGTGCAGCAACACCTTGTGACACCCTCCGGTATCTGCCAGACTGCTGCACAGGGACAAGGCTCCAGTCCCTCCCAAGACCCTAGGAGATCCTGTAGCTACACAGGCAGGGGATTTCCACTATGTGGTTCAGATTTTCAGGAACAGAGAGGAATTAACCCTCTGTATCCCTACATTTGTATGTTCATAAAAAGGTAATCAGGTGAATAATTTTTAGAACTGAGTGGTTGGCAAAGCATGTCAAGAGAGAGAAATATTGAAAAGTGTCAGTTGCCAGAAGACCATGCATGGGTGATTGGAAAACAGAGAAAGCAATTAAACAACAATTAGGTAATCTCTACCAGAGATTACAAATCTACTAAATATAATACTAATGATTAGGTAATGTAATGTGGTCAAGGTATAGTAAGAAATCGGTATATTTTGGTTAACCATTGTGCATTGCATCTTTAGGAATTCTGTTTGTTCTTTCCTGATGGTGAACAAAAAGTGAATCTGAGTAAAGTGTAGACACATTAATATGTGCCCCTGTAATTGCTCCCTAAACTGGAGAAATGCTCTTGTTTAAATTCCTACTAGTAATGAGTCTTGTCAAGTACTCTTGACTAGGCCATATAAGCATAACAAAACAAAAAAAAAACATTTTAATGGAGAAATGTTATAAGATTTACAATAATACAAAATAGCATTTTGCAGTGTCATATTGTTAATATTCAAGAATTGCAGATTTTGACTGCATATAATTTTCCACTAAGAAGTATTATTTAATACACTGCACAACTGTGCAAACTATAAAATTTGCAATTTTTTACACTAACATAAGGGTCACTCAAGTACTTCATGGGCTAGCAAAACCTAAATTAAATACACACAAAGGAAACATTTTTGTAGAAATGCACTTTCCCATAAGTGAACTAAGATCATTCAGATTCCTATATGGATTTTGCTTTTATCAGCTCAGCCTATGTTACTTAATTATAATGCTCGCTCTGTTCTCTGAACAATCCTTGCATTTCACATAGTGGCTCACTTAAAACTTCAGTAAGCACTTGTGCTTTTCTCACGCTGTACTTACCATTCCCTGCTAAATACTTGAGCCCAAAGTATAGCTAGAAAACAAGCTGCTCCAATATTAAAGAGTACTTTCTAACTGCCAAATATTAGATATTAGCATTAAACAATTTCTACAGCATCTGTCTATCAATGTTTGTGTAAAGTGCTGACTAAAACTAGTAGCATTATGTAAAGTTAAATTTAATAAGATACAGTATTTGAGACTGTATGTATTGTATTTCATAGGATAGCATATCATGCATGTGGATGTACAGTAATCCTTGCTTTAAAGAATTAGCAAACCTTAAAAAAATGTATTCTGTCTTTCTAAATTACTTGCCCAGTCATCATTATAAACTACTTGGGCTTCATCCATGTGCAACTTCTGTAGAGAATAAGCTCTTCCAAGAAGATGTGAATATGTGAAACTTTATAAATAAATTATGAATATAATTTATTTACAAAACAAAAACAGCTATATAGAATACACTGGAGACATCAGAAGCCATTTTGTGGGAGCTTACATAATAACAGCAGATAATAGGGGATCACGGAGGCATAATATCTGGAAATATGCCCTGTTAGCTGACATGTTCCTTGGCCTCCGAGTTCAAATAACTATTCCATATTTACAAAAATACAATGTATTATTCCCTCGTACATTCTGCATGTCTTCCATACAAAAACAAAACAAAGCAAAAATACTGTTCAGTATCTCTAAAACTTGATCACTCGGCTCAACACATACAGCTATGGGCAATAGCTATATATTTGAAGTTTTTCTTTTATGTTGTTTCTTTGTTTTGTATTATATCTTTGTGTGTGCTTAATAAACATATTTAGAGCTGAATAAATATTTTCATCTTGCTTGTTTTCCCATCTTCCTTAAAGGTCTTTTTCTTTCTTAGACTGCCATTTCAGTATTCTTTAAGCTTAAATACTCGTAGGGGGTTATTTATCAAGGTCCGAATTTATCTCAATATCGGCTGCTACATACTCCGATCTAACCCGCTCGGGTTTTTAACGTTTATTTATTATTATATTTTCCTGAAAATTTGCTTTGCAGGAATAGCTCAGATTTTCACGATTTTTTTGTGAATTTTCCCCGAAATCTCCGAATTTTTCGGAGTTCTTACCCGAAAGCTCTGAAAACATCGTGAAATTGCCCGAAAACCCCAACACAACCAAAAATCAATGGGACTATTCCCATTGACTTTTATAGAAGCTCGAAAGGTTTGAGATGCCGTGTTTTTATATTCGGGTTTTTAGCCCTCAGGGTTTAATAAATTCGGGTTTAGGGGAATATTGGGTATTTGGAGATTAGTAAATAACCCCCGTAGTCAAAATTGTTCAGTTCTGTTTATCACATAACAGACTATATCTCTTCTGCAGTAATATAATCAAGTAAAACTATCAGGGGGGTGGAGTATATTGACCCATAGTCATGACTTTGCACATGACTGTGACCAGCTTAATGGGTTGATAAAGTCATACTCAAGACATAGCAATAACATGAATGACCTTGTAAGGCCTGTACAGAAAGGTGTAAAGACTAGTATACTGTACGTTTTCACTTACATTAGGAAAAGTTAATTTAAGAGTATTACTAGAGAGGAACGGACCTACTATACATACTCTACAACTGCTAGTTTTTCTACTACTCCCGGCATTCCATTATGCAAAAATACATACTATTTTGGAGAATATTTTTAAATAACTATACCTGCATGGAGAGATAGGTAATGAAAATTTTTTTAGGTACCGCCCCTAGTTTAAACATTTGCAAGCAGATGATAAAAAATAAACATTGCGTGGTAGTTCATGATGACAGATCAGAGGAAAAGCATTCAGTTGACTTTCTGAATTGATTTCGGCTACTGATAAACATCATTGCCAGAGGCTTGTGTACACAACATACAGTACAAAGCCATAGTTTAAATATTTTACAACTTTAAGAACAAGGTTTTTCAATGCAAACACAACATTTGCATTTTTTCCAGCTACGTAGCTTTTGCTTCTTTTCTAGCAGAAAAGCACAACCTGCTGAGATCTTTTCCTTAACATGTTTTGTCACACAATTGTCATTAATTAACAGAATTTTAAATATACTCTTTAAATCAAATGTTACGGTTGTAATTAGAGGAGATTCTGAGGAAACACTGCAAAATGCATACAAGAAGTATAATCCCCCAAGGTTCTTAAACTTACTGGGTCACAAATGAGCAAACAAATTGTCTACTCCATAGTGAACTGAATTAAGTTAGTAAAAGCAGCCGTCCAAAATGAGAGAAACCAACTAGAGCATGTGAATGGAAACAAAAGTCCAGGACATGTAGGTTTTTACACTAAGGTACTTTACTAAAAGTATAGCTCTAAGTCCACACCATTTGCACACTATTGCATAATTCTTTGATGTCTACCATGATGCTGTTTTGCAAAAAGGGCCTCATGTTCCTAAGTTGGTAAAGGGATTTTGTCATGGGGAAATGTGTTTTTTACAAAATACATCAGTTAACAGTGCTCCGCCAGCTGTTTTGAAATCCATTCTTGAAAAGAGCAAGAAGATTTTTTTTATATTTCATTTTGAAATCTGACATGGGGCTAGGCATGTTGCCAGTACCCCAGGTGCCCTCAGCCATGTGACTTGTTCAACTTCAGTCACTCTTTATAGCTCCACTGCAAGTTGGAGTGATATCATCCCCTCCCTTTGACACCCATCAGCCTATCAACAGAACTATGGGAAAGTAACCAGATAACAGCTCACTGACACCTGCATTGCTAAAAATACTCCCATATCTCTATCTAAACAGTAAAAACCCAAGTCACAACTCCATCAGTTACATTGAGTAGGAAAAATAATAGTTTATCTAAAAGCAGTTCCATTGTGAAGTGCTGGCTCTTTCTAAAAGCACATAACCAGGCAAAATGACCTGAGATGGCTGCCTGTACACCAATATTACAACTTAAAAAATACATTTAATGGTTTAAGAATAACATTTTAAATGGTAGAATGGACACAATTTAATTTAGTAATAAAAACTACACCAGAAAAAGTCTGACAGAATCCCTTTAACTATAGTCCTGTGGGGTTGACATCTGCATAGGAAAGCAATTGAAATATATTTCAAATAAAAATATCATAAGGCTAAAAAAGAGGAGTAGCTAAATGCTTAGGCACCCTGAATTTAATGCCTGTGTGACGTGTACTGAATATAGACACATAGGCACAAATGCTTTATGATGACTTTTACACATGCAATTTTGTGAGCATAAAGATAATTTGCCATCCAGTTTTATGCCATGGCTGTTCTTTCTGCCATTGCCTCATCAGTCCCTGTAATAAGTACTTCTTTTTTTTATCTTGGTTCAGTTTTAGTGAGCAGCCACTTATACAGGTCAGCGAGCCATGTATTTATTTTTGCTAAAAGATTTCCAGTGGAACCTATTCAGATACAGCATGTAGGATATAGGAATGGTATACTTAAAATATACAGAGAAATGTGGTACTCCGCATGATAGTAGCAACTGGGTAGAGAAATAATTATAAACGTTGTGACCTGTCAGGAAGTTTAGCAAAAATGCCCGAAATCCAGAAAAATTAGAATGGAGTGTTTACTTTTGTCTAATGCAATTGGTACAACATGGAGTAACGCTGCTTTCTTCTAAATCCTGATTAAAGTGTGTAATAGACGCTGCAGTTTTCATCATGGCCTTCCAGCTGATTCAACATAACTTTTCTATTACTTTCCATAGAAAACTGGGTTCAGGAAGTTTTTACAGTTGTGGTCTGCATCCTTCAGTGACCCAGGGAAATGTAATATCCCATGAGTGCAGTATAATTGTATTATTCTAATATGGTAGTATTATTTTATTGCTATTACAGCCTTATACTGTATTCTAATAATAGGCCCATTCTTTTTCTTGTCTAGATCACACAATGTTGACTGAAGTCCTCCGACTTTGTAATTTCTCAATTATTTCATAAAAGTTTGACCACATTGCAGTGGCATAACTTACAAGAAAAAACTTTCCCCAGCTGCTCTTTTACCTGTGGTGGGGAAGGGGGGCGCAAGTCTACACATGGAGGGGAGTTGGCGGGAGGGCTGGAAGGATGGGGATCAGAGTGCGCGGGGGCCCTTCTGAAGATTTATTTGCAGGGGCCCCTGCACACTCTAGTTATGCCACTGTCACATTGTTGTGGATATTCACACAGCCAGATCTATGATGTCTTTGATGCTACAGTATGGATTGCAGCTTAATTCATAAGATTACCTAATGGAGGGTTTTTGTTACATTGGCATTATTATGACGTGGAAAATAAAATGGCGAATTTATGAAGGTGTATGTAATTTTATGCCATGTGAACGCCAAATGTGCAGCCATTATTTTACATGGGGGAAGTCACTCTAAGAAAAAACTAAATGCCGTTTTTTACACGGCTGATATTATTTTCCCACCATTTTATACACAGCACAATAAATATGCCACATAAAGATGACAACTCCATTCATAACACACATACAAAACATGTTGTTTCTTTCATGTTGTTTCTGAAACGTAAAGGACCAGTAACATCAAAATAGTTTTTTAAAAAAAATTGGTAGTATACATTGAAAAAAAACACCAAGACAAATTAAACTCTAAAATCGCAATGCCTTTATTAAGAAATAACTTACCGAAACTCCACTAACGCTCCTCTTCAGAAAAGGCAACAGGGTGATGATCCATCGTGCCGCGCTCGAATTCTCCTCCTTGGCTTTCTCCAAGGAAGGTAGGGAGGAGAAATCATACTTGACGTGATCTTCCTTTCCTGGACAAACTCAATGTCAGTACTCCCCCTGCTCCCTTTAGACATACCCTCCCCGAAACTTTAAAAGACCAACCACACCCACCTACCAGCGACTTTGTAACAAGCTTCTAAAATTACATGAACAGGGTGGGCCGTAATGACATAGAGTTCGTCCAGGAAAAGATGATCTTCCTTATTCCCTTGACAAACTCCATGTCAGTACTCACTGGGACGTAGCAAGCTACTATTTTCCCAATGGAAGGGTAAAAGGCTCTTAACAGGAATCTTTAGTCAGGAATGGCATAACACTGAAGAAAGAGCCCAAAATCATGCAACTTCTATAAGTGAACATAGAAAAGTGAAAACTTCAGAAATAAGTTTACAGGGATAAGAATAATCCTATAGTAATCCTATAGTATAGTCTCTATACCACATAGTGAGAGAGATGTTAGCCCACTGTCCGAGTGAGGAAAAAGTGAATCCAATAACAGCTTGACACTTCCAGAAGAGAGAGAGGAATGAAGACACCCATGCATATGGCGAACTCAACAAGTTTGAAATACTTACTCTCCTACTCACCAGAATGCATCCATCACATGTATGCCTAATTTCAGTGCAGACTGCAAAGGCGCCTGTAAGAAACACTTGGTAGGAGTGAGAACCCCAAACAGACCCTTAGTAAGTATGGCCTGTTTAGAATATTACAAAAAGCGCAGGGCATAAAATGCACAATGAGGCACACTTGAGGCATGTACCATAACACCTAAATATCTGATTGTCTAGCAGTCAGATCTGTTCTAACAGGAAACCAATCCCAAAGAACAGGAACAAGGGCACCTGAGACCTACCTGGGGTGAGAATTACTTACATTGTGTAAGATCCTGTGTGAGGGAAACTAAACTAACAATGGCAACACTGGTACCAACTGCCTAATCAAGAAAGATAATGCCAGTGGAGACCAGAGCAACTACCTAAGGATATAAAACCCCTGTTGGATGGCAGAACATAGACTTGTGAGAAAGGTATAACTGGTTACCCATAAAGATTTCCAGGTCCAAAAATAAAACAACCCAAGTGATATTAAGGTAATTACATGAGCCACAGAGGCAGGCTGAACAGTCACCTGGAGAGATGCTCAGAATAACGCATGAAACCAGTCTTCATCCTGCATGTAAGGAACATATTTATATGTAGGAAAAATCAACCAGCCTATATCATATGAACTTCATCAATGAAACTGACCCTAGGACTGGACTGGCCATAAGGATATTCCAGTAAGGGTCAGAAGGGCTTCTGATCCACCAGACTAAAGACATACTGGATCAGATAAACTAGACATACTGGGTCAGATGAACTAGAGTGTAATCAAACCAGAGTGTATCAGGAGTGACTGAGCCTCACAAGAAAGTCCTACTTCTATAGGACAACAATGTAAAATCTAGAAAAAAAAATCAAGACTAATAGTGACGTATCTAGAAGTAACCTAGACAGAGAGCCCTGTGACTATGTAGGATAGACACACCATGCTCAGCCAGCATAAATGGGAAAACCCCATAGTATAGAAATAATGTTGCAGATTTGGCTGAAAGACACAACCTATCCTGACATCCTGTTGGGAGATAGACATAATTGCAGTACATATTACTTTCCCCAAATTATCCACCAAAATGAAATCTACAAGGCTGGTAGAAGTAACTGGAGGCAGTAAGGCTCAGGCCCCTAACTAATTATGTCTAATTACTGACTGACCCTAAGCTAACTGCCACCTCCCTCGCCCATCTGTAATAATAAAAGGGGTGTAGGGGCCACATACACCACTGCCACCCGACACCTTTTGGGCAGCCAGGGGGGCACCTGGATGGGGGGACAAGCACTTGCCACCAAATGCTCTGACAGTAATACAGAAAGGCAACTGAAACACAGGCAGACAAGGAGTAACAAATAATGCACACCAGTGCCTTAACTGATCCAGAAGCTAAAGCCCAGATATGAGATAATGTGCTGGGGAACAAAAGGTCCCATGAACCAAAACCCCTGTCCCTAGGATGCCTTATGAACAGGCCTAATGCTTTCTCAAGGTTAAAAGAAAAATTTTGCTTACAATGGGAGGAAAAGCAAAAGGAGAAGGACAAAAAAAGCTAGGTGGGTGTGGTTGGTCTTTTAAAGATTTGGGGAGGGTCTTTTTAAGGGGAGCAGGACCATCCCGGTGAGTACTGACATGAAGTTCGTCAAAGGAATAAGTCTCCCAAGTAACCATATCTTGGGCTTTAACAGTAGTTATCCGTAAAGATGAATAACCACCCCTCACTCCAAGTCGAGTCTGATCAAGAAGTTAAGGCTCTATATTAAAAATGATGAGCCAAAACAGATAAATTGGTAAATTTGATTTGAGCTGATATATCAGTATTTACACCTCCCTAGGCTTGACTGTCCACCTTGTAGGCTTCAAAAACTAAAATGTTTTAATCTTTATCAATAAAGTTTTTGCTCTTGACTCTTTTTCTTGTCCTAAGGCTTATTGCCATTCGCGGTTATGAAGGTTAAAAATTGAGAAGAATATATATGAGAAGTTGATGAAGTAATACACAATTCAAAGATAACACACAAATACAATTCTGAAAGTTATGAACCATTGCAAATATTCAGCTTAGTACACTTAAAGCAAGTATGAAAAGATCCCAACCTCCCAAATGCTGCGAATTACAGCTTCTAGTTAGCTTATGCCAGCAAATAATTATAATTCAAATGAAACTATAAATTTGACATTCTGGATTTAACTTCACAATATTCTCTAGCCATTCAATTGCTCGGAAGCTGAAACCATGATTTTAAACCTTCTTGTATAATTATAATGTATTTGTTACACAGAGAATCCATGTGTGGCTTACTTAAATGGAAAGTCTGGGAAATATTTTCATTTATGAGGCTTTGTGGCCCTTTTGACCTCAGTGGGTTGAATGGTACTATATAATGTTAGAGAGATAATCCTCTAATAACAGAGAAAGTTTATCTTGCTTCCTGTTGATAATCGCCTTAAAGTGTAGAAAAAGGCTCTTCCTGTTTAAAAACCACCCAGCTTGCTTTGGAAAGCTGCAGTGCTGGTTTAAATGTTTACTAAACAGAGGTCATGAGACAATGCCTCGTTCTCAAATAACAAGGGAGAATTTAGGTTATTTGGGAAGCATGCAGGACAGCTCAAGATGATCTCTCTTATGGTTGCAGAGGAAAGACCACCATGATCGAATTTTAATCATGAATAATGCAGGCCCGATCGCAGCTACTTGGCTAGCACCATTCTGCTGTATACAATTTGTAGATGCTTCTTGCCTTCATGATCTTTGAGGGTTCAGCTTGGTTTTCGTTCAATAATCCTAAAAAGTCTTGTTTCTTTGGACGTCAAGTCGAAAATGTTGCACTATTCAATTGGAAGCACGATTTTGTAGTGACTTTTTCCCCACACATTTTTTTTAACTCTACTATAGTTAAAATTTTCGCCGGCGCCGAAACACGGCAATTCACCGCAAATTTGCGCCCATCGCTATTTGTGAGTTTTTGTTAGCACTACTTGCTAACTCTATTGATCAGGGTTTGAAAAAGAAGAACATAACTGAAATTGCTACTAATGGAGGAAACTGAACTGTTTTTATGAGTCATTCGTAAAATCTACTTTTATTTCCTGCTGTGTTCTCAAGTTAAGCTTGTGTCTGTTCTGTCTATTCTAGGTTTCAGTGGACTGGTAAGAGGATAGTAATATTGTGTTTTCAAATTGTATGTTTCAACAAGAATGTGACATCTGTATTTTTACTAATTCTCAGCTATTTCAGTTGGGAAAATAGGAAAAGGGAACTAAATAGCTAAGCTGTTTATTTCACGCCCTGCATGGATGATGAATAGTCATCTTAGACTTCCCTGTCGGTAAAATTGCAAAGCAGTCATTCCATTCTGATTAACACAAAATAGAAAACAACCTGAAATTATCCAGAATGCTTGGGCTTCTATGCATAATGGGTCTTTCCATAATTTGGATCTCCACGTCTTAAGGCTGCTGCAAAAAATGTAAACATTAAAAAAATTGTCCCCAACCCGGATTTATGGAGCCTAGCTGCTACTATCTTTATTTTATAGAGTAAAATGTATTTTAAAAAATGAATTTGCTTAAAATTCACTCTTTGGTAAATTACCTTCCTATAGACAGTAGATTCCTGGATAATGGGTTTACTATAATAGGATGGGTGTTCCAATGGTTATAGGTGTTTTTCTCAGAACAACAACAATACAATACAACACAACAATATAAACTTCTGCAGTGCTACTGACCTTATTTAGTTTAAATAAAGACGGTGATGGAGAAATGAGGAAAATAAGCAGAAGGGCTGCGTAAATGTATTGGTGAGCCAAGAGTAAGGTTCCCTCTTAGGGAACATTATTGGACCATTCTTTTCTCCCACCAGACGAATTTGGGCAAGCACTGTCCTTAACATATGGAACAAGCACTAATCAGTATTACTAATACCGAAGGGTGTTGTTTATAAAAGGCACTGTCTGGTACAAAATCCATGTCTGAGCAGGAAGCAATCACAGTCCAGCTAAATAGAACATCCAGTGCTTCGTAAATAAGCTGTAGTATTTAAATCCTTTTTCCTAATCTCTCGTTTGTCTTTCCAAAAACCTAAGCCAACATAATCTTGTAAATTTCTGGTAAAGAGGACAGCTATCCTTTAAGTAAGCGAGTAAACCAAAAGGCAACATTCACAGAGTGGTATACACTTCTAATAAAAATGAGTTTCCAGCTGGTCAAAATCAGGGGGGAACACTTCATTCAAAAAGCATTGCAATTGCTAAGGTTGAGGTGGGCCCTGGATAGACTCCAATGACAAATAAGAGATATGGGGAGCACTACTTACACTCTTCAGGTATTGTTGCATACAGTGGTACTATTCCTTAGACATACCGACACGTTCACATTCAGCAAAATTTCACAGGAAAGGCAAGGAAACACCACTTCTTGCTGTGCAAATAATCCTTAATTTTAGCCGGTTTTACCACTCCAAGTACAGAACAACGTTTCGGGGGGGTTGCACCTCCCTTCATCAGATTGACAGGTCAACCTGACGATGGGAGGTGCAAACCCCCCGAAACGTTGTTCTATACTATCTGTTTCAATTATTGTCAATTTAAAATACTTTATTTAATAGGAAAAGGGAGGTCAGAAGGGAATTTTGTAATTATATTGTAACGTATTGTCACCATTTTTGCTTGCCATACATGAAGAGAATCTACTCTATTATGCCTTATAGATTAATATTTTCAATTCACCTTTATAGTTAGTCCTCCTATAGAAGAAAGCTGCTTTTGGACTGACAGTGACTTCTAACTGTAATGACGGTACCATGGCTTGTCTATAGCCTCAATTAACTTTTTTTCTGGATTACACAGCATCCCTTCATAGATTACCAATTTAAAAAACATTTTGCAACATCCTTCTTCCACTATTTCATTTGTGATCCATTCATGTCACTCTTCATTCTTTCATGCCATGCTTTGTTAATCCATAGTATACCTAATATACCTAGACCACATCTTATTGTTAACAACTCAGTCATGTTTCTGATACACCTTAACTTACCCCACCTTCATTATGATAAGGCATGCTCCTTTTTGGCAGATAATTGGAGGGTTGAACAAAATATAGGGGTAAATTTATCAAAGAGTGAAATTCCGCCACTAGAGTGAAATTCTGCAGCTCTCAATTCATTTCTATGGGATTTTGAAAGGCGTATTTATCAATGAGTGAAAGTGATGAATACACCTTTAAAAATCCCATAGAAATGAATGGGGAGTGGCGGCATTTCACTCTAGTGGCGGAACTTCACTATTAACTTCACTCTTTGATAAATATACCCCAAGATCTGAATATAGAGAGTCCATTGGTCTGGAAATGATTCTGCACTGAAACAATTTATACTAACAGTTTTTCATCATTTCTTTCTAATCTATAAACATTCAGAAGTAGTCCAATTAAAACTTCATATACAATCTGGGAATTTATAGTTTTCAGTTATTGTTCAATATTTGCTCGCAGTGTGTGCCGACTTGTAATCTATAAAGCCCAGTCTGTAACTGAAATCTGATTGACTATGACATTTCTACTTACCATCCATTGAAAGAATGAGGAACTCTCTAGCAAGCTTTATAAGCATTGCACTGAGAGTCAGAAAGAGAAAAGGTTACTGAAAGGAAAGTGAACATTTTAATATTCTGCTAAATCTGAGTTTCGTGTGGACAAAAGACTTTAGTAAATCCTACACCTCAATAATCCAATCCAGAGAAAGCTTTGAACATTGCTCTAAAAACATTTGTGTCTCAAACCGTGGACCAGACCAAAAATAGACATCTAGTTAGGAGGTCCTATCAGCTATAAACTTGACATAATACTTGAGTTTGTTAGAGCAGACACCCAACTGCCTTCTTTATTCTGCCTAAAGGCTAATAGGATTTGACAGCAGTGCACTAATAATTAGGGTACATAAAAATTGTGTTCAGCATAAGGAGCTAATTAGTGAGCTTCAAGCTTCTTGCCTTCCTTAAAGTGATACTGACACTAAAAAACTACTGTTTAAAATATGAATGTACATTAAAAGTTACCTATAGGTGATGTTCATCGTTTTTTGCTGAGAGGTTTGTTTTTTTGTAAGCAATTTTTAGTTGATGTTTTTAGCCTGTCAGTTAGAGATTCTAATGCTAACGGACTCTTGTTGCACAAATATGGCAGCCCCCTCATACAGGAACATGGGGCATTAGACAGGAATGTAAAAGCATTGTGCAAATACTTTATGGCAAAAGTTATAAGTTGCTTTCAAATGCAATATTATGATCAATGTAAAAAATAATTGAATTTCTGGTGTATCTCTTTAAAGACACCATTAGTAGTGCTGTATAAGAAAAATGTAATCAATAGTAAGGAACGTTTTTAAAGATTGAGAGGGTGATAATCAACAAAATTGTGCACTTAGCTATTTTCAATTTAAGAACCCCAAGGGAACTTACATACAGTAGCGCAATAAATGGACTTAACAATATGTAGGATTTTGATTTTTGGATTTTGTAGGATTTTTGGTTCACTGGCTTATAGCATTTTATTGATGTTCAATATATGGATGTAATGAGTTACACTTACAGAATTGATCATTTGCATTTCTGGTTTCATGAGTGGATACTTGTGCTAGTTTAGACATGGTGGTAGTACCAGGGTTCCACTAGCAAAATGTGTCAATAAATGCTGCTGGTTTGACCACTGATCTATCAGTTTGCTTTAGTATTAGTGAGCTGCACAGACATTGCAACAGTCAAAGCATGTCCTAAAATTATGTTGGAAGGGGAGGCGTTTTTTACCCTAAAATGCTGGTTTTAAGTTTGATAAAATTCTTATATCTGGAAATTGTGATTTGAACCCTGTGCCATGTAGGTGCTCAACCTACATACAGTGTGCCTCCATAAACAGCTTAAAACTGAGCTGTTTTAGAAACATATTAAAGTAATAAATGATATATATTCAAATCTTTTGTGCTTTGACATAGTAATTGAAATATAAGTGCTATAATTTCATGAATGTTGTGTTCCTGAAGCTCTGCTCAGCGCAGTCTTTCTGCCTATGGGGACTGGGTTTGAGAGTCCCTTAAGGTGTCGCCAAACGTATTTCTCCCCAATATGCCCACAATGAAGTGAGCAATAGACTGATACGATCGGATCAGAATGGAGGCCAAACGGGCAGTCACGGGACTATATCAGCTAAAAGATGCAGCCGCAATCCGACGGGATTATTTAACCTGCCCGATCGGCATCTGGCCAACTTTCAGCCAGATATAGATTGGGGATGCCCATCGGAAGGCCCCACACATGGCCCAATAAGATGCCGACTTGGTCGCTTAGCAGCTTTTATCATCCTGTGTATGGGGGCCTTTATTCTACTGCAACTTTTCACACCTCCACGCAAGTTCCTGTCTTAACTTGAATGAAGCAGAACACAGTCATGATAAAGTGCAAAACTGCAAAGCATGATTCTACTGTCACAAATCAAACTGTTTCAGAAAACAGCCGTCAGCAGGACAAAGTCAGGGAACAAAATATAATCTGAATATATAGTCCATTGGTCTGAAAATTATTCCACACTGAAACAATTTATACTAATAGTTCTTCATCATTTCTTTCTAATCTCTAAACATTCAGAAGTAGTCCACATTGAACTTGATACACAATCTGGGAATTTATAGTTTTCAGTTATTGTTCAACATTTGCTCGGAGTGTGTGTCGACTTGTAATCTATAAAGCCCAGTCTGTAACTGAAATCTGATTGACTATGAAATTTCAATAAATAATGTTCCATTGGTTATTTATAATACAAAACAATGAGTCAAATCTACTATCTACACCCTGTTTTTGTATGGATCTCCTGCCACACTCCATAAACATACAGGCAGGTTAAATGGCTCCAGATAACCACTGACCCTACTGTGTGTGAATGGGATGGGGACCTCAGATGAAACTTAGATGGTAAACTCCATTGGAGCAGGGACTATGTAAATGAGAAATAATTGTTTTAAATGTTTTGGTGCAATTTAAATGCTAGAAAACAATTAATAACATTTTCACTGTGCTCATGCTGAACAAAGATTTAATGTACATACATGTTGCCCCTATAAATGGAGGCAAATACTACCACCCCAGAGGCCACCCGCTTTATAAACTGGAAGTATGCAATTGTTAAAAAGTCCTGTTCCTCTAGTGCTTATTATTTTGCATTGTTACTTGCACCATAGATGCAAAGGGCTCATTGACTAACATTTGCATCAAACTTTGTGTATTTTGTATTTAATCCTTTCAACTGTCAGTCTAATGACAAAGGAGGTGTTTTCACCACCACTGTGCTTAGGCCAAAAACAGTGGCACCTCAGTACAAAGGTGTCACTGATTTTAATATAAACAAATCAACCTTGTCTAGCCTTTTTTCCACTCATTTGGTTGTAATAACTACACATTCTGTTCTTTGTTAAAGAAGATGGTGTTAGCTATCAAATCATTGAAATTGAGGTGCAAATGTCTTCTTATTAGTTGTCTTCCCTTTTCTCACTATTTACTAATGCATTTTATTTTTTCCAGCAGCTTCTTAACCTGAAAATGTTTGCCTGCACTGGAATGGAGTCACCTATTATATTGAAAGGCAACATTGTTGTCATTATTTTAGAGTAGGGGTCCCCAACCTTTTTTAACCAGTGAGCCACATTGAAAGTTAAAGGGATACTGTCATGGGAAAAAAAAATTTCAAAATGAATCAGTTAATAGTGCTGCTCCAGCAGAATTTTGCACTGAAATCCATTTCTCAAAAGAGCAAACAGATTTTTTTATATTCAATTTTGAAATCTGACATGGGGCTAGACATATTGTCAATTTCCCAGCTGCCCCAAGTCATGTGACTTGTGCTCTGATAAACTTCAATCACTCTTTACTGCTGTACTGCAAGTTGGAGTGATATCACATCCCTTCCATTTCAAGGTAACCAGATAGCAGCTCCCTAACACAAGATCCCTGGTAGATCTAAGAACAACACTCAATAGTAAAAACCCATGTCTCACTGAGACACATTCAATTACATTGAGAAGGAAAAACAGCAGCCTGCCAGAAAGCATTTCTCTCCTAAAGTGCATCAACAATAGTGTTTAGCCGCACACCACTTACTTGCTTGCTGGGTGCATCCGTATCCCTGGCAGCCTCCAAGCCAAATATTATACAGATATGTGAAGTGGGAAGGAGCACACCAAAAATGTCCAGGCAATGCCTTAATTCATAGAGGAAGGGGTTCTGACCCCGAAAGCTTGTGCACTCAATAAATCTGCATATGAATTAAGGCATTGCCTGGACATTTTTGGTGTGCTCCTTCCCACTTCACATATCTCCTAAAGTGCAGGCACAAGTCACATGACCAGGGGCAGCTGGGAAATTGACAAAATGTCTAGCCCCATGTCAGATTTCAAAATTGAATATAAAAAAATCTGTTTTCTCTTTTGAGAAATGGATTTCAGTGCAGAATTCTGCTGGTGCAGCACTATTAACTGATGCGTTTTGAAAAAAAACATGTTTTTCTATGACAGGATCCCTTTAAAGAGTTAGGGAGTAACACAAGCATGAAAATAGCTTCATGGTGTGGTTGGATATTTGGTGGCTACAGTATGGAATGGCAGCCTGCTAGAGGCAGAACTCTAAGGCAACTCTAGCAGAAATATTTTCTGGGCTCCCCCAATACGGTCAACACATGTGTAGACTGAAGCAGACCAGGTGAATCATTGGTATTTCAACAGCCCCTAGAGCACTCTGGGGGTCTGACCTTGTTATAGTCAAGCCACTGATGGTAGAAAGCTTTCAACGTGAAATCAGACCGATCTTTGCCAATCTTTTTTGGCCAGTGGACTGCATGAGTGGATCCATTTTAGCCGAAAGCCTGAATAAAACACCTGCTGTCTCACATGCCTTGAGATGACATACTGGAAGATCAGTAGGAATTATGGAAAAATCAGGGGGTGTGCACACCTGAGGAAGGGGGAGGAGCCCCCAAAATATCAGCACTATTGCTACGTGAGTGCCATCTGATTTTTCCATAATTCCTACTGTTGAATGAAGCTGTCCTATGCAACAGAGCTACCAGATAGAGCACCACATCATTTACCACACAGAAATTGGGACTATATTATAGTGTGCATACTGGAAGATCTTATACTTCTCATCTAATAAAGCTGGCCATAGACGTGCAGATATACCTGCAATATCGGACGAACAAATGGACGTCCCCATCTCCGGATCTGCCACTAATCTTTCAGATTAAATAAAGTAGTAAAAGAACAGATCAGACCATGTTCTGCCCTGACACCAATCATGCGGAAGTTCTGTCCGACAAAAGCTGTTGACAGTCTCCCACTGATATCAGCAGATCGGCAACACATGCAGAGATATTATCGGTAGGCGACAGACATTTTCTAACCTGTCCAATTGACTGAATGACCGATCGCCATGGCACGAAAAATGACGGGACGCTACACACACAGTCCGAAAGTTGTACGAAACAAAGATTTGTATAATCAAATCTGCACGTCTATGGCCATCTTTAAGTCTGTTACTGTCTGCTAAGTGAACATATAGGCATTCAAATTCTGGCACTCAGGTTAAAATAGGGCTGATTGTATTGTTCATATGTGGCTTTAAAAGGGTGGTTCATCTTTCAGTTAACTTTTAGTACATTATAGACTGCCTAATTCTAAGCAACTTTTTAATTGGTTTTTCTTTTTCTTTATACTTTTTTAATTATTTGCCACATTTTTCTGACTCTTTCTAACTTTCAAATGGAGGTCAGTGACCAGATCTAAAAAAAAACAAATATTCCGTAAGGCTACAACTTTATTGTTATTTCTAATTTTTATTACTCTTTCTATTCAGGCCCTCTCATATTAATATTCCAGTCTCTTATGAATATCAATGCATGGCTGGTAGGGCAATTCAAAGTAAACTTTATTGTCATCTCAGCAATATACAAATATACAGTGAGACGAGACGACGTGGCTCCAGCTAGTGCATATCACAAAAAGACACTTAAAAATACACAATAAATATGTAAACATGAAATGTGCAATATATTGGCAGAAATTGGATATATACATGTGTAAACCTTCAGAATTGTGCAAATAAATTAACGGTTCACAAAGTTAAATTCAACGAGATTGCTGAAATTCCAAATTGGACAGCTGCTGAACAAAAAGCTAAATAACTCAAAGACCACACATAATAAAAAATGAAAACTAATTGCAAAATGTCTCAAAATGACAATTAAAAAGTTAAGTTAAAGGTGGAAAAACTTCTTTAAAAATTGCAAGGTGGACTAGTATAATCCTGTAGATTTCCAGCTCTATGAAAGATAAACATGAAGGTATGGAAACTATGGATATAAATCCCATTTATATAGAAAAAAATAAATATCACAATAATTTGCTCTAGCAGTTTTTAGCATTGTTTCCTTTTTTTACAACTTTTTTTGTTTTTAATTACATGAAGTAGATGTATGAAGAGCAAATAATGTAATTTCTAAATACAATAGCATTAAATATGTTAAGCTTGAAAACAGTTTTACATATAGATATATAAATAGGTATGTAGATAGATAGATAGATAGATAGATAGATAGATAGATAGATAGATAGATAGATAGATAGATAGATAGATAGATAGATAGATAGAAAGATAGATAGATAGATAGGATTCAAATGAATGTAAGGGCTTAAAATAAAAAGGACAAATTTCACATTCCTCTGCTAGCCCTGTGACCTTTTCATGCCATTTGTGTTTCCAGAGGTCACAAGGTGTCTGGGCTGTTCACACTTTGTCAAATGAACTCTTGGCCTTCCTTAACAAGCACTTAATAATAGGTTTAATCTTCCTGCCCAGCAATTACCCAGAACCAACGATCACATTGAACTAGGAGAAACAGCAGGATGCCATTAATAGAAAAAATAGGAACTGTAACAGGATAGGGGTTAACGGGATTGTCACTAAACAGTCATTAAATGACACCAATTCCTGTTTTTTCAAGCCATGGTGATTGCAGCACAGGTATGGGGCTTACAGTATTATCCAGAATGCTTGGGACCTGGACCTTTCCAGATAACAGATCTTTCCATAATTTGGATCTTCATACCTTAAGTCTACTAGAATATCATGTAAACATTAAATCAACCCAATAGGCTGGTTTTGTTTCCAATAAAGATTAAATATATCTTAGTTTGGATCAAGTGCAAGGTACTGTTTTCTTATTACAGACAAAATAGAAATCATTTTTAAAATTTGGATTATTTGGATAAAATGGAATCTATGGGAGACAGCCTTTCTGTAATTCGGAGCTTTCTGGTTAACGGTTTTTCTGATTAACGGATCCCATACCTGTACATGTATAGTTCTATCAGCAGTATGAGTGAGCAATAGCACACAAAAGGAGGAGGCCAAACTGATCATTTCAAAACAGAGGCAGTCGTTTTGCAGACCTCCCCCACGTCATTTGACTAATGTGTGATAGCACTCTGACACTTGGTAGCGCCAGAGCCCCTTGGAGTGAATGCTGGTTGTATTCAATCATCACTTCCAGTTTATAAGCCCCTGGAGCCAAACATTACTAGACTTCTGGACCCCAGGCTGCCTTCTGTCTGGCCATATCACTATTTTCTGGAGCCAACATGTCTTTCCTTTAACAGCTGCAGAAAAACAGGTAATTAAGGGTAAGGTCTAATAATTGTCTTCCTTTAAAGAACAAGGCAATTAAACATTTTGGAAACTGGCTGGGGCGAAAGCTAAATTACAGCCATCAAAGCTTTAAAGTCACCATAAAAATTTGGGGTCAAGGAAATGTCAAACTAACAGCCTTCCTGGTTTATATTCTGCTCATTCCACTTATAATAAATTGTCCCAAAGACTCACTTTCAATTCATATTATTTGAAGGCTTCAACTTTTTTGTAATTTTGTGTAGACACATTACATTCTTAGGCAGAACGATCTTGGCAGTCTAACAGGTTCAGAAAATTGTGTATATGCAAAAGTGAAAGGGACCTTAGCCCATAGGCTCCGCTGGGGCAGGCACTAATGTGAGTGATGTATAATCTCTGTAAAGAGCTGCAGAATGTGTTGGCACTATAAAAATTAAATATATTAATAAAGTCGAGAGGATCCCAGCTCCCTGTTGCAGTAAGTGGCACCAATTTGTACACATCCGGGAATACGTACAATGTAGGTGCATAAAACTGGGGTTCCACAAAATATTTTACTGAGCATTGGGCAACGCAGAGCCAAGATGATTTCTTTATAAACTTTATGATGCAAATAAATTTAAAAAACCCCTTCCTATATCTGCATTTTTTAAAATAGGAGTATAAAACTTTTTCAATAAATGATAAACAGTAGAACTCAAGGCATAGATTTTATAAACACCTAAAGCCTAAGTAGAAAAAATGCTGATCTGCTCCTGTCTACCCCATCTTCTGTGCACCGAAAGTCATGAGGTCAGACCATCAGTGTGCTGGGTGTCGGTGCAGAAACGCTAATCAATGCATTTCCACATCAAAATCTACCTTGTGTGCCCTGAAGGGCCAATGCCACACATATGCAGTGCACACATAAACAGGGCAAACGGGATAGACAACTGCTGTACATGTCACTAGACTTTGGCTTATGTCACTATGGCTGCCTCCAGTATTGCTGCTGGCCGAGGAACACCCAAAAATGGAAGGTGTGAAATTAGCTTAATGGAAGATAGAAACCAACATACTGTACATATTCTTTTGTTTGTTTTTCTATCTCTTTCGTATAAACAAATCTTCTGACTGCAGGGTTGTAATATATATGGCCCTGTGGGTGAAGAAACAAACACACTAGTTAAACCTCACAGCCTGACTAGTGTGATATCCACCTGCCATCAATAGTGACAATGTGCAGAAAGGAAATGTCAAATATTTAAACAGAATACTGAAATGCTCTATAATGTGTAGTAGTAATATTGTGTCTGACAGAACTGGATCTCTGCATTTGTCTACAGTCTGTATTAAACACTGTTGCCAGAATTATCCTCCTATTATCCAAAAGGGTACAGGCTGAAGTCCTTATCATGACTTCCTATAATACAAAGAATATCTGATAAACTCCTCCTCATAACCTTCAAAGCTCTTCATTCCTCTGCACCTAATTACATCTCATGCCTTGTTTCTCTATATGTTCCTGGATGAAACTTCCGCTCCTCTCAGGGCAACCACTTGATTTTACCCCCCACTACTACTGCTGTTTCCCATATTAAACCTTTCTCTCTTTTGAGGCTCCTTATATTTGGAATGTCATTCCTGAAACTCTCCAGAGAGAATCCTCCTTCAATGTTTTTAAAACGAAACTCAATGACTACCTCTGGGATTACCTGGATAACACCTGAACTGGGAACTGGCACTTATTTGACAGTGTAAAAAACTGTAACCTAAAGCACTTTAATGCCCCTCCGAATTGTGTCTGTCTGTTACCCTCCTATTTAGACTGTAAGGCCTACGGGGTAGGGTCCTCCAGCCTTTTGTCTCCTTGACATTGAGCACTTAATCTGTATTGTAATTATATTTTATATTTACGTGAATTGTATTTATATTGATGCACTTATTGTTACTTTTTATTTCAATAACCCCTTGTAAAACTGAAAATTTACTAAAGGACGAAGTGACTAACGCTGACGAAAATTCACCAGCGTGATGTCATTTCGGTACTAACCGAATTTAATAACGGGCGCAGGCGTAACTTCGCTAGTGAAAGAGAGTGACGCTGGCACTCATTCACACTCAATCGTTAGGCGAAGTTACGCTCTGGCGGAGGGACGTTACTGCGCATTTTCACTAAGATGCGGATTTTACTGAACGTTAACTCTTGCGCTAGACTTGCCTTCACCACCTCAGACCAGGCGAAGTGCAATATAGTAGACAGGACTTCCTCAAAAAACGCTGGCGTCTTTTCCTTTTTTTTCAGGGTGATAGGCTGCAAAAGAGGGTAAATTTTTTTTTGGGGTAACCGGCTTCCCCTCTGCATTTCCTAACATATGGCACATAAACTATACACTGGGCTCATGTGTAGGGCAATATAACAACTCTATTTTCTTTTATTAAGCTTCCCTGGGCTTATGTAGTGCAGTGTATTTGCTGCAACATATAAGTCCATTCAGCTTTAACTTCCCACCATATGCAAATTAGCCAACGCTAGCACAACTCGCTCTGCTTGCCGAATAAACGCTAGCGTAACTTCGCCAGCATTCGGAGACCTGGACAAAACTATGCATGTTAGTGAATTATCATTGTCTGGTGAATTTTCGCCGCTTAGTAAATTTGCCCATTAGTGTGTGGGTTTGTTGTGTAATTGTGATAATTAAATTAGATTGCAAGCTCCACAGGAGCAGGAACTGGTGACAATGGAGATTAGCAACCATTGGTTTTCTAACTGCTGCAGAATTAAAACTCCAAGGGGCAGATTCACTAACCGACGAATTTTCGCCAGCAACTGTTTCGCACCCATTGCAACACTTCGCCAGGCACAAATGCTCTCAGACTACGCCAGTTCACTAATATGCACAGTTTCGTCCTGGGCGCCGAATGCTGGCGACTTTTCGATAACGTTATTTAAGCAGTGCGAGCATTTCAAAGCAAAGATGTGCTAGCATTCATTTCTGCCTTGCGAAAATTCACTAGTGATCTTGTGCTCAGGTCAATTTGCATAGGACAGGACGTTTAAATTTGTATGAACGTTTTTATGTTAAATGTTGGTGCAAATTCTTACAAATTCCACTTTTTAAAACACATGTCCAGGGAAACGTAATAAAGACAATAGAGTTATTATAATGCCCTACACATGAGCCCACTGTAAAATGAATGTTCCATATGTTAGGAAATGTCTGGAAAAAAACGGTTCCCCAAAAAAAGTTTTTTAGAACATTTGCAGACAATCAGGCTGAAAAAAGGAAAAGACGCCCCGGTTTTTTGAACTTTGATGCATTTTCGGCTCACAGAATATAATGTAAGTGACAGAAGATTGAGGAAGATCTAGCTGCTTTATAGCAGTTTGCCGGGTCTGAAGTGGCGAAGGCAACTCTGGCGAATGAGGTAACGTTCAGTAAAATCCGCATTTTATTGAATTTGCAGAGTAACGTCCGTTTGCCGGATCGAAAAGTCGCAAATGACCTCTAGCTAACGGTCTGTTTCGCTAGCAAATTGGCGCCTGCACCTGTTAGTAAATTGGCGATGTCCCTGCGGGTGGCAAAGCCGGTGAAAAGTCGATATCGTTAGCAACTTCGCTCTTTAGTAAATCTACCCCCAATTACCCCCCAGCAGATCTGCTTGGAGTTATTCCTAAAATATTTGGAGCACTTAAGTTAAGTCACACAGGTCTTGTATGTGTTATATTCAACAAGATGTTCACATTATTTTTTTCATTATCCATAAGCACTTATTCTTGATGTATCTTAAAGCATACTTTATAGTTGCAGATACAACTATTCTAATATGGTATAAACAGAACAGATGTTATATCCCACATATCCACGCACACAAATCTCCAGGTGGCTTGCACCAACACTGCATGTCCCATGTTGTACACAAATATAGAACATCTCATTGAAAACCATGGAACTAATCGCCTGAATTATCGCTACAGAAAAAAAATGGACAGACAAAATAAATAATGATAACTTTCCTGCTTTTTCCCCTGGCTATACAGTATGTATTGCATCCAGAGATAGCTCAGTATGGAGATTCTGTGTATGTTAGTAGTGGGGGGAAGGCATGACTTTTGGTTTATGTTTATAGAGAGCTGCGTTGCTGTGAACAACTACAGCATCAAAGCTTTCTCCTAAATTTCTAACACACCATAATTTACTCGGAGAAACTGTGAAAGTGGGTTGCAGTTAAATATAGCAGCGTTAATCCAGTTTTATACGCCTTCCTCTCCTGGCATCCCCACACACTGTTATGTTCAAAGTACAGATTTGCTAGCAGCTCTGGCAATTTCCTGTCCAGCTGTAGCTCAAATGACAGCTTTTTTTTTTATATGGTCTGCAGATAATTTTAGCCAGAATTTCCTCTTTGTGGATTAATGATATGCTTTCCTCCAAGAACTTGTACGGCTGTGTTTCTACTGTTCTGCTGAAACTAACAGATGGCTGCACCACCATTCCCTCTGCTTCTTTTTTTTTCTGCGTTTTTATTTTGTCGGCCTACCTCTGAAATTAACAGCCATGGTGTTTTAAATTGAGTTTTAAATTAACATCATATTTTCAGTGTGGACTTACATTCTTTTAAAGTGATTTCACGGAGTGACCCAGTGAACAGAACTTAAAGCTGTAATGTGAGATATCCCAGGATTCTCATTTAAATGAATGGGATATGGCATTGCCTGTTTCTGGCAAGTACCTTTGGCTCATGTCACACAGGGCAATTTTACCCATTCAAAAATGTTACCAACCACAAACAATTCTTCCCCAAAACAGCATCTACTTCTCACTTGTGTATAATGACAATCCAGAAATCAATTTCCCCAGAAAAAAAAAAGTGAATAATTCAGAGTTTTTCTTTTTCACTAAAAATTCAGATTTTGTAGTACAATTTTTTTTTAGAGTATTTGGCATTCAGACTTTAATAAATAACCCCCTTAGTGTAAGGTTAGTGTAGGGTTCATTTTGTACCAAACATACTACACCAAATAGGTGGGGAGTCTTTTATAAAACAGATTTTATCTTTACTGCCATTGCTATTTCTGTTCTAATGAGACACCTAAATGTAGTCATGTTATAGAATTGTTTTTTAAAGGGCTAATGATAATTATGCTTGCATGAGTGTTTAATTTAGTTCACCATATGTATCTCTAACACGCAAAAATTATGTTAAAAGATACAATGTCAACCATAATGTTAAAAAAACCCTACCCCCCTACCCTACACAGACCCCCCCCCTCCCCCTAACCCAATTGTTTCCCCGGGCAAATGCACCCAACGTTTTATATACCCCTCGGTGCAGATTCAGGCATTGGAGTTCACAGGCGACATCTTGTTCTTTTCTGAAATCTTCAGAATGAGACCAGCGTGGCGGCGCATGCACAGTTGAAGCAATTTTCCGTTTTGCGACAACTGCGCATGCACCGAAACTCATGAAAATTGACAAATTGCCGGTCTCATTCTGAAGATTACCAAAGCGGCTGAAGATGGCACCAGTGAACTCCGATGCCTGATTCTGCACTGAGAGGTAAGTAAAATGTCAGGGGCATTTGTCAGGGGTAACACTTAGGCTGGGGGAGGAGGAAGGGGGGTCTATGTAGGGTAGGGGTTTAGTTCTCCTTTAATATTAACTAATGAATATTTTACACAAGCTTTAATTGAGCTGTGCTGTTGGTTTTGCTTTACTACTCTCCAAACTACAAGCAGTCTCAGACCTCTCCAGACAGCAAAGCTACACTACAATGCTACAGAATTACATTGCTTTTTTCTATTTGTGACAATAATGTACCTTTAAGAAAAGCTGTGGGGCTCTAAATCATATCAGTATTTCATAAACTGAATGCCTCTGGCTGTAACCATACAATTCTGTGCAGGAGGCTCAATCAATTGTTATTACATTCAGAGCAAAAGTGTGAACTGTGACAGACACAAAAGCCATTTTAGATTAAGCTATTCTGTACCAACAAGTCTTTACAAGTGAATTTTCCTTAAAGAACAATGGAGATCAACACTAAACGTGGAAATAAATCCATCTATTATTCTGCGTGGGTGCTCATCCCTGTGTATGCAATGAAGAGTTAGGTCACCAACAATGGCGTAATGCATACAACTACAATGCACGGCAAACATTGTAAATTCTTGTGGATGTAGGTTTGTAGTTGTACTGAAAGGTTAGCAAAATTACACAATATGCATATTTTTTAGGTGCCAAAATACATCACAATGGTGATGTTGTATGAAAGTGTATTTTGGTCTGCTTTAAAACTAGGCAAAAAAAATTAAAACACAGGCAGGTAAAGGGGGGCCATAGCATTTCTTGAAGGGCATGATTATGCTAAAGCATAGCAAACTATAAAACACAATAGAAAGCAGCTGTAACTGCAAATAAGTCACATACCTTTGCCAATAGCTCATAAATAACCAAGTTGTGTGATATGTGTTGTATATTATCCACATGACAGCTGTAGCAGCAATAGAACAAGGCTTGCAGGGTAACAGACATTATTGAATGTACTGTCAGCCAGCGGATGCTCAAGGTGGTCAGGCACATGCTTAGCAAGCTCAGTTACATCAACACCAAGGTCACAAAGCTAGAAGTAAACAAATTTAAAGGAAAATGGTTTCCCCAGGGCCAGATTTGGATCGCGGGTGCCCCTAGGCCGCGTGGTCCAATCGCCCGTTCGTGGCTCGGCTGTGTGGCCTCGCCACAAATACGGCCCTGAGTTTCTCTACTAAAACCACGGTGCTACCAGCCTTGTAAGGAATTTAATTATGATGCTAACGGACAGATCTATCAAAGTGTGAGATTAGAGCTCAACACAGAAAAACTTACTTTCACTTCATTCCTATGGGATTTTTAGAAGCAGATTTATCAAATGATGAACTATCACCCACTGATAAATACACATAAAATCCCATAGGACAAAAGTGGGTGAAGCTTTTCTGTGGTGAGCTCTAATCTCACACCTTGATAAATCTGTCCAACTGTTTATTGGTCTTTAATTAGAATTTAAATGCGGTTATCCTGCTTACTGATATAGTCATAGGAAATTTAGTCCATAGACAAAACCATAGTTATAAGCTTTAATATTGCAACATCGGTCAAAAGAAGCAAAAGCCCCATTCATAAAACTTACCAATATGCTTAAAGCAAATTCTATATTTAGAATATGCTATGCCTTCATATCAGGCTATGAAAATGGAAGATAAACCTCATTGGTCACAAAAGTTAAGTAGAGATACACTTGCGCATAGATTTGATCTGTAGATCTTTTAGCAGTGGTGGCCACAAAAGCTACTCACACAACACAAATACACACTATTCAATAACCAAAATAGGAATTTATTAATAATTTAAAAGATTTACAAGTCTATAATAAATTTCATCATAAAATTTTACTCCGTGGACATTCGGGAGTGTAACATGGCCCCCTTATTGGCAATCAATGTGCAATCGAAGCTTTGCAATACACTGTCACATACATACTTCCAGTTTATATTGTAGGAAAAAAAAAAAACATACCATAGCATTTGAGGTGAAACTCCCTAAACAAAAAGGACAGAGGTAATTCACATTAACAATTTTCAGAGCAATTAATATGTTAAAAACATAGAACTACTAAGAGAAAGAGGTTTACAAGCTCAGGCAACAAAACTATACATCAGGAATAGTCAACCTCTGGTGCTATAGATTTTACACCTCCCAGCACTGCCCAACTTACTCGGTGAAGTAACATGCTATGCAACAGATGGGTCAGTTAAGGTTGAATATTCCTGCTATACATTAATGTGAATCAAAATTACATCAGTACTTTTATGCAAAGTACACAAAACCTCCTACCCCCAATTCATAAATTGTTATGCTACAATTTCTATTAAAGGATGTCAGGGAGGTGTGGGTTTAGAGAAGAAAGAAAAAAAAACTTTGTATTTTAAAACGTCAAAAAAAAAAAAGTGAAATGACGGTGCTACATAAGAGAAGTTGATATTTACAGTAACTGTAAAAAGGTAAAGAACAGAAAAACTTCAAATGCATCAGAAGTTTAGTCATAATTCTTTGGCTCCTTTAAATATCAGGAGAACCAGTCTTCACAGAAGACAAATGATCTGCACCCTATCCTTTCCAAACCTCGCAGGATTAATATCCGATATTGGGTCCAGCTGTGCTGTCTCTTGTTTGGAACTAAAACCACTGCATTACAATGGCAGTTTCAGATTAGCTTTGCCAAATCATTTCAAGGCATCTAAGGCTTATCTCCAAGTGATCTGGATTGCTTCCATTGCAAGTGCAACTCTAACTTTAATAAAGTTTGTTTTCTTTTTTTAACGCCCCAACAATGATCTCCTTGAACCAATCAATCACATCTGTCAGTACACCCTTGACAGATTTTAAGAGAAAGATTTCTGTAGAGGAATGATCTTCAGCGCCAAAGATAAACAGTTCAGTTTCACGTGGACTGCATGGAATCAACTTGATACACATTTTGGTTGGCTGGACCTGTAAAATATAACTGCTGTGCTGGGACTCGATTGTCACATGGACTGCTAAGCCCCAATGTCCTTTCAAAATCCAGCAACTGACCCATAAAGTTAAAGTTAGGAGAGATGTTGGATTTCTTCAGCTTGACAATATCGTAGGCATCATTCATGGAGAGGTTGAGCTTCTGCATCAAATAAGCTACAGTGACTGTGACAGATCGGCTGATGCCAGCCAAGCAATGCACCAATACTCCACAGCTTTTACCCCGGGCTTCATCTGAAAATTGGATAAAAAAAAAAAAAAACATAGATAAATATAAAAGGACTTCTGTACAGCACATCACCCACTGAATTTATTCAAGTCAACAGTATATAATCAAATATAAAAAGCATATCATTCAATTTCCATGTTCTGACATGCTATAATCTGTACAATCAAAATGAATTTCACTATTTTTTGATTCTCAATCAGGGCTGTAAAAAAATGTTAACTTCTGCGCAATCAACAATAGACGTATTCATGCATTAGGAGAAAAAGAGGGAAGTCACAGGGGACAGCCTATTAGAAGAACAGGATGTAAACACTGCTATAAAATGGGTTCCTTTGTAAGAGGAAATGCACTACAATGCTTGGAGATTAAGTTCCCTGTGGCTTCCAGCCAAAATGTTCTTCCTGCAGTGCTCATATTACCAAATATCCCTCTCTGCTAGAAGAGGATCAAAGTTCACGAAGCCAAAGCTACAGTGAACATATAAAGAGACAGGACAGAATAACGTAGGAAGAAATCTGGTTCTTACACAGCAATATAAACATATGAGGCATAAGAATTATGAGCAGAAATCCTATATAATTACAGTATGATTATTTTTGTTTAAACACTTCAGATTACAATGCTTACATACCTATAAAGGAGATGGCTTCTGGAAAAAACTGAGACAGGTTTTGGCTCCAATGGTCCGAAATTGGAATCTGCTTGTATCTAAATTCCCCAGCATTCTCAAAAAGATTAGGCAAGTTTGGTGTCACGTTCAGGATGTACTTAATGCCAAACTCTTCTAAAACATCCAGGTTAGTAGAATCCTTGGCACAGCCAAGGTAAAGATACGGTAAGATCTCAACAGGAAACGATGGCTGTGTGTTGGATAGAGGACTACCGTCTGAATCTGTTGCACTGCTGGGATCCCTGTCAATGTCAGATTCAATATCTGATGAAGAGTCAGAACTTATCCGGAGGCCTCCCAAACCAAGGACGGGTGGAGAGCTACTGACACAGGAACTATCCAGATTGGTTTCACAATGTATAGGATACTCAGCCTGGAACTTGTTGAATCCACCTGAAAAAATAGAAAAATTACATTAAATGAACTGATCAATGTATGATCAATGTATCCTATTCCAACAGAAGACAAGTGAAAGAAAACTACTTGCCAAGAAATGTTTTGGTGAAAAATGTTCCTTGCCCTTGAGCAGTAAAATGCAAATATACCTTGTTAAAGCATAAAACTGTCACAAAAAGGGAACTTTGCACCAAGGATAAAGTATAAACTGCAGTAAGAACATTCAGTATAAGTAAAGAAATATATAGGTGTGATTAGACTGTAGGGAGATAAACAGCGTTATCAGAAAACACATGATAATCTCCCAAGCAATTATCACTCAACTCAGATTTCTTGAAGTGAACTGTGGTGGGGAGGCGGACAATTTTACATTATAAATGGTGTGTTTTCTTAAGTTAAGGATTAGCGTGTATAGGGGATCATTAGTAAACTGCCCTTTCTTTATGACTGAAGACTTTTTAGGGCAGAGACACATGCTGCGATTTGGGGAGATCAGTCGCCCGGCGACAAATCTCCTCTTCTTCTGGGCAACTAATCTCCCTGAACTGCCTCCCAGCTGTAAATTGCCGGCAGGATAGCACTCTTGGCACTTCGTTTTCCGAAGTCGTCCGAAGTTTCCTTGTGAGGCAACTTCGGGCACCTTCAGAAAATCAAGTGCTCCAAGTGTCATCCAGCTGGCGATTCTCATTCTAGCCAAGCGGGAAGGCAGTTCGGGGAGATTAGTCAACCCAAAGAAGAGGAGATTTGTTGACGGACGACTAATCTCCACGAATCGCAGCATGTGTCTCTGCCCTTTGTGCTTTAAAGCACATATAGCCTTGATTCTTGTGGTGGAATTCATTAGCACATCCATGCACTCTGCACAGTAAAGGCTTACAGATTTCATACATGTTGCAAAGTGCACTACCCATTTAAAAACACAAAGCAAAAGAAAAACCTTCACAGAGGAACTGGAATCATTAGCAAAACGTCTTACAAAATAAAATAGGATATTTTCTCCTGAAAGCATCCTAACGTAATTAGAATACAGAGGGAGAAAAGAGGTTTCAGAGTTATAATTTATTACACACTCACAGCCTTTACATGGCGCATTTGTGTAGTGAAATAAAACTGGTGAGTGCCACTGAACGAAAGCATTCTGCTCAGGGCTGCTATTAGTTCAGAGACTTGCGGGATCTCAGTCACGACACAGATTGTGAGAAAAAAAAAAAAAAAAGATCTCTTCTGCACTGCAGCTAGCCCGAGGATTGTGTCAGCCTTTTCTCTAGCACACAATGTTACAACTACACAAATAACCTTGATGTATAAAGGAATAGCAATGATAATGTTGTTTTTTTCTGTTCTCCCTGATTGCAACTACTTCTACAGGAAACTTCCAATCCATATTAAATTCAGAGTGCAACCTCACTGTACAACACACATTTTTACTTGTATGTTATGGGCAAATGGAGAACAAAGCCTTTAAGTGTAGCATTCACAAAAAAATACTAATGGTTGTCAATGCCATGGGGCTACGCTTAGGGTAGGACTACACGGACGATTTTAGAGCGATCCGACGCGCTGCACAAGAACGCAGGCGTCAAATCGGAGGCGACAGATATAAGGTAGGTAATGGAAATGTCGGATGAAGTTGCAGCACGACTGTCGGATGCAGAGGCAGTGTCTCCATCTGACAGTTGTGTCTCGTTGGATCAACGCTGCAACACCATCCGACAATGCATTTACTTGTCTTATTTTCCGTACGATTTGACGCCTGCGTTTTTGCGCAGTGCATCGGATTGCTCCAAAATCGCCAGTGTAGTCCTACCCTAAGGGCTAGTCCACACGGGGAGATAGCCACGCGTTTGCGGTCGCGGCGACAAAGCGCCGCGCCAGTCGCCGCGCCCGGCGACAGTTTTGTATGGGCGCCTATGTAAAAACGCCTGTGCTAACCACACGAGGCGATGCGCTTTTCAACAGTCGCCTGAAAAAGCCTGGCGAGGCATTTTCAGGTGACTGTTGAAAAGCGCATCGCCTCGTGTGGTTAGCACAGGCGTTTTTACATAGGCGCCCATACAAAACTGTCGCCTGCGCCGGTCGCGGCGCTTTGTCGCCGCGACCGCAAACGCGTGGCTATCTCCCCGTGTGGAATAGCCCTAAAGCTATTGAACAGTATCCACCTATGGTTAGTGAGGGTCATAACATTTTACTTGGTACACAGAATACTGGCAGAATTAAAAGGGGTGCTTGTTATATGATGGAAACAAGAGCAGTTTACTAGGGGTAAATCCAACTTCTGGGAGTTGGGGGGGGACTAGCACCATGAGATCACTAGATAGCCACATGTACCAAGGTCCCCCTGCAGCTGCTATCTGGTACTTTTTGGTAGATGTGGAAGGAGCACACGAAAATAGGCTCTGGGGATCAGTGGATGGAATTAGAGAAATTGATTTAGAGTGTGTGTGTGTGTGTGGCCATCCCTCTAGGTAAAGGGCATTCTTGACAGTGCTAAGAACAGGTGCCCAGGTGAGGGACTGAGCTCCCACTTAGGAGGCTCTTTGGGGAGGGGGAGCAGGAGAGGAGCCCAAAGCAGAATGAGACCTGAAGTTAGAGGAGGGATGTCCCCTGTATCCTGACATTACATTGGGGGAGGTACAGGGGCTTCAGATTGAGCCACACACGGAAGATCTGTCTACAATTTGGACATCAGTATAGACATCAGTATAAATATCAGTACAGACATCAGTACGGACATCAGTATAGATTTAAACACAGGCCACCAGCCATGATGAACCCCGGGCCTCCCTGATTGGCTACAGTGTCGCAGGCGTTACCTTGTAGATAGTAAGCTCTGCAGCCCTCATCCTTCAGGCGCTTCATGAGCAGCCCCAGCACCGACTCCCCGGCCGTGTTCTCGTTCCAGTCGCAGCTGCTCTCGTCGTACAGTACAACCGTGTCGGTGCCGCAGCGGCGGGCGAACTTGTCCCGGTCCTCCCCGCAGGAGAAGAGCGATCGGATGGGCAGGTTTCCCTTCTTGAGGCGGCGCAGCATGATGCCCGGGATGGCCACGTTGATAGCGGCCTCGATGTGAGACGACTCGTAGAGCTCGTGGGCCCTGCAGTCCATGACCAGGAGGCGCTCGTTGGCCACATCCAGCTGCTCGTTCAGCCAGGCCACCGGCTTACCCACCGCCATGTCCAGGGGCGCAGCAGCGGGTCTCAACTTGTCTAGCATTGAGGAGGGAACGGGGGGCGAGGCCGGGAGAACTGAGAGCTGTCCCCGGGGAGCCGACTACATAGGCATGTGCCACGGGAGCGGGAATACAGCAGCCTGGCCTCTTGTCAATGGGAGAGCTGAATGGCTGGTGCCGTGTGTCTGCACACAAGCCTCTCCTCCCACGTGACCCTCCTCCTTAGGGACTGTCCCCCCTCCTATAGGACGAGCGGCAGATCTTCTATTTCCTCAATGTGCCTGTGGCTCTGGGGGGCGAGCGGTCCCTGCGAGACTGCGCTTACTGAATGGATACAAACACGAGGCGTCTGAATGGGTACATTCTGCAGGGCGGCCAATCAGAGAGCTCGGAAGGGCCGTTGCCCTGGAGACGGGCCGGCTGGAACAGGTTGTGTCGGGGAATTGTTAATGAGTTTGTCATTCACAAAAACGGAAAGGAATTTCCGCTGTGGATCAGCCGAGTGCAAACAAGCAGCAGAGCAGATTAGAGCCGGGGGTGAGTTTGGAGAGAGAGGAAGGAGACGGGTTGGGGGAGGGGATTTGTACCTTCCAGTGCTCTTTTATGCTCAACTTTAGGAGTAACTGCAAAGAGAGTTGTTGCAGAATTTACAAGGACACAGAGTATTAGACAGGAATATACTCACACTCACACATTCCAGCGCGGCTTTAAGCCTATAACTCTGAAAATACTCGTGCGGGAAACTCTCACAGCGCCCCCTCTGGCCGACACATGCTGCAGAGAGTTGCAGTTCAACAACACGTAATAAAGGGACTTGTTTCAAATCCACCGCGATTATTTGAGGTTAAAGGGATACTGTCATGGGAAAAAAAAGTTGTTGTTTTTTTTCCCCAAAACGTATCAGTTAATAGTGCTGCTCCAGCAAAATTCTGCACTGAAATGCGTTTCTCAAAAGAGCAAACAGATTTTTTTATATTTAATTTTGAAATTTGACATGGGGCTAGACATTTTGTCAGTTTCCCAGCTGCCCCTGGTCATGTGACTTGTGCTCTGATAAACTTCAATTACTCTTTACTGCTGTACTGCAAGTTGGAGCAGTCTAACAACAGAACAATGGGAAGGTAACCAGATAGCTGCTCCCTAAAGCTGGCAATAGATCCGATTGTTCGAATCCCGACCTGCCACTAACCATTCCGATCAAATAAAGTAGTAAAAGAACAGATCAGCCGATGTTCTGCCCCTGACAGCAATTGTACGAAAGTTATGTCCGACAAAGCTGGTGACAGTCTCCCACTGAAAATCGTACGATCGGCAATACATGCAGAGAAATAATCGGCAGCCAACAGAAATCTTTTAACCTGTCCGATCGACCAAACGACCGATCTCCGCCGGACGAAAAATGTCGGGACTCTCCACACACAGTCCGAAAATCGTATGAATCAAGGATTCCGATGAAAATGCATGGAAATCGTCCATGTAGTTCTACGTTAACACAAAATAACAGCTGCCTGGCAGATATAAGAACAGCACTCAATAGTAAAATCTAGGTCCCACTGTGACACATTCAGTTACATTGAATGAAAGCACATGACTAGGCAAAATGACCTGAGATGGCGCCTACACACCAATGTTACATCTAAACAAATACTCTTGCTGGTTCAGGAATTAAATTTTATATTGTAGAGTGAAATATTTGCAGTGTAAACAGTGTAATTTAGAAATAAAAACGACACCATAAAAAACATGGCAGAATCCCATTAACATGCTGGGGTGCAATGAAGCACATCGTCTAATGCAGTGAGGTAACCACAAAAACTGGAACACAATCATTTTAGGCCCCACGCTAAACTTGAAAAATAGGGCATTCTCAAGCACTGCTTCTGAGGGTTATATTGAACTGCACATCAGGACACTCACGTGATCTTTTTCCCGGGCCAATGCTCATGGCAGACATACTAATTTTGATGAAAATCACATTCAAATTCTAATTCTTATAATAGCTTTTTCATTTTGTAAAATCATACCAGTTAATGAGATAAACCTGTATGGCTGCCATGTGAATTAGAGGGTTTTGTAGTTCAGTAGCAGAGGTAGAACCCAGGGGTTTTATTGTCAGCAATCTTGTAGTACACCTTTACAAGGGCCGTGATCTTGCATTAAAATGAATAGCCTGTAATGGCACTTTGCATGTTCTATAGCACGATCTGCAACAATGATACTGGGAAATGTAGTTTTTAGTGTAGGTTTAGATATAATGCTTATAATATTCTTTGTATTGTGGCTAAGCCATCAGAATAAGGGAAAGAGCTTGGCAGATGCATGAGTTTGCAACAGTGCCCTGCACAACTGTTCTTTGATCAGATTGAATAATGTGTGTGTGTGACCTGAAAGTACCCATCTGTAAGACGCAGACATTTTTTTTCTCTTGGCTAGACAGGGAAATGCAATATTGTATACACGACGGACGCAGGGCCTGCATAATTGCGTGTTAGCAGAGTCATTCTTGGTGGAAGGAAGAGCTGACTGGCCACTTAAGCAAGTGAAGTTGAATCAAAAGCTTCTTTTATGTCATATCGGTGTTAATCATTTATACAATAAAAGGCTCTCGAGCATCAGAAGACTTTTTGGCAGACTGACAGCTTGCCTGGAAGATTTTTTTTTTTTTTCACCATAGTTGCTGCTAATAACATAGAAACAAGGAAAGAATGATGGATTTGCACATTTTAATTAATTTTAAGATTCACCACCAAAACCAGTGAGTTGTGTTTTATTCCATTAGCGTTTTGTTGCATTTGTTTAGACGCAGCATGCTGCACTTTCTTGCACTTGACACACATTCAGCTATCAATAGAATAGAGGGACTTTAAATGCAATATATGCATTTTTTTCCACTCCGCGTGCATTTGAAAAATGTAGAAACAAACTCTTGTGTGTAAGAGCCCTTAGGAAGTTGTCATGCGCCCAATTCAGGTACAAACATGATGGGCCTAGTTTAGGGTTGTACCTCACCACTTTAAAACCAAACACATATGGAATCCACAGCCGCATTGCTAATTCAGTTCAGTCTGCAGCATGCATCTAAATGAATTGCTAATTAGCCATGCAGGCTGTGGATTCCATATGTGTTTGGTTTTAGGGCACTTACAGATGAGCGTTTTTAGCTGCGCTCCCCTGCGTTCCGGTTTCATGTCTTCAGCCGCAGGGGAGCGCAGGAGTAGACACACTGAATTCTTTTTAATGTGGCTGTAATCGCACAGACGCCTGTAAGTGCCGAACGCAGGTTGGGACACAGCATGTTGCATTTTACATGCGTTCAGTGCTTATATGCCTCTGGGTGAGTACAGCCACATTGAAAATAATTCAGTGCGTATACTCCTGTGCTCCCCTGCGGCTGAACACATGAAACCGGAACGCAGGGAAGCGCAGCTAAAAACGCTCATCCATAAGAGCCCTAAAAGGGGTGAGGTGGCAACCCTAGCCTAGTTTCTTCATTTGGCCCAGGGCCCAATAGGAAGCTCTGAGGTCTGCTATATATACCTCATAAACATGATGACAGCTTCCAGGATGGAAAACATTTCCACAATGCTGTATCAATATCCACAACAGAAAATGTATGACGGTCATGAAATCCAAACTGTCAGTACAGCTGAAAACACCATTTTCCCTTGGATATTTAAAAAGCGAATGTTAATTGTTGATTGTTTGCTAACATTAAGGCTACTGCACCCGTGCCAATTTGCACTTTTGTTAACGAATTTCCCTTTCAATTCAGACATTGCTACTCTTTCTTCCTAATCTGCATAAGTAGTTTGTGGCTTTGATTTGAATAAGAATGCCTAAAGTCTCTCACCAGGAATTGAAAAAAAAAAAAAAAAACATTCGATCCACAGTCTAAGATCTGTGTACAGTCAGACAGGTCAATTAAAAGAGACAAGTGGAAGTCCAAAGTGAAGTGAGTTAAACATTAGCCATGAGTGCACACAGGATGTTTTCTATTGCTGCAAAATTGTAGCTAATCAACTCATATTATTATGAAAATTAAAGTACACAGAATATGGTACCAACATTATTTCCACTTTACAATGCTCATGTGTCAGTCGGTATCACATTTGTGCCCACTCTTACTAAAGAATGCAAAGGGTTTCACTAAAAAGTGCAATGGAGTTGGATCTTTTTTTTTCATGCATCTCACTTAAGACAGCCACATACTGAATAAAGTGGTTAGTCAGTGTTTGTTTTTTAAGAGAACGGGATAGCCAGTATTCCATATGTGAGAGTACCCCAGGAACATTTGTAGACCCCAGATTTGAACCACATTTTAGTAGGTCATTGCATATGGTAGGTTAGCAGATACCCAAGAAATGAAGCGGAAGAGTCTCCATTATTTCTCCTGTATTCCACAAGTAGAATAAATGATCTCAAGGGAATTTCCTCCATGTGTTTTTGTCCCTGTACTCTTCTGAGACACCTGTTATTTTTTATTAGTTCCCACGGCTGCAAAACACAGGCATTTCTTTTATCACTATATGCAAAACACCATAGTATATGTAGGCTCAAGCCTGTATGCAAGCAAATAACCATTTGACTAAACTCTGGGATGTATCAATCAGCAATCAATACTGTTTTATTCTGAATCTTTGTCCCATTTTGTCACCCAATTCAGACCAATCCCATTGCTTGGCTAGCATGCCATAATCAAATCACATAGGGGCCTAGCACACCCCCAGCTTCATATCATCCTCGTCCTACAAAAGTTTCCATCCTTTGTGACTAATATCTAGCAGGGCCGAAAAAATTGCAATGCACATTGTTGCCATGCCACTTCTCAGCTACATAGACATTGTACAGTTATATATATTGCCAAGTTCTCTCTGGTCTCTCTGTTGGTGAAATCAGTGTATGCCTCTGTGCACTTCTGTGGCTCCCAGATCTAAGTAATTTAGTGAGCAGATTTTTTTGCCACAGTTGTAGACAGTTGTAGAGCACACAATTAAACCTATAGGTGAGCAGCTGGAGGCAAAGGTGATAATGTCTTTGCTTGAACAGGAGTAGTTAACATATGAAGCAGTGCAGCAGCACTATGCAATTTAACCTTGTTGTTATGCTATGCTCTGGGTCCTTACCTACCAATAACCTTTATAAAAATGGTCCAGGCGGGTTATTTTATTCAAATACATGTGCACACTTAGTTTTTTTTAGTTAGCTTTTTTTCTGCCCCTTTGTTAGTTAGTTTCCTAGAAAGGGTGTGCCGCATGTAATGTTTTCCACTCTAGAATGAACTTTCAGTAGACTTTCTACAGCTATTGTGCCAACAAGGGAGCGGTAGATCAGAGCCTCTAAATGCAATTCATACCTATGTTCTTTCATGCTGTGTACACTGAATTCTGCATGCCATGTTTGCCTAATAAGATGAAGTACAGAAATAAAGTTAGATTACAGACAGGAATGTGAGATGTGGAAGTCTAGAGATTTGGCCATGGAGTAGAGCAAATAAATACATTAATTCAATTCCTAACAATTTAGAATATTTCATTAGCAAGCTGTAAAGATCTTTCTGCGAGTAACAATCTAGTGCAGAGTGTAAATCACACTGTCTAAGAGCTAGGCACAAATGCCTTGTGTATGGGGGGATTTCGCAGCCCTAGAGCTGATGCACTATTTGTTTGAAAGCCTCTTCCTCTCAAACTATGCTGACAAAGCTATTTTGTAAACTGCACTTTTTATATCTTTGTGACTGAAAACCTTTTTGATAAAATCACATTTTCAAGAACTTTTTCTTGATTTACAATTCAGCTTTTTAAACATCGTTGTCCCAAAGATGCCTCATGTCACAGGTGGGATCACTGCCACCAAGTTTCGGCAAGTAGCCCAAAGTGATGAATTTGCCTCTCTCTCTCTCTCTCTCTCTCTCTCTCTCTCTCTCTCTCTCTCTCTCTCTCAGATACCTTTTCTGGATTTCTGTTCAATGTGTAAGTTTCTGATGTCTGAAAGGACTGGACTTTGTACCTCCTTATAAATTTCGAGTTAAGGAGTATATTTAACTTTGTTTGTTGCCACTAAAGACTTTTACTACATTAACAAAGTTTCTCTTTTGTAAGTTTCTCTTTTGTATCTTGCCTGAATGCTAGGCTTAAACCCAGTTGACTTCTAATCTGCCGTCACTCAGTTTCACAGGATTTTGAACTATGGGCCAGGGGTCAGAAACCTCATCAGTGTCTGTGCAGGAAATAGCACTCAACAGTGAGCACTTTAAATCTATAAAATACAGGACATATAAATAGTGAACAAACTCTGTTAAACATTTCATAATATTTTAGAGGACACCACACAAGGACAAATGATATATCTAGCCCATTTATATGTCTGTTCTTTAATATAAATGTGCTTGCACCCACAGTCACATTAATTCTTTAGTTGCCTGGGCTAGTCAGGTTTTTGCCAGGGTTGAAGATGATAGCGTACGTGCCTCTTAATGAAAGTGGTCCTCATGTGCTGTGTAATTGTGATAGAGGCATTGAACTGAAAATCTCCAGTGGGGCAGGGACTGATGTGATTGAATGCATGTAGACATCCCTTCTAATTCAGAGTTGGACTGGGGACCTGGTAAGCCTAAGCCTCCACCGACCCAGACCCCTCTCCATGCTGCTCCCAGACTTCCCCTACTGGCCCTGATCACAATGCATCAAGAAGAAAAAACAGGGTACGAGCAGAGAGAGGGGCTGCTGGATGGGGTTGAGACTGCGGAGGAGGGGGGTTGAGGCAGCAACCCTGGTGGGCTCTGGACCCCCACTCCAATGTTGTTCTAACTATTGGCTATTTAGGCCATACCTATCATTGCTGACACAGGTGCAACTACATTCTAAAATTCCATGCTTAATGATTTTGTGCTTTCTACTTTATGGCAATAGTTTAAGAAAGGTCCCCCATGCACAAGGACTGAGGGGTAAGACTGTGCAGGGGGGAGGCAGGGAGGGGGGCCAGTGGGGACTTATCACAATAGGGGTTTAGTTCTCCTTTAACAGACTTTATTGATGAACAATCATGTTCTTTTATGTTTATTTGTAGACTTTGCCTGATGTGGACCAGCAGATTAAGGAGGCAGCACCCCATGTGGAACATTTGTTGGAGTTGTCGGATAGTTTGCATTCAACCCTTAGAGCATCAGACATTTGTTTTTGACCTTTGGAGTATTTGGACTTTGTTATTCGTGTGCATTTGGTTCTACACATAACTGCCTTTTACCAGTTAACGCCCCTCTCTCTCTTATCTACTATTTTGGTTTTGGAATATGGTGTTGGACTGGGAGGTGTCCACATAATTTTGGCCATACAGTGTATTTCTGTAAAGTGCTACTTAAAATTGTTGGCACTATGTAAGTTAAGGACTAGCAGTTCTCTAGGTCAAGAAAATGTGCAATAATTGATACTATTCTTGTATGTGTAAATCACATTTATTTCACTTCAAGGACCTCATTTCCCAAGGATGCCAATTTTTTTTTGTACCAGAAGGGTTTTTGACTCAACTTCCACACCTATCTCAGACCCTTTAGAATTTGGGTGCCACTGATACCACAAAAAAACTGCATTAAAGGTTAGTGTTTAGTCAGCAGGTAAAGAAGCCATGAGACATGTTCTTGACATTTTTTCTATATGTATAGCAGGAGGTAATTTGCCTCTGGAAGCTTCGTGTCAGCTCCAGCGCAAATACACAAGAAAAACAAGACTTTGCATTTCGAGCCAAAATGTGTTCAGCCACACAGTCTGATTTTGACCCCATCTGACCCTAGCTTTACCAGCCTTGAAACTTTTATGGAGGGATCTGTCTGTCTGTTTCTGTTTAAGGCTAAAACATGTGAATATAAGAAGGGTAGAGGAGAAAGGAGAAGGGTCTCTTGCAAATATGAGGGTACACACAAGCAAATTAGGTCAGCCACTTTGGCCAATTTCCAACTGTATCAGACTGAGACAGGAAAAGTTCAAGACTATGGTAACCAGGGAGATGAGTAACTATTATCTGTGATTACATTTAATTGTCTGTAAGCTTGGGGACACTTCTTGGGTTGCGTTTAGAGAGAGGAGAATTACATACGTTCCTTTGTGGGTTTTTGTTGTGTGGTAAATGTAAAATAAGAGCCAAACAGAGGCAAAGGAAGTTCCATTTCTGCACGCTTTGTCCCATGTTAATGTCATTTGTTAAACCACCACACATTTGCGATAGATTACTGACTTAGGGCTTTGGGCCAGCTCCTCTTTTATTTCCATAAACGGTTTCTCAGACAGGCCTACAAATCTATTTATATATTATTTATTATTTGTGGCATTCTCATGATTAACATTGCAATATTTCAGGCTGTTCTATGAACTACTCCTACATAGGTATATCCATATGTCAAACAGATTACTGTCCATTCACTCCTGGAGATAAAATTTCCGTTTAATGAACATTGTTCCAGATGCTCTTCATAGCCATTCACGCAAAGCACTTTAACAACCATACGTTCAGGCTTCTCTATAAGTGTAGATATGTTAATGAATACTTTTAATCAGTGATGAGCGAAATTTGTTGGCATGTTTCGCAGACTTTAAAGGGTGAAAAATTTGTCGCACTTCAAAAATGCTTTTTGGCAAATTTTCGCCGTTTCGCAATTTTTGTCGAAGTGAATCAGGTCAGATTTGCCCATCACTGCTTTAAATGAAATGCTTTTTATTAGCTTTCAGTTTAAAGTGGACCCGTCACCCAGACATAAAAATCTGTATAATAAAAGTCCTTTATAAATTAAATATGAAATCCATTTTCTTTTTTTTTATTAAAGCATTCATAGCTGTTGTAAACTCATTTAAAAATATCAGCTGTCAATCAAATATTGCCTACCGCCCCCCTCTATGCCTAGGCATAGAGGTGGGGCAAACAATTACTTTCACTTTCTATTCAGCACTTCTATTCAGCGTTCTCCCTACATTCCCCCAGCTCTGTTAACGATTTAATTGTGTAACCAGTGCATGGGGATGGACATTGGGTCCCTGTTCCCTGGTGCACAAACAAGATTCTGAGAAGATACAAGGCTTGCCTTAATAACAGTGTCCACAAAATGGCTCCTTCCTGCTTGTTATAATTATGAATTCCCAGACTGATGGAAACAATATTCAAATAATTTATACAGTGTAATTAAAGTTAATTTTGCTTGACTAACATGATAAAATAGGATTTGGAATAATTTTGTTTGAGTGAGTATCATATTTGAAACTGTGTTTGCAGAAAACTGTGTCCTTTCCTGTTTTGAGGAACATAAATCAGTTATTGAAAAGTTAATGTAAAACATAATTGTAGTAGAGTGTAGACTGTACATGGGTTCAACTATCCCAAACCAGTTCAAGGGTTGTTGTAACTGTATATAACATACACTTTGGGTTGTTTGCAGTGTTACCACTAACACATTTGGGTGCAGGAACAATTGAAAAGAGTAATTGCATAATTAAAGATCTCTAGGTTATTTACTGTTTATTTGGCAGAGCATATTTAAAGGGATACTATCACGCAACAGCCCCTTTTTTTTTTTTTTTTACAAATGTCAACTTTTTTATTTAATAAAAAATTCTCAGTATTATGCAACTTTTTTCCCAGGGACAAAAATGTCAGAATTTTTTTTCCAATTTTATTATAAAGATGGTCATATCCCAGACAACAGATATCTGGCTAATACTGAGGACCACTTTTGCACATTGACACAGTCTCTGTCCAGTTATAATCCAGGCATTGGCCCTAGGGCCAAATCATATTTGAGAAATATCTGCTTATTTGTCGAGGTTGCATACATGGCCAGCTTTAATCCTACATGCTCATCAATCAGCCACTTTCCTTTGTCTTCCTCTGCTGGTGGTACATGTTTAAGCCAGTAGGCAGGTATTGTTCAAGGGCATTTAAATCTAGAGTGAAACCAGTTTACAGGACTGGTCTGCTGTAATGAGCATGTTGTGCATGCAAGTGAATGGGATGTGACAGAGAAAATCTATTTGATCTTTGTAGTTCTCCATGGGAAGACTGCATTTAAATGACACCCCATGAGCAATTGCCCTTAGGATCCAATCTCGATCCTTATTCTGGTTCACGATATAAGGGTCCGAGGCAACCTGCAACAGTGGGAAGCTACCCATGCTGAGTTGTTTGATGACTGCTACATAGTGATGATCATTGAACATTTAGATGAAATGACTAATCATGAAAAGAAAACCGGTTTATTCAGTACTACTGTTGCATACTTTTTCTGTCCCATTAAAAAATATTGTTGGCAAAAAGCAAAATTGATTTATTGAACTATTATGTACATTCAATGGCAGTTTCATGTGGTTTTTTTTTTTTACCTGAAAATTGTATTTATTGTTAAGTCAATACAATACAATAAAGTATCATATTTAGGATAATGATCAGGCTGACTTTCTTTACTATTAGTCTGTTAGTGAATTACAAGCAAAATAAGTTTGCCAAGTTTGCAAAAAGAAGACAAACAAAACAAGAAAAAAGAGCTCCCCCAACTGCCCCCTAATCAGTGCAATGAGGAGGACAAAAGGAAGCCCTACTTCTGTTCAATAAATGCAATAATTACAACAGGTTATTACAGGCCTCCTGCTACATGCACAGCATATTTCCTACTCAAGGGTGAAGCCATGCAAATAACTCCAACCTGTACGCAGTAGATTACTACAATGTTTGTTGGATTGCAAAATAGGAAAATAAATGTCAAAATGTTGCGAATTAAATCAGATGCTTTGAAACATCTCCTACTTTTCCTTTATTTTTGGAATTTCCGTCAATAGACCTGCACCCTTCAGTGAGCAAAGTGTGATGAAAAGGAACATGTAAATGAAAGCACAAAGCCCACCCAGGTTGCTACAGTATATTCCTTGTATTGCTGTTACAGTAAATAGATCTATGGACATGACATGAAGAAGCAACCTATTTATCTTTGCTGTATCTAGCAGGAAGCCACACCTGAGCTTTTCATGTCATTAGCTGTGTCATTTCTCATAACAGCCCCACTATCTACATATACAATCTAAAAAAAGAATGTGAGTTCCTGTCTCACCGCACTGTTATAATACACTGTTAAGTATTAGAAGGCAAAGATAACTGCAGTGCATGGCCAGATTGGTGTGTGTTTGACCGCCTATGTTCTCTATGCACAGACATATCTGGCCAGGAGTATTAAAGATTTATTACGATCATTTCTAACAATCATTGCAGACTATATACAACACCGTAATAAAATCAAGGGTGGGTTGTGGTGTGAAAATATAAAAGTATCCAAACTTGGAATGATAATGTTCATGGTTTTACTGACCTTCCAGCTTAAAGCTTGTACCATACAAGCACTCATACAAAAATCCAAAAAGTTCTTACTATTTTCTGAAAACTACTCCGACCACTGACTTTTACCCCTATTTATCAATACATTTTTCCGGAAATTTCTTGTGCAGGAAAAAACAATAAAATCGTGAAAAAATCTGAATCGTACTAATTTTTCAGATTTGTCTCGAAACCTCCGACTTTTTCGGATATGTTGCCCGAAACCCAGTGCAGATCAGGATATCAATGGGACATCTGCCATTGACTTCTACATGAACTTGGCAGATCTGAGTTGGAGTACCTTTTTATTCAGACTTTTAATATCATCGGAGTTTAATAAATCATGAAAAAATAGAGTTTTTTTTCTCTCCAAAAAAATAGTGGTTTTCCCTTTAAAAGTTCTACCAGAAATAAATAATACTAAATAAATAACCCCCTAGGAGTCAGTGACCCTAGCAACCAAAAGGGAGGCCAGTTGTGAAGCTAGGTTTTTATAGTTATAACAGTGGTTTCTAATAATATTATTTACACTGCAGCCTGAATGCTTTGATATTTGACTGTAGCAAATTGCTAGATATATAACCTGGGGCTACTGCCACCTTGTGACCAGGCAGTAGCTCCAGGGTTCCCACAGCATCCTCAATTGCCGTATCACAGTTGCACCAGAAAAATAGGATGCATGTGTCCCTTGCACGCTGAACACCGGAAATGACAATGACCAGTCTTTGAAAATATTCGGAGCAACTGCACCGGATTTGCCATGAAGAAGCACACATTCAATTGTGTTTATTTTGCAAAAATGGTGCTGGACACAGGACACTTGTATCAGATTCAACGTCCCTTTGTGATGGCACTTCCATTGGAATTCTGGGAAAATCATGGCAATGTGAGAAAACACATGGTAATTGTACTGGATGTAAATGATCCCAATTATACATAATTTCTCCTTTAAAGATTTGGTTTTTTACCCACGAACACATACAATGGTGCTTGAAAGTTTGTGAACGTTTTCAAATTTCCTAGATTTTTATATGAATGTGACTTAAAACATCATCTGATATTCAACAAGTTCTAAAAGTAGATGAAGAAAACCTATGAAAAAACTATTATATTTGGTTATGTATTTGTTGAAAAAAATAAACCAATGACATTTTGGATAAGTGTATCCAAAAAGGTATTCTGTCATGATTTTTTTTTTAGTTTTTATTTCTAAATTACACTGTTTACACTGCAAATAATTCACTCTACAATACAAAATGTAATTCCTGAACCAGCAAGTGTATTCTTTTTAGTTGTAATATGAGTGTGTACGCAGCCACCTCAGGTCATTTTGCCTGGTCATGTGCCTTCAGAAAGAGCCAGAACTTTAGGATGGAACTACTTTCTGGCAGGCTGTTGTTTCTCCTACTCAATGTAACTGAATGTGTCTCAGTGGGACCTGGATTTAAGTATTGAGTGCTTAGATCTATCAGGCAGTTAGGGAGCTGCTATCTTGTTACCCTCCCATTGTTTTATTGTTAGTCTGCTGGGGGGGGGAAAGGGAGGGGGTGATATCACTCCAACTTGCAGTACAGCAGTAAAGAGTGACTGAAGTTTATCAGAGCACAAGTAGGGTTGCCGCTCGGCCGGTATTTTACAAATTTATTGGTAATGTAGCTGCCGGTAATTTGTAATACCATTTCCAAAATCCCCTGCCCGCCGATGAAACCTTACATTTTCGTCGGCTTTGGCTGGTGGCCCCGCCCCTTTTGTGACGCTACTCCACATGGGCCCACCCCCTTTGTGACGCTACTCTCCCATGGTTCCGCCCCTCACCAGCTCCGCCCCTTTTGCATCACGCCCTACCCCTTTCTTTTCCGCCCCCCACCATGGCAGGTAATTATTTTTTTAAAAGGTGGCAACCCTAAGCACAAGTCACATGACTGGGGGCAGCTGGAAAACTGACAATATGTCTAGCCCCATGTCAGATTTCAAAATTAAATATAAGAAAATCTGCTTGCTCTTTTGAAAAAATGGATTCAGTGCAGAAGTCTGCTGCAGCAGCACTATTAATAGGACAGGTTTTGAAAAAAACAAGTTTTCCTATGACAGTATCCCTTTAACTATTATTTCTATATTGTCTATAAAGGTAATACAGGTATGTGATCAGTTGTCTGGAAACCCATTATCCAGAAAGCTCCAAATTACAGAAAGGCAATCTCCCATAGACTCCATTTTATTTAAATAATCTAAATATTTAAAACCGATTTCCTTTTTCTCTGTAAAAATAAAACAGTGCCTTGTACTTCATCAAACCTAAAGTTTAATTAATCCTTATTGTAAGCAAACACAGCCTGTTGGGTTTATTTAATGCTGACATGATTTTGTAGTGGACTTAAGTATGAAGATCCAAATTACAGAAAGATCCGTTATCCAATAAAAACCCAGGTCCCGAGCATTCTGGATAACAGGTCCCATGCCTGTACTGTTTCAGCTAGCAACTTTAGGGTGGCAGTACAGAGAGCAGTTTTGGCATTTTGCCTGTTCTAGTTCTTGCTATGGGTTATGTGGTTATATAATAAAATACACTACAGGTATTGGGCAAATGCAATAAAAGGTGCTGCTGGTATAATCACCTATAGCAGTGAATCAGCAGAGGGCATTTGCCAGTCCCCCGTTTAAAATGAAATATTGTCTTTGCTGCTATGGCTTATTGAATCTGAATAAATTTGGTACTTTTTTTTACATATGGGGTTTTGTTTGTTCAGGTGCTGTACCCCTTGCTTTTACTATGAGTTACTACAACAGGGAATAAAAGGTACATATGTTCAAAGTCCCACTGGCCTGTACTTTGTATTGTATTATTTCTTGCCATATCTATAGTATGTCTCTAAAGCTGATAACTACAAGGTCTCTTTCCTGTGTTCCACATATATACATGTTGTTTTTGTGGTTCAAAATCCAAAATGAACATTTCACCTAAGAAGGAAGAAAACGGATGCAAAGTTTACCAGCCGAAACAGACTCCGATATGCATTATTCCTTGACAGGCCAACAATCTGCCAGACAACATGGAACTTTCTTTCCTGCAACCTTCCACGTGAGAACAAACTTCATTTCCACATCTGTTTCCTAATGTGGCGTCCTCTTGTTGTTTTATTTTGCAGGGGGGACGTATTATTGTGAGCCTGGGAACTTTTTATGGCTAAGGAGGCAAGGTTGGTTTTGGGGGTTAAGGACAGAGACGGTGAGATTCGGGGAGATTAGTCGCCCATCGACTAATCGCCTTTTTTTCGGGTGACTAATCTCCCCGAAATGCCTTCCCGCTGGCTACCATCTAAATCACTGGCGGAATGGCACTCGGAGTAATATGTTTCCAAAGTCGCCTGAAGTTTCCTCATGAGGTCACTTTGGGCGACTTTGGAAAACTCATCGCTCCGAGTGCCATCCCGACGGCGATTTCGATTCTAGCCAGTGGGAAGGCAGTTCAGGCAGATTAGTCGCTCGAAGATGAGTCGATTTGTCGTCCAGCGGCTAAATCTCCCCGGATCTCCACATGTGTCTCTGCCCTTAAAGAGATACTGTCACCAGAAAATAATCTTTTTTTATTATCTATCATAACATTATCTTTGAAGTTATGGTGGGGACGAACCCAACTGAAGGTTTCCAGTTGGGCTCGTTGTGGCGGTAGGACCTTGCCAGAATACTGCACAGGTAAATTTAGGAGGTTTTCTCCTGTGACTGCACAGTGGGTTGATTGATACAGACACTACTACTGCTTGTGCTAGGTGACAGCCTGCTTGGATTTCCTATCATCGACACACTGCAGATTCCGGACCGACAGCAGGGCTGCTGAACTTCTCTCATGGTGGGAGATGCAGCTCCTGCTCGTAGCAGAGTTTGGAGCCATCCTCTCTGTAGGTAGAGGCAGCCTAATACTCAGTGGTGGATATAATGACATAGTGCTGATCTCAAGTGAGGAGCAGCAGAGCATAGTATCAACCTCTTATGGAATTCTGGCTTCGAATATTGCCTTGGGGTGAGGCTGGCAAGTTCCTATTTATTTGATAAAATGTTAATAAATGCTGTGGCCATTTTCACCATTTCTGGCTCCTTGTGTTTCATTACTGTGTGTAACTAAGGGGTTCAATGGGATGGCTGAAGGCGAAGGGTCAATTGAGGAGTCCAATTGTCAATGTAAATAGCACATGTTCAATTCTTCACTGTTTTAATACATGCTGAAAGTGTTCATTTAATGAATACAATTATTTGTTAAAGTCACAGCAATTGTCCCCAAGGCAGTCTGTAGCACTGTTTAGAGAACTCTATGGCTTTGACATCTGCATATCACTGGAATAAATTCTCTTTATGAATGTTTTTGCTCACATGCCGTAGAAAGCTTGGTAGTTTAAGACGTGTCTTGGAACATAAGCAGGAATGCTGTGAACTGGGAATAGAGTAAATGTGCCCTTTTATAGAAGTGTGCATAACAAAAAGCAGGTGGAGAAAGAACAGAGACGTAGACAGAGAACAGAGTCCTGACAGAACACAAAATCCAAGCTTCAAATGTCAGTGTCGATTCCACCCCCCCCCCTTTCACCAGTGCAAAATGCTGACATCTCATCCTAATCAGACTTATTATGGTAATGGACAGTTTCTAGCATTTTCTCTCTCCAGTGTTTGCTTGTTTGTTCAGAGTGAATGGGAACTGGCACTATGCAAAGGGCCTGGCAAGTCACAGATGAATATTGCTCAGAAATTCAGGACTTCTTTAAGTGATACACACCTGTCACTAGATTTCTTGTGCTTGTTCCCCATCCAAATTATTATAATTCTTGACATTTTGCAGCAAAGCAGGATTAAAAATTAGTCTTTTAACTTTCCCCTGCCGATCCTCTCAGCTGTATCCAAAAAGTCTCCAAAATTTGTATATAGATCAGCGCCTATGGCAACAGAGAAAAAACCAAAAACCAAAAAATAGTGCAGTGTGTTTGGATATTGAGACGGCACCCGGTGTCAAAATTCACTTTTTAAGGTGTACTTTCCCTTTAAATCTTCCACTATTGTTGGTAACATAAATAAAAGATCCAGTTTGTTTCTGCCACCATTTGGCTAAAATGCCTACTTGCAAGCCAAAATTATGGCATATTGCCCGTAATGCTTGCCGATCCTTCTCTCCTTCCAGTTTCACGGATTCCAATATAGAAAAAATACTAATTCAGAATAGTATAACTCCATTTATTTAAGTTAAAATGCTTTAAAAACAAGTTTGCACTCACATTTGTTTGAAGTCAAATCACACACAGACATCTGTATTATACAGGCTGTTGCAGCTTAGGGGCTCTGCTCCCTCGCGGCTCTCCCCGTGAATCTAGTGTGATGTCACTTCCTGCCTTACGTGGTTCTCCAATAAGATGGCTTCCTCAGAGCAGGATGCTCCCTGAAAATCAATAGTTCTAGACTGTCCATATGGTCACAAGGTCATGAAAACTACAGTGACTAATTCCCAGTAAATGGGAGAACCCATTAACAATTAAATTACAACCTATTTACAATCAATTAGAACAATTATTATATTGGATTTGTGTCTATTAAAGCTGGGAGAAGATTGAAATATATGCTTATAACTGGCAGGAGAACTAAGCAAAAATAAAGCAACATGTTGGTCAAGCAATTTAAATGCATTGTTGGCACGTTTTGGGTGAAATAAAAGCACATTGTTAAAAGAACGCAAACTCTATCTGTACTTATTCAGATAATCAGATACAGACAGAAACTTGACGTGATACATTAATTGCATTCATGTTTATAGGACAGGGAAAAAAATAGAAAACAATCTGATAGACAACACATACCCGTCAAGCTCACACTCCATTTTGAACACAACGCTGCTTCCCTACATGCTCATGGTAATTGGCTTATCTTTTTAAGTTCCAAGGGTATTTGATTTCTTCTATTATATACTTTAGGCATCCTTTACAATTTTAAAGTGCCCCATGCATATCCAACTGATCCCCTTCTACCTAGGTACCTATTTCTACATGAATCCTTTGATTTTAAAAAGGTATCTCATAGGGTTATGGCCCATATAAAGGACATGTAGTCCTTGTACAGACTTACCAGATATGATGCATTTCCAATTGCTTTAAGGAAATGGCCAACCCTCTAAAGAATCTACAACTGCAAGGCAAGCAAGTATTGTCCGTATCAATCATTCATGCCAGACTTCCATATATCAATATATAAACATTGTCGCAACAGAGCCAGTGATCCAGCAATCAAGCTGAAAGCAGGAGCCCAGTGATTTATGGGCATGATCTTCATTGAAGAAAAAATTGCTAAATACTAGGTATATACATGCAATTTAAAATGAATCATGAACGTAACATGCATAAAACTTTTGCAATAAGCAGTAACCATGGCTGTAATTTATGCTAATAGGTACAATAAAGAAAGAAAATGCTTTTAGACTGGTTCATTTTAACCTTTGTACACAGAGATAAGTAGTGATATTCAGCTTTCCAGTTGTTGCAGAATATAACTAAGAGTATCCTCTGCCAGGGGAATTGAGTATGTGGAGTTGGTACTTATTGATCTGCAAAAAATATTTGTCTAATCTAAAGCTTCCTTATGAAAGTGTTTGTCTTTAGATATGTAACTAAGAGTTTTGTATGCTATACATTGTCATCCTTATGTTTTATTTTGTTTCATACTTTACATGACAGTTTTCCCCAGAAAAATAAAAAAAACCTGGATATTATGATTTACATGGGTTGTCACCCAACAATAGTCCTATAATGGGCCTTTGGGCACCTTGCTGCTATTGTTACACATGTAAAATACATTCCCCAAAATAAATGGACATAATGTACATGACACAGCTGAAGAGACACTCAAGCTGTCTTAATGAACCTGTTCTAGAGAATATACTTTGCCTAGATCAGTTGAGTGCAGTGGTGAATGAATTGGTATGCAACAGTTACCTATGACTTAGGCCCAAGACTGATGAATAATTGAGACAGAGTTCTTGAGAACAGCTGGAAGAACTTACCATCAGAGCAGTGTGGAGTAATTTGGCATGTACAAGCTGTTTTGTTCAACCCTTAGCAGATCATCGTGACTCTACCATAAAATGATTGACAGCTGTTTTCATTAAATTATTGTTAATGGAAAATGTGGTGCTTATAAAACAAAAGATGTTAACATCAGCCAGAAGCCAAAAAGTCGTTTGAGACCATTCTTAACATTTTGTTAAGAAAACTGTTGGGCACAATGCTGCAGTTTGTCCAAACAGTATTTTGTCAACATTTCTATTTCATTTAAAATAAAAATAGATTTAAAGCAATGAAGCTTCCTCATATTTTTAGAGGGAGGAATCCTGCAGGGTGACATAGCTAAGCCACAACAAATACAAATTCTTAGAATAGAACAATGCTCATTGAAAGAATACAAACTGGATTTTCCCACTTGAGATTCTTTCAGAACACAGATTTAAACAAATTCCCCATTTCTAGGCCTGTGGCTTATCTTATTGCAGGTCCCCTTCGCCATATTTTTACGTAAGAGAGCTGCTAGTCGGTAGAATTGCAACTTACATCCAGTTAGCAGGGACTTCCTCCACATGATTCACCACCTCAGTCTTATGAAACTTTGCCCCATATAAAAAAATGTGCATGGATTTATCAGACCACCTCCAAACCAGAATTACAGTGAGAGATTCACAGATGAAAGATAAGACGGTTCTAATTTAAATGCAATGGCATCACTAGTAGTGTGTTTGCCATAAAGAATACAGGGCTTTAACTACACAGCTGCAGGGGGGCCCTGGAGATATAGGGGGGCCCATAAGGCCTAATTAATGAACAATTTCAATATATACAGTATTTTTAAAATGGACAACCTCTGGCTTTGTTGGGGGCCCTTAAATACATTTTCCGTGGGTAGAAAAAAACCTCCTGGGTTATCTTTATTACTGTATCTACAGTATTTGCTTTCAGATTTATGTAATGCTACTGGTGGTAGCAAAGGAAACATATATGGTGTGTGTGATCAGTGTCTTAGCCCACTTTCCATTTTAGATCTAGCCAAATAATTAATTTTTTCCACATTATTGACAAATGTTTTAATGGATGTTACCCTTTGTGCAGTCACATAAATCTTAACTCATTTCCATACTGTAGTACAAGGTCTGCTACAAAAAAAAAGAATGAAAGCTTCCAAATGGCAAACATTAACCAACAAAATAAATGGTCCTGGCATGATGTGATTTTCCCAACTGAAACCTCATAATTCTATATTTTCCAAAAAGGACTCACCAGCTGCACATCCCATCAAACATCAGTGTGTGCAGGCTTTCACTTTTTTCTCTGCACTGTTGTTTATCGTAATGCTGCATCTTGTGTGTTTGTGTGTGTCATTTCATTCCTCCCTGTTTTAGAAGATGTGACGTTGGAATCTAAAGTTGAACTTCTTATTAATAAAGGCTGTTTTGTGCACAGAAAGGAAGCTAAAACACAGGATTTCACAGTGTTAAAGCACAAAATGTACTAGATTGCAAAGTTGTTTACTTGCGGTCAGTGGTCAGGAAATCACAAGCTAACAGACTAGCTTATCATCTGAATCAGTTACTAATTTAATTTATGGGCTAAAGGATCTTAGAGTTTATGGTACAAAGATCTGGAGCAATTCTGTATATTGTAATCTGCAACACAGGCCCAGATTTGATTCCACGAGAAAACATTAATTTATGGCTTATCATGTGAACACTTTTGGGCCAAATTCAGTTTGAGAAGAAAAACCATTTCTCCTAATTCAGTTCTGTTTTTTCCCCATAGAGTTTTCATGTGATAAACAGCGAATCTCAAACATCTTATTGGTTGCTATAGGTTACTGCTCCTGGGCAAACTCAGTGCCTTTTATTACATATGGGGGGAAGTAAAATCACTGTAACAGATACAGTTACAAATATTAAGCTCTTGATTTTTAAGAGGCACAAGTAAAATGAGGTTCCTGTCCCATAGAGCTTACTATCTAGATTTTTTGAATATGAAAAATGCAGTTCAGTCTCAGATCCTCCCAAAACTGGTCAAAGTTTAGGTTTAAAACTCAGTGGTGAGGTATTATCATATATCAACTGGAGAATCCTGAAGCACTCCCATCAATTTTCTCACATTTACAGTAAGACGAGTGTTTACAGTATGTCACAGGCACATTCATCAAAGCAAATGGTTGTGTCAATTCTTGAGAATGGTTTGACTGCTTTGCGTCTGTTCTGTGGGGTGTTAGAGCTTAGAGGTATCAGCCAGCCAAAACAGCCAATAAACAATTAACTTTGATTGGCCTAGCAATGGAAGCCATTCTTCCTTCTGTAACACAATTCCCATGTAAAAAATGTTATTCCTGCAAGATCTCCATACACATAATAACATTTGCTTCCCAGAGATGTCAAATCTCAACACAAGGTTTTTACTGCTATTTTAAATCGGAGGTCTGAACAGAATTGAATTGATGAGAAAGTAGCGCAATTGCACCAGGAAGAGAAACTGTGAAGGGCACTGCCTAAAAGAGCAAGAACAAAGGAGGGAAAGGGGAGGAAGATAGAGAAAAGAATGTAAAATATTTTAAGATAGCAAATTATTCTGGAAACAGATGAATAGTTAAAAAGATGTGTGTGATAGATGAGAATTGTTGCAAAATAAAAGGATGACTCCATATCAATAGAAAACTAAAGGGCTCACACACATCGGATCAAGCATTAGTGTACGTCAATCATGATGCTTGGCCTTTAAATGGATGCTAAAGTCTGAGACACATTGCTAGGTTATATTGGCACCATCCGAGTCACCCAGCGTTGTTTGTTGCTGCCTATTACCTGTTCTAACCCGGCTTGTCCCTTACTCTGAGTGAACTCAGCCTGTCCTGACTTCAGCCTGAACTTCGCATCTGAACCTGTGCTGCCAGTCCTGACCTGCAATTGTTTGACCAGGACCTGCCTGATCCCTGGTACTTCATTCGGACTATCCAGCCTCTTTTCACAGCACAGTAAGTCCTGTTCCATCCTCAGGTACTTTCAGAGCAGGTGTGAGCTGCTTGTGAGCCCTCTCTCCACTTGATCCAGATAAAACCTCACACACAGGGATCCTTTGCACCATGCAATGCTCCAGCAAATTACAAAGCACTCTTCACACTGCACTTTATATAGGACAGCATAAATAGATGGTGCCCCAATGGATATCATTTTTTGTCCTGTGTCTCATTATAACAAAACATTTTTTTTCATTTTTTTTTTTAAAACACTTATGCATCATTATGTTATTTTCCAGGTAGCTAGGAAACCAGAAATACATGCTGCCTGGGTGGAAGTACTATTATTAAAGGCTAATCATCATATTAAACATTCTCTTTTCTAGCGTTCTAAAATCTGTCCTTCAAAAGTATAAAGTCTTAGTATTTCCTGCTCATTTCAACACCTACATCTATACCAGTATCTTACATTACTCAAGAATGACTTCTGTCCATTATTTAGCCCTTTTATTTGAAGGCATTCAATAATTCCCCAAAATCTTTAGACCGACTTGTGCTTGACTCGGTGAACGTAGACTTGTACAGTATGACAAAGTATCTGTGAAATTACAAGACATTTGCATTCACACAACTGTACAACACACAATACATATTAATTTGGTAGGGCACCAGTGTACAAGAGCTCCCACTCCTTATCTCAGCCTCTAGCTAGGTTGTGAGTATAGGGGCCCAGTAAAATTCGACATAAATGTTTGCCCTTGGTACAAACTGAACGAACACTTGAGTTTCTTGTCCTGATGACAAGTTGACTCTGAAAATGTTAATGTTTTTATGTTCTTATGGCAGCTGCATATCATTGCTTTATGGGGAAATATTTAAAAGCTGTAAAAAAAAATATATGTGTAAAAATACCACAAATCATCATCAATTATTTATATAGCACCAACAAATTATGCAGTGCTTTACATTAGTCTATAACAAACAGGGAATAACAAACAAGGGTTTACAGGATTAGAGAGCCCTAACCTCTAGTTTACAAGAGGTTAGGGCTCTCTAATCCTGTAAACACAAGGATTGACACACAAGGATTATAGAGACACATTTGTGAGTTATGATACAACTATGACTGATTAATTAAGGTACAGTGTCAGACTGGGATGCCAGGGGCCCACCAGAAAACCTTAGGCTGAGGGCCCACTTTCCAAACTATTATACTTCTTCTCCTCACTCAACCTCTTTATTCTCCTAGTCTTTTTTCTCTACATACTATACTCTATTCTTCCATTATTAAACCTCATTGTTCCCATAAAGAATCAGGAAATGACCATGAAATAAGCCAAATGGTTAGAAGCAAGAGGCCCACTGACACCTGGGCCCACCGTGAGTTTTCATGGTATATAGGTGGGCCAGTCCAACACTGTTAAAGTAAATTGAATATGCTTTCCTAAACAGGTGGATCTTTAGGGAGCTTTGTTTATAAAGAAGGAGAAAGTCTGACAGCTTGAGGCAGAGAGTTCTACAGAAAAGCAGACGCCAGAGAGAAGTCTTGTAGATGGGAAAGGGCTGAAGTGATAAATGAAGAAGAGAGGTGAAGGTCAAAAGGAAGGAGTGACTGAGTGTATTTTGAGATCAGAGCTGAAATATAGGGAGGGGCTTCTAATCTTTTAGAGGAGATTGGGAGCCAATGAAATGCTATGCATATGAGAGCATCTGATGTTGAGTGGTGAGATAGATGAATAAGTCGAGCAGCAGCATTTATTACAGTTTGGAGTTCTGAAAGGTGGCTTGTTGGAATACCTGTGAGAAGTAGGTTGCATTAGTCAAGGTGGGCAGTAATAAGAGACTGGTTGTATCTGAACTAAGATACAGTTGTATTTGGGCAATGTTGCGCATCTGAATATGATAAGTGTTTGGATGTGTGGTGAAAAAGACAGATGCAAGGCTAAGATAACTCTTAGGCAGCGCACCTGTGTAGTTTATTGAAAGATGAAAGGAAGGGTTTTTTTTTACAGTGAGAGCTGTGAAGATGTGGAATTCTCTCCCTGAATCAGTTGTACTGGCTGATACATTAGATAGCTTTAAGAAGGGGTTGGATTGCTTTTTAGCAAGTGAGGGAATACAGGGTAATGGGAGATAGATCATAGTAAAAGTTGATCCAGGGACTAGTCCCATTGCCATTTTGGAGTCAGGAAGGATTTTTTCCCCCTCTGAGGGAAATTGGAGAGGCTTCAGATGGGTTTATTTTGCCTTCCTCTGGATCAACATGTAATTGTTAATAAACAGCACACCTTTTGCAGCAGTTTCTGCGCTTAATTGAAGTTCATTACCATTTTCCTTATCCTACTTCGTTGGACGGAAGCGCCAGTAATTGAACTACATATTGAAGCCTCACAATTTATGCATTACTATGTTGACTGTGAGTGAGATCTGAGGGACAGGGGGAAATTTTGGAGGAAATAAAATAAATTCTGTTTAGAAACATTCAGTTTCAGGTGATGCTGTGACATCCAGCAGGAGACAACAGAAAGGCAGTCTGTAACTTAGGAAAGTACAGAAGCAGAGAGATTAGGAGAAGACAAGTAGAGTTGCTTATCATCAGCATAAAGGTGATACTGTAAGTTCAAATGATTGAATACATTTTCCTAATGAAGTAATATAGAGTGAACAACAGAAGGCCTTGAGGAACTCATAAACATATAATGTTCTCTTCAGGGTACATTACCCCTGTATTTTAATGAATACTCATAACAGTTACTAAGTATAAAAAAAAGCAGCTGACACTTATTAATCAGTTTCTCTCTTGCTTTCGATTCATAGTGTTCTGAATGTCGTCCATAAAAGAGCATTGGGTTCCTTTTCATGCACGTCCCCAGTGCTACTGCTACCATAGAGGTGGTGGAGTTCAAGGGTTCCCACAGTGACCTGCATCAATAAAGATACATGTGCAGATGTGATGGCGAGAAAAGAAACATCCCAACAATGAAAACTTTGCATTTATTTATGGTTGAATCCTACTATTTCTTTGGGATATTGTTCTGATTTAAAGTGATGTTGAGTTGAGAGCGGCATGTAAAAGATTACTGCATCCGTAACCGAGAACCAGGCATATTGTTGAGGCAGTCCTCCTTTAAATGTGTAGCATTATGCTTTGTATGCCTATTGAAAGCACCGTTTTACAAATGGTACAATATACAGTATTAGAGGTGTTACATGAAGAAATCACGTGGACCCGTACAACAAAATTATCAGGGCCTCCTGGGAATCGCCCACTCCAGCCCCCAAGCCCCACCCAGATCCCACCCACTCCACACCACAGTTAAAAGACATTAGTGCTAAAAAAGGTACCCCCCCACACAATGTTATAAAAATCTATTGATGGTCAGGGCCCCCTTACAAGTTAAAAAATAATTGGTGACAGGGCCCCCTTATAAGTAAAAAAAAAAGTGGTGCCAGGGTCCCCCATAAAAGTTTTTTTTAAAAAAATTGGTGGTAAGGGCCCACCTACAAGTTAAAAAAAATAATTGGTGACCAGGGCCCCCTATAAAAAAAAGTGGTGCCAGGCCCCCCCATAAAAAAAAAAATTGGGGCCCCAGAGAATATTTTTTAAAAAAAAACATTGGTGGCAGGGGCCTATAGAGTATTAAAATAATACATTGGTGGCCAGGGGATTAAAAAAGATTAAAAAAAACAAAAAAAAACACACACATTGATGTTCAGCAGAATTGAACTCGTGACTTCAGTACTTCAACTTTGCCTCCTTTAAGTGGCTTCAGGACTTCAATTTCAGCTGTTTCCATGACTTTGGGTCTTTTTGACACTTCAGGACTTCAATTTCTGCTGTTTTCGTGACTTCGGGTCTTTTCGTAGCTTCGGGACTTCGGCTGTTCAGCTTTTCAGCAGTTCGGGACTTCGGAAGGGCGGCACAGCTTCTGCACTGTCAAGGGGGGCCCGTTGCTTTTAAAAAGTGCAGCACAGCCGGGCCCCCCTTCAGACCCAGGCCCGGTACAGTTGTACCCCCCGTGCCCCTGTGATGGCGGCCCTGCATGTAATGTTCCATATGACACACACACACATATGGCCGTCAATGCACTTGCATTTGCACTTATACAGAGGTACAAGACTGGCTAAGCATGCAACATTTGGGCACTGCCCTTATATCATTTGCCCTGCTAGTGATTAGGCCACATACAATATTAAAGGCACTATCACTGCAATGTGCTGGATGACACTGATTATGAAAGAACTGTCAGATTGTATCTGCCTTTTTAATGGTCCTTGTGATTGTAAACATTTATGACTTTATGATGGTTCAATGGAAAGTTCTGTTTGCTGACTCTAAACGTAAAACAAATGAATAAACAACCTAGATCCGGTTGAGATTCAATGATCCGAGAACTCTGCCTCCAGTAATTTGCTGCAGGTTGTCATTGTATTACCTCTGGATCAACCAACATTTAGCCCTGTAGGAAGACTTTACCTTTTGTGGTGATATATTCATTTCTAAGTTTCTGCAACTGACACTGTAAAATTACATTTACGGTCTAGGCTAAAAATAAACCATATCTATCTAGCCTGTGTGAAGAAATATTTGCATTGCTATCATGTTCTTGATATTAAAAGAGCAACACATCTATTATAGGCTTAATGTCAAAGCCTCTTGCTAAATGGAGCGTCAGGATAATTACGTCTCTTTATATAGGCCTGACATATGCAACACTTTATAGATGTTGTGACTGTCTACTCAGTCCCTGTCCTAGAGGAGCTTAGGCCTAATTTTTAGATACACATTAGAGTTAAAATCAGAAGGGAGTAACCTACCACTTAACAAAAGAAGGGGGTTCATTTGATAAGAACTAAAATACATTTGTTACTTGCATCCAGCAATGGTCACAAGAAGTCAACAACAGCACATGAACAAAGAACAGGCAGCTGGACGTACAAAGAAGAGTCCATATTCTTGTTGGAGATGCCAAGGCCACACTGGGCTGATTCTTGGCCTGCAGATAAACACAGGCCAAGAATCAACCCCGATGCTTGAATCATTGCTCTTTTGTGTATGTATCTGGAGCAACTGTGTAGGGATGGGTACAGGCACACGGAGTGGATTCTGGCACCAAAATGCGAGTATGCATTTTGTCACCAAAATCTGTTCCATGTGATTGCACCCAGGCCGAAGCAGTGGCTAGAGGTGCAGACACAGAAAAGTGATGATTCAAGCATAGGGACTGATTCAAAGCCTGCCTAGATGGTAGTCACCTACCTAATACCCCTGGTCTATTCTCCGGTGAGCAGAAAACTGCACCAGGCTTCTCAGTGAGCACCACACATGGGACTAGACATATTGTCAGGTTCCCAGCTGCCCCCAGTCATGTAACTTGTGCCCTGATAAACTTCAGTCACTCTTTACTGCTGTACTGCAAGTTGGAGTGATAACATTCCCCTCCCTTCTCCTCACAAGTAGCCCATCAGCCAAACAATGGGAAGGTAACCAGCTAGCAGCTCCCTAACACAAGATAACAGCTGCCTGGTAGATCTAACAACAGCACTCAATAGCAAAATCCAGGTCCCACTGTGACACATTCAGTTACATTGAGTTGGATAAACAACAGCCTGCCAGAAAGTAGTTCCATCCTAACGTGCTGGCTCTTTCTGAAATCACATGACCAGAAAAATGACCTGAGATGGCACCTACACACCAATATTACAACTAAAAAAAATACACTTGCTGGTTCATGACATGGAATGACATTTTATATTGTAGAGTGAAGTTATTTGCAGTGTAAACAGTGTAATTTTTTTGTAATTTAGGGGGAAAAAATGACATTATAAAAATCATGACAGAATTCCTTTGTGTCATCTTCATCATGGTTTGTGTATAAAACTGCTGATTATACCCAGGTGCCCCATATTCCCCTCTCCCCCCCAATATCATGACTAGGGAAGAGACCTCAGTGACGGAGAAAGGGATGAGTTTGAAGGGAATGGTTGCCAGCCAGTGGGCTTCAATCCAACTCAACACTTATGGAATATTTTTGAGAGGAACTTAAAACACCATTTTCACAACTATCATTAATCAAATTAATTAATTAATGGGAATTTCTCACGGCTGAACGGTTTCACATACCTTTGGTAGAGTTTCATAGAACTGAGGAATTTATAAGCAGAAGCATTGAGGCTATTCTGATGGATCGTGGCAATGGTGTTCACTACAGCACAAAGCTATTTTGTTTACAATTGTATTAACCCAGCACATTGCAAGTCTAAATTATCATAAAAAACATTCATTAACACATTTGTTCACATGGTAGCCATCAACATGTTGTGAGTTAGTTCAGCTGCTGCTACAGATTATGGATTTTGTGATCATGCAACCGAGACATCAGGAACTTTATTACATCCGATCATTATTATTAATATTATTATCTCGTATCAGTGCAAAGTATTTGGCAGCACTGTACAATAAAGTTATGGATTTCCTTTTCTGGGAACCTGTTATCCAGAAAGCTCAGAAATACAGGAAAACCATCTCTCACAGGTCTGAATTTTCTGGCTAGTAGATCCTATACCTGTATAATAACACATTTATAAAACAGCAACATATTCTACAGTGGTGCAAAATAGAGGGGTGCATAGATCAAGTATACTGCAGCATATAGGGCAGTGAGGTGGTGCATTTCAATGCTGGGCCCTGGGTTTGATTCCAGCCTGGATACCGGAAACTTCAGTTTCCTCCAAAAAAAAGGTAGATTGGCCTCTTGTGTGTGTGTGTGTGTGTGTGTGTGTGAGAATGTGATAGGGACTAGACTATAAGCTCCTCTGGGAAGGGGAAGATGTATAATCTTTGTAAAGGGCTGTAGAATATGTTAGTGCTATATAAATAAATAAATAAATATATAAAGAATAATAATGCACAAAGTAATACTGAACTGAATACAGAAGGTAAAGATGCCCCTGCTCATTACTGTTTACAATTAGATAAGGATGTTTCTCTTTTTCCAGAGCGGGGACAGTCAGAAAGGGCAACAATGACAAGGAAATCTTTACACAGGAGAACTAGAAGTCAGAATAAAGTAGAGGTATAAAGGAGGAAATTAATTTCTCAGCACTATACCATTCCCCCTGTGGTTAAATGGATGAGGGTTGATCTGTTTCTGAAATTCCCATAATCACTTATGCAGAAGTCATGTAAGTTTTTCCAGAATACAAATCCCTCATCACATAGAGAGCGTGGGCTGGCAGTCTTGTTTCACAGGATGCTAATTGTCTCTGAACATGAAATATATACAGCAAGTTGTGCAGGACAGGATCCCACATTTGGCTAAATCTCATTACGGCATATCCAGTTCTCTTATAAGTATTGTCGTTTGTACTGAAAAGCCCTGCATTCAGAAAATGCCCTGTTCATGGAAAGCCGTTTATAACTCATGAGGCCAAAAAACTCCTTATTTGCATGTTGCACTTCAATGGAAATGCTAGAGCTGTTTCTTCAGTGTAAATCTGCCTTGGGCTTTTTAGTCCTTACCATATTTGCCAAGTAAGCACATAGTTTGTACTCCGATGCCAAAATGTTTCTGTATCATGAAGCTGCCCCAAATGCAACTAGATGCTTTGTAAATGTGGTCTATACTTTCGCTGCCCATATTTTTACTTCCCACCTGATTCAAGCAGTTACACAGAAAATATATTGATGACTGCACAACGGCAAAAAAATCCATGATGGATTGTTGGAAACTTTGCATATTGCTGTCCTTTGATATTCGAGCTGACAGGGAATATACATAACCCCTTAGAAATATTTCCAAGGGATTTAAAACTCATCTGTTATTCTTTATGTATACAGCCCTGACATATTCTGCAGCCTGTTACAGACATTATACATCAGTCACATTAGTCCCTGCCCCAGTGGATCTAAAATCTAAGGTCCATATCTAGGTCGGACTAGAGAATTGGGGGCCACTGGGTTCCAAACTTCTGGGACCCATGTGGATGCGTGAACACTGGTGCATCGGGTCGCATATCATTTTTTAAGGGGGGCCAGCCGATTGGGGAGTGGGTCTGGCCTGGCAGGGGCCCATGACCACCGGGGTTCACTGGGTTTTTTCCCAGTGTCCCATCAGCCCAGTCTGACCCTGTCCATATGCCACACTATGAGGGAGCCAAATAATCAACCACTGTGCTGTGAACTACAACTCCCAGAATCCTTAAGAGACAAGAAGTGACTGTGGATACCTAGAAATTCAATACCAAACAAAGTAGGAACCAACAGCATGCGCTATACCAGGAATGAGTCCAAAAATAGAAGAGAAAAATAATTGTCAATAAAAAAGGACAAAAAATCATTAAAAACTGAAAATGCAACAGCTTTTTACTTCCATTAGTTCACCGTTTATAGAAAAAGAACAAAGTTGCAATGAGATTTCAACCACAGGCTTGTTTTTTTTCCTTAAAAAAATCAACCCCAGACTGAGCTGAAACGGTTAACTCCAGCTGCTTTGCCTTTCAGCTCTCTGCACATGCCTAAAATAAGGGGCCGCAGGATTTTCCAGAACCACATACAGTATTTATATATTCTTAATAAAGTCTGATGTGGCCACAATTATGTATGCTTCTGATCATGTGTTTCCTATTCGTTTTCTACGTTTGCTTTACAAAGGAAAATGTGCAGGTTTCTGCAGAAATCTCTTGTCTGAATTTTCCTGAATAGGATGATGATGAACTAGTCTGCTTTAAACCTGCATGCCACCATGTTTGACTCTTTTCTATACTTTGTGTTTTGAACTATTTATTGCTGCATTGTTGATTGAATTACTTCTAACTGTAGAAGCAAAGTCAGAGAATCATTGCAGGGGCCTTTCCACTGGGGAGAATGTGAGCACCACAAGTGGATAGGGTCTACTCAGCATCAGACTGAGAGGTCCTTCCTCTGGATCAACTGGCAGATAGGCAGGTTAAAAAAAGTAAAAAGGTTGAACTTGATGGACATCTGTCTTTTTTCAACCTAACTTACTATGTTACAAATGTCCATTAAAATAGAAATTATTAGTATCCTTTTTTTATACTGCACAGAGATTACACATCATTACCAATAGTCCATGCCCCACTGGAGCTCACAATCTAAGGACCCTAACCCACAAGTACACTATGGCTAATTTTATCATTAACTAACTATCCTGTCTGTTGGGTTTTGGAGTGTGGGAAGCAGAATGTCTGGAGGAAACTCATAGAGACACAGTTACAACATGCTGTGTCCTAGCTGGTATCAAACCTAGGACTCCCATCACCACAAATGCTAATTATGGTGCCACCATACTGCCCACGGATGCTCTATCCTATTTCCCTTTAAATATGTAAAACAGGATAGTGTGTGAACAATACACATTTTTGGTTATTTTTTTGCATTTATGCATGGCTATTGCTTGTTTCAAACGAAATTTATTGCACCAGCCTAAAGTTTCAGCTTGTCAATAGAAGCAATGATCCAGGACTTCAAACTTGTCACAGGGGGTCACCATCTTGGAAAGTGTCTGTAACACTCACATGCTCAGTGGGCTCTGAGCAGCTGCTGAGAAGCTAAGCTTAGGGGTTGTCACAAATTATTAAACAGAAAATGAGGTTTCTCTGTAATATACGGTTATGCTACAGGGATGATTATTAAATTCTGATGCTAATTGCACTGGTTTCTGTGCTGCCATGTAGTAATTATCTGTATTAATTACCAATGAGTCTTATATTGTGACATTTCTATTCTATATGTACTGTATATTGTGAGTTGGTCCTTAAGCTCAGTAAGTGACAGCAGCACAGAGCAGGTGCAGTTAATCAGCAGAAGCGAAGATGGGGAGCTACTGGGGCAACTTTGGAGACACAGATCTTTACTGCTAAAGGGCTGTGGTTGCCTTGGGCTGGTACAGAAACCCAAAACATAATGTACAACATTCCTAGCCTGCTTCTTTAGTTACGCTTTAGTTCTCCTTTAAGCCAAACCAAGTCCATGTGCATTTTAATAAGCAGAGGTCTCCTCCTTTGAAGTCTATCATGTCTTTAATAACTCATTTGGTAATGGGGTTGCAAATCCAGGTTAACTCAATTGCACATCTCTGCTGACATCTCTACATAAGAAAAAACAAACTCTGAAACAAACTAAGTAGGATATTTGCTTATTGACTGGGGGATGCCAAAATGTTAGGAACCCACAAGTCTGGGCCTTTTTGGGGAAAAAATGTGTCTGGGCAGGGGAACTTTCTAAAAAAAAATTGCCATCTTACCTGTCTCTTTCAGGCATCACTTTTCAACTTAGAATAGAATAACATTTCAGCCAGCAAGGCACTTTATCATAAACATTTCCCAAAAATAAGCACCCACCCGGGGAAAAGAATGTAGCACTGTGGGTACCTACTATTTTAGCACATCCAGTAAACTTCACTTTGCATTGCTGATTATTTATAATGCAAAGAGACACAGAAGGAGGAGGAGGGCTTCTAGAACCCAACCATTAAACTTCAACTGTTAATTGATTGACATCTTTATGCAACCAGAGTCTGATTTTATTATGCTGCACTTGTATAGCGGTTAGCCAAACCTGACAGCTCCATTGTAACGTTTCAAAGGAAGCTATATGTAGAGATGAAATAACTTCTTTGCTAGATCAATTAGGAAGTATCGTTTGGCAACTAAACACTGTTTATAAAGATTTCAATAATTCAAAGATTGGCCTTTGGCTGTCTGACCAATACATCTTCCAGCACACACCACATTTTTCCTCTAAATATGTTGTCTTTGGTTGGTTAGACATTAAGTACAGGTCTGTTTGGGTCATTGTGGTTTTCTTTACCTCTCAGCAGTGGTGCGGGACTCATCAATTCGACCATATATCTTTCATGTAATTTCTATCAACAGACCTGGTGACCAATCGGGAAAAGCCCACCATCCTCAGTGAGGGGCATATTGGCCAACCAAGTTTTTCTTTTAAATGACAATTGTTCAATATGTTGTCCTGAATATTTACATGTGGCCTTGCATTTGGGTCATCTGTATGTCACATTTATCATATGTAAAATCAGAAGGGCAAATGCTGCACGCATTCTGTCAAAATCTTCAGCTTTCCTTTGCCTTTTTTATTTGTATCAAGTATTAATTTCTATAAAGTTTATTTGCAGAAGTTTCAGTCAAAGAAATTTGGCCTGCAAACACACTGTATTCAATATGTTCCAAATTTTGCTTGATTTTTTGTTTGTCCCCGATCTGATTAAATTGTGCTTTTTTAATAATAAATAAGGTCCAAATGTGGATTCTAGTTCTTTTATTAAAATACGTATTTTGATAAATAAGGCCCTGTGTGTACAGCCAGCAAAGCACTGGTTAAACAGTATTAGCTAAGTCATGCAGGGTTAATGTGGGAATTCACACAGGTGTAAATCTTCCACTAAAGCCATTGACTAAGTTAGTTATAGTGTAGGATCAGCTGCAGAATGTAAACAAAATGACACAACTGCAATGATTTGTGCTGCACCCTTCTAACAACACAGCCAGCGCTCCACTGTCCATCTTTTAAAGGAACCCATACACTTAGGGGGTTATTTACTAAACTACAAATTTATCTCATATTTTATTTAAAAAAAAAAAAACACAACTAAACTCATATGCCGAATTGACCTTATTTATTAATAAAAAAACGTGAATTAATTGGTTCGGGAAAAGAAACCAATAAAATCGAGTGTAAACCCGAATCTTCCGTTTTTTTCGGACGTTTTCCCTGAAGCTTGGGGGTGTTTTGCCCGAAATCCCGAATTTTCGGCATAAACTCTGTACAAACCACAATATCTTCAAATTGAGATTGGTGCCTCTCCCAGTGACTTATACAGGACTTTACAATAGAAACAGAACAGTCTATCTCACACACCAGGGTCGGACTGGGGGGCCCGGGGGATACCGGTGCTAATGCCCCAGGGCCCCCCTCCGGCTCCCCTGCCGTGTCGGCGTGTGCGCGCGCCTCTGCGCCGGCATGTGCGCTGTGTGTCTGCGGCGCCGCGTTGCGACATGCTACTGGCACTTTGGTTGTGCGCACACAATTTTTTTTGCCGCGACCTCCGATAAAGGGGATCGGGTATTAAGAGGCAGCTATGGGTAAGGACCTGGGCTGGCAGGGCCCACAAGAGCCAGAGGATACTACTGGCAGGGCAAAGCCCTGGCTGTTTATTGTGTGATGCCAAGTTTCGGGGAGGACCCCTTTGTCAGGCATCAAGCCTCATGCTTGACAAAGGGGTCCTCCCCAAAACGTTGCAGTAAAGTATAATTATAGTACTAAGGTAATGCACATACTCTACTCCTCCCAAAATAATTTATAATTCATACAGAAGCTTGCTAATAGCCAAAGCCATATATGCAGGACATATAAAGATAAGGAATATTTATTTGTTAATCTATCGAATGAATAGAATGATTCACTATAAATAAATAAATACAGTATATCAATGATTTAATTTTTTTTAATTTAAAATAAATATCAGATCCTCCTATAGAGATTCAGTCAAATACCAAACAGAATCTGAACCTTAATCTGCATAACTTGATTTGAGGAAAAAACACAAACATTTGCTTTAAAGGGTTTCAGTCCAATTTGACTAAACACTGGGATTCTGTATAAATTCTGAATCCCGGATTCAGTGCATCGCTAATAAACACACAAATCAAGGTCACATATCATTGTGAGGCTGTGTGTATTATGCCCTAATGTGTGTGTTTGTTGTGATATTTGCAGTGGGGAAACACAGCCATAATTTTTTTATTGGAAATTATCTGCAAATTGTGTACATTTCCTCCATTACATGTAATGTATTTTTGCTGGAAAACGGTTCGCTGGGAATGCTCATAGGGATTTCCTGTGACTCACAAATGTCATTTTGCTCCTGCGGGTCTATTCCGGTGCGTGGGTGTTTAGTGGAAGCAGAATGCAGAATCTAGGAGCATATCAAATCTTTTTGACACTTGATTCAGCTTCGCAAAGATATTTTTTTCTAAACAGAATTTTTTTTTAGTTACCAGCATCTGGTGTTTAAACATGAACCTCATGTTGCCTCATAAAGCAGTTTTTGGATGGTGTACAGAAGTCATTCTGGACAGTTTTTTTTCTGATTTGACACCATTTCCATGGAAATAATACATTTGTGATGCAGTAATGAGGAAATCATTGATCTTAAATCCTAAAAATAACATTTTATGAGATGCAAATATATATCTGAATAATAAGGTGAGAGATTTTCCTCAAGATGCCTTTGCATTGTTAGATGGAATGATACCAACTGATGTATTTATTCTGTTGGCTAGTTAGATTGGAAAAATATTAGTAATTCATTTATTTATTTATTTGTCTAAAGTTTCAAGATTCCCTATACCATAGTATGAAACAACAACTTGTCTGGGATGTTGTATCTGCAATAATACATATATTTCTTTTTACAATTTCTTCCCAATAGTTTGAAATATTTTGATATTTGGGGCTAGTGTCTTTGGAAGGTGTTCAGTTGTGTCTCGTGTAAGTTTATTTTGAGTTCCTCTAATTTATAATGTACTGTTATGCCTTTATCCTATTAATTGTACTATTTCTGCTAATTTGGGATGGATCTGGAGAGTTAGGTGAACTTGTGCACTTAGAATAGGATATATGCACAGATATCTGGGCAGTGGGGGGGCATGAAGGTCTATGGGGCAGATTCACTAACAGGCACATTTTCGCCAGTGTCAGCTTTGTACCCCTTGCACCACTTCGCCAGGCGAAAATGCGATAGGAATATGCTAAATCACTAAAATGCGAAGTTTCGTCCCAGGCATCCAACGCTAGCGACTTTTCACTAGCATTATTTCAGCTGTGCAAGTATTTCATATCAAAGATGCGCAAGTGTTCATTTGTGCCTAGCGAAAATTCGCTAGTGATCTTGTGCTTAGGTCAATTTGCATATGGCGGGAATTGAAAGTTGTATGGACGTCTTTATTATAAATGTTAGTGCAAATGCTTGAAGTTACCACTTTTTATTACACAAGTCCAGGGAACCTTAATAAAGACAAGAGAGTTAATATAATGCCCTACACATGAGCCCAAAAAGTCTAAGTTAGGACTTTTGCAGCCAATCCTGCTTAAAAAAAGGAAAAGTCACCAGCGAAGTCAAATCTGGTGAAAGAGGTAACATTCAGTAAAATCTGCACTTAAATACATTTTCGGAATAACGATCTGTCACCAGAGTTAAAAGTTGTCTGGCGATAGAGTGTGAATTAACGTTAGCGACAGTCTCGTTCGCTAGCGAATTGGCACCTGCACCTGTTAGTGAATTGGCGATGTCCCTGCAGGTGGCAACGCTTGTGAAAAGTTGCTAGTCACTTCGCCCTTTAGTGAATCTGCCCCTATAATTGTATGAGAGATCATGGGCCCATCATCTAAATAGGTACAGTGATTTTTAACCGTGGTGGTTCTAGCGGAGTGCACCAAACTAGTCCAAATGCCTTTTGTGCTATAGGGCATAAGTCTATGGCACACAGGGTGTCATCCTGACGAAGGGAGGGTTACTAAAATAAAAGGGGTAAACTCCCCACCTACAACAACTGACGTCTGCCTGACCGTCTAGAGAAAGCTGCACCACCAGAGCAGTAATATCATAGGAAATGTGAGAGGTGCGGTTCATCTACATACACAGGGTGTTTTGCCTGCTATGTTGTTCTAGTAGAGGGTCAGAACTACCAAAATTGCCTGTTGCCTTTTCCCATAGCAAAGTATATTGTGTTCATTTCACTTATAAATTTCCACCCTGTTTAAGGGTCATTTGTCCTGCTCAGCTAAGTCTTCTAAAATGTAGAAACCTATGTTAGGCATAACCAGATAGCCTATACAAAATATCCAAATATCTACATTTTATTTACAGCATTGCCGTCATCAAAATCTTTATCTCCTAAACATGTCTTATATGTCCTTACCAAAATAAAAAATTGTCATTTTCTTTTACTTCTTTACTTCATCCATTTGTTAATAAGTAGTAGTTCTGCCATAAGTCAGCGTAAAATATCTTTATCACTTGTGCCTTGTAAAATCTGAAATTCATTAACTGTATCTCCCATTACAGTTTAGTTAGATTAATTTGGGGCTATAGAGACAAGGTCCCCACTGGGCACATGGTGGCTTTCAAAAGTCTGTAGTTGTTTATTGCCACTCTGTGTCTATGTGCCGTACCTTGCTATGTGCCTTGGCCTCCATGTTCACATGCTTTCAAAGTACCAAGTTACATTGGATGAATAATTGAAATCACCAATCATTATAGCGCATGTTCTGTATATTGATCCCTACTCTTCCTGTTTGTTGACCCAGGCAATCAATTACCCTTTGGGGTCTTTGGGGAACAGATCTATTATTACTACACTTACATTTATTCTACCTTTATCTGAAATATTTAAACCATGTTTTGTAAACTTCTAAATAATGTATAACATCCTATACCTTGTGGGGTTATCCTCAAGCCTTCGAGACATTTGTATTTTTTCACAATTGTGTGAGTATAGGACCTACCAGCTTAACTATTGATTCCCCAAAGCTGTTCCCAAGTTTGTTTAGAATTTGTTTAGATTTCCGTCTGAAATGTTTCTGTCCCTGTGTTCATGAAGCAGACCCCTGCGGATTTCATGTCCCCTCATGTCCTATTCTACTCGTCATTTAATGGTTTCCAACCAATGCTCAAATATGTGCAGAGGCTTACACATTAGTAATAATACTGTAATCATACTTAATGCCTCTCACAACAGAAATATTTGCTGCAAACACATGCTCAGGTGATCACAGCTTTATCACATTATGATATCCCAGTGAGCAATTTTGTAGAGTGGGAAAAAAAAAAATCTAGTATCCATGGCAACTGATTCCTGTTAACTCAAATAGCATCAGTTATAAGACTAAGTTTTCAAACAAGGCAGTGTGCCCTGGATTTATACATTGTTAGGAGCACCAAAAAGTGAATATACCCTTTCCAGAATTAAAGTAAATCATTTTTATTCCAAAAACAACCTTATTTTAAACAATATTATCCTTTGTTTATATAGAACCAATAAATTTGTACAGCGCTTTTCAGAGATTGTTGATTATTTGCAGGGGTGTTTATAGGCTAAGTTCCCTATCACATTCACACTGCAGCTAAATATCCTATGTTTTTGGAATATGGGAAAAGAAAGTGCAGACACAAAGGGACAAATTTACTAAAGGGCGAAGTGGCTAACGCTAGCGAACATTGGCTTTATGATCTTCGAGAGTTTTAGGCTGGTTATTATTCCATAATCTGAAAAAGTCCTGTTTTTCCGGTGTCAAATCAAAAAAGTCGTACAATTTGATTTGACGCACTATTTTGTCACAACTTTTTCCCGCACATACTTTTTTCGATCAGATTTACTAGTGAACTGAGGGGATTTGGGTTTGGGAGTTTGGTTGAATTTTTTTTTATAAATAGTGAGAAAAATGTTTGTTTGCTTGTATTCTATAACATTTCATGGAGGGACGCTGGCATCTATGAGAGGAACCTTCCTGTTTTTCTGGAGACAGCCTGTCTCATTTAAAGGAGAAGGAAATGTTAAAACAAAGTAAGCTTTATCAGAAAGGTCTATATAAACACACCAGTAAACCCTCAAAGTAATGTTGCTCTGAGTCCTCTGTCAAAAGAAAAAGCACATTTCTTTCTTTCTATTGTGTACACATGGGCTTCTGTATCAGACTTCCTGTTTTCAGCATAAACCTCCAGGGCAGGGCTTGAGCATGCTCAGTTTGCTCCTCTCCCCCTCCCTCCTCCTATCCCTGCTGTAATCTGAGCTCATCTAACTAGACCTACCTAGCACTACTTTAGCCCCAGGCTATACCTGATGTATAGGTTCTCTTCATTGGAGCTTTGTACAGTACAGTCCTACTATATTGAAATACACTGCTTGATTAGTGTCCATTTCATTCAGCAAAATCTGCTATGTGTATTTATTCCAGAAGCTTTGTATATTCTTTTTGCTAGTAAATGATTTCTACAAGAAATGACTGCTCTGCTAACAGTAGTAGCTAGTGATGGGCGAAAAAATTCGCCTATGGTGAATTCGCAGCGAATTTGCGCGTTTCGCCAAAGGCGAATTTTTTCGCGAAACTGCAAGGTTCGAAGGGGGCAGGCAGGGTCACATATGGGAACATCGGCTTTAAGTTCCCATATGAAACGTTATCACAGGATGACGTGGGAGCAGCACCAAAGTGGCAGGGCACCAGGGGGCAGTGGTGCTTCCCGTCCACCTCCTTCCATTCCTCAGGGAAGAGGTGCTAGCTCCCCAGACCCTGCCGCAAGGGAAGAGGATTCTGAGGCTCACAGTCGGAGGCGGCCACTGTGTAGCTCAGCCTCTTCTGCAGCCTCCTCAATGCGGCCCCTGTCACGCCAGGTTTCCCTCCCTCAGTTCCTCGGCCGGAAGACGCCTCTCTCCCCCAGCCACCCCCAAGTGCAGAGGCTCAATGGCTGCCTGGCAAAACTTCTGGCAGTGCAGCTGCTGCCCTATCAGTTAGTTGAAGCAGCCCCCTTTCGACAGCTGATGGCTTGCGCTGCCCCTAACTGGCGGATCCCCAGCCGCCATTATTTTGCCAGGAAGGCCGTCCCTGCTCTCCACCAGCAGGTGGTGAAGAATGTGTCCCTGTCGCTGGATCATGCTGTCAGCGGCAGGGTGCACTGCACCACTGACACGTGGACCAGCAGGCATGGGCAGGGGAGGTACATTTCTTACACTGCGCACTGGGTCACCCTGATGAGTGCTGGGGAGGGTGCAAGCAGGGGCGCTCCCCTCGTGCTACAGGTGCCTCTCCGTGGGGTTCAGGGCAAACCCCACATGCCCACTTCCTCCTCCTCCTCCTCTGCGGCTATGGATGAGCCACCCCTGAAGCATACCCGTAGTTGCGCTTCAGTGCAGCACAAGCGATGTCAGGCTGTGCTGCAACTCCTCTCCCTGGGCGAGAGGAGTCATACTGCACCTGAGCTCATGGCCGCCTTCCAGACTCAGGTGCAGAGGTGGTTCACTCCCCGCAAGCTCCAAGCAGGGAACATTGTTTGCGACAATGGTCGCAACCTGCTGGCCGCCATCCGCCTAGGCCACCTGACCCACGTGCCTTGCTTTGCACATGTCCTCAACCTTGTGGTACAGCGCTTCCTCAAGAGCTACCAAGGGTTGGGTGACATGCTTGAGAAGGTACGTAGGGTATGTGGCCATTTTCGCAGGTCCCCCACCGCCAGCGCGTCTTTGGCACGGATGCAGCGGCAGCATAATCTGCCACCCCACCGGCTCATCTGTGACCTGCCGACGCGCTGGAATTCGACCCTGCACATGGTGGAGCGCCTCGTGGAGCAGCGCTGGGCGGTCAGCAATTACCTGCTGGAGCATAGTGCCAGGGGTACTCAGGGGGCAGATTTAGGCTACTTTAGCGCAGAGCAGTGGCAGCAGATGAGGCAGCTCTGCCGAGTACTTGCCCCCTTTGAGCAGGCCACACGCTTTATTAGCAGGGACAATGCGTGTGTCAGCGATGTCATACCCCTGGTGTTCCTCCTCAAGCGCACGTTGGATGGCCTGCTAGAGGAGGGTGACGTGCCTGAGGAGGAGGAGGAGGAGAGTAGGCCCCATAGGCAGGCAGATGGGGCTGGGAGGCAGGATGTGGAGGAGATGGTGCCCGCTGAGGAGGATGAGGGAGAGGAGGACTGGGTGCCTGCACAGCATGGGGAGCAGGGCACGCGCCACCCAACCACCCCAGCTATTGTCCACGGCTGGGAGGGTATAGAGCAGGGGTAGGTCGAGCCAGATGACCTTCTGCATCTGGAGGGCAGTCAAGAAGAGGTTGGTCGGGGGCACCTCTTTTACATGGCTGCCCATATGCAGACTTGCCTCCGGAGCGATCCCCGGGTCTGTTCCATCAAAGACCGGGATGATTATTGGGTGGCCACTTTGCTTGACCCACGGTACAAGGGAAAGTTGGGGGAGTTCCTTGTACCCAGCCAGAGAGAGAGGAGGGTGGGTCAATTGAGGAGGGCTCTGTGCTCAAAACTAGTGGAGGCCTTCCCCCAGTCTGACACATCTCAGGCCTCCACTACTCCACACACCCAGCAGAGACGGGTTGCTAGCAGCAGCAGCAGCAGCAGCAGCAAAGGCAGAGATCTCTTTGGTGTGTGGAAGAGCTTTTTCGATCCTCAACGGGCAGCAGCAGGCCCGGTTAATACCCAAAGCCACCACCACCAGCGGGTGGAGCATATGGTGGCTGACTACATGGGGTCAGTCAGTGTGCAGGACGCCATTCGCCCTGATGATGACCCCATGCAGTTTTGGGTATTGAGGCTCGACCAGTGGCCAGAACTGGCACAGTACGCTCTGGAGGTGCTGGCTTGCCCCCCTGCCAGTGTCCTGTCAGAGCGTGTCTTCAGTGCCGCAGGTGGGGTGGTCACTGAGAAGCGGACACGGCTATCCACTGGCAGCGTGGATATGCTGTCATTTATAAAAATGAATGAGGCCTGGATAGGCGGGGATATCCAAGTGCCCATAGCAGACAGCAGAGACTAGCCTAATCTCCTCCTCCTCTTCCTCCTCCTAGCCTCCTCTCTCCATTGCTGCCTATACTCTCCTCCTCCGTAGTACTGCCTATCCCATCTGTCTGCACCTGCTGCCCTTGCTGCTGCCCTTGCTGCTGCTGCTGCTGCAGCCTACTACTAGCCTTAGTAGAACTGCTGCTGTGCTGCATTGTCGGCAAATGTTTAATCTGGTGGGGGTCTATCATCATGGCTCCTACTGCTACTGCAGATACTACTGCTGCATTGTCGGCAAATGTTATATCTGGTGGGGGTCTATCATCAAGGCTCCTACTGCTACTGCAGATACACCCAGACATTATTATGTGGGATACACCCAGACATTATGTGTTCATATTATTATTAGCCGAGCCTGTGTTAGTAAGCTATTAGTAAAATATATATATATATATATATATATATATATATATATATATATATATATATATATATATATATATATATATATATATATATATATATATATATATATATATATATATATATATATATATATATATATAAGTATAGATGGTACTTTTTGGTTTAATAGCAATATAGACTGAGAGACAGAGTAGTAGTAGATACCATGACCAGTCGACCAGAGCTAATGTAAAAATTACAGATTTTTTTTATAAGAAACTGGCAAAATGTGACACTTTCTTTGAAAAAGAGCCTCTAACAATGTATATGGGCAGGACGTGTGTGTAGCAGTTACTGAGAGAAACATAACTGTCAAATGTTCTTCCCATTGACTCTAAAGCAAAACATGCCATACTGTATGCCGTATTCGTTTATCACAGTGTAGCTTGAAATTGGGTAAAAGTTTTAATGGGAGCATCAAAGATACATCTGGTTTGGGAGGCAAAACAGGCCCTGGGCCCCTGGCATTCAAAGTAATGAGAGTCCCAAACAGGCCCATCAGCCAACTAAATAATGACTTTCTATGGCACCTGATAGCAGCCCCTCTGGTACTTGTCAGAAGCTACAGATTGTCAGTCCAGGCCTGTCCAAAGCAGAAAAAAGGTGACACAAACAAAGCCATAGGGACAGATTTATAAAGGGGGTTAGTGGCTACTGTTAGTGACAGTTCACTAGACTTGCCTTCAGCTCTGACCTGCATAGTGCATAAAACATCCTCATTCTTCAGTTACTTACATTATCATTTTTAAGTGGAATATCATCTAAGTACTAAATGCTGCCGTCTTTTCCGTTTTTCACGCTGATAGGCTGCAAAAGTGTTTAAATTTTTTTCTGTAACTGATTTCCACCATACATTTTATAACATATGGGACCATTATTTTACACCAAACTTTTGGTGAATTTTCACCCTATAGTAGATGTGCCCCATAAAATGTAGACAAATCCAGCAGATACGTGTGCTGCGAACTCGACGCCCGTCAACGTCAAACTCGACGCCCGTCAACTTCGAACTCGACGCGCGTCAACTTCAAACTTGACGCGCGACAAGATCGTCGCGCGTCAAAACGAGTCGCGCTGCAGCAGTTTCGCGAATTTTTCGCCGTTTCGCGAATTTTGCTAGAAATTCGCGAAAAATTCCGCGAAACGAATCGTCACAGATTCGCCCATCACTAGTAGTAGCACAGAATGCAGACCTATTCTAAAATGGTCATAAAATACTGTGCTGCAAGCAACAATCTGTTCAATTTAAAAGAAAAGAATAGATTATATTTTTCAATACTGATATTTTATGATCTATTTTTCACCTTCCGTATTTCATTATTCAATTAAATGTATATGCAGGCTTAAATAGCACAGTCATGAAGTTTTCTTTTAAACAGGAGGTGTGCTTTTATATATTTATATATTTATTGTGGACTGTGGCACTATTCTCAGCTTAGTTTGGCCAACCTCATTAAATTATGGCAGTTGCATGATATATTAGGTGCTTTTCATCTTACTGGAATCAATGGGGGGGGGGCTGCAGTAGTGAGTTTGTGGCACTAAATACTTAAAAGCTCAGTAATTCTGTTTGCTGTGCAATGCTATTCCTGACAAACTGTGGGAGCAATTGTGGCCCTCTTTGTATGACCCCCCAGTGTCGTTATATCCCATTTATCCAGTTAAAATGCAAAAAAAATATATAAAGATCTGTTCATGTGCTGCTGAAAGTGAAACACTCTACTGAGCCTGGATTTTTAATGAAATAAAAATGTTCCAAAATGATATGTTGTTGCATAGTGCACATCTCTGAAGAAACAGTGATTTATTCTTTAATTAGAATAATAATAGTATTACAGTGGCACTGCTCTCTGTAAAGTGGAATGACATCAGCTTATTGATAATTACATTCATTTAAGCAATCTTAATAAACAGTGGGCATAGATACACTATAATATTCATGTCCTAAGGGACCTTTTACTGCAAGCAGTTGCATTTAAAATTTCCCAGGCAAGGGATAATCTGGGGATAGCGTTAGCCTTTGTTCTGTTATGTTTACAACAATGTACTGTTCAGTTTTCTAAAACCCTTGTGCTAAATAAAACTAATATTAGTTATATGGTTAGCATCGCCCATGCAGCTCTGGGGCCTTAGATTTAATTCCAAAGTTGGCACAGTAAGGAGAATGTATATTCAGCCCCCTTGCTTGAGTGGGCTCCCCTACACTTCAAAAACATGCAGGAGAGTTAATTATTATTATTATTATTATTATTATTATTATTAATAACAATAATAATAATAATGTGCAAACATAGTCTACAGCATAGAATAATCTCTATAAGGGGTGCAGAATATGACAGCGCTGATTGAATAAATTATATCTTGTATTTATAAGGTATTGCAAATTATTCTGCAGCTCTGTACAATAAATGGGAGTATACACTGTACATACAAATTACATACAAAAATACTATTAAAATAGTATTAATAGCTGATACAAGGGGTAAGGAGTAGGGATGTAGCGAACGTCGGAAAAAAAGTTCGCGAACATATTCGCGAACTTGCGCAAAAACGCGAGCGGTTCGCGAACGGTTCGCGAACCCCATAGACTTCAATGGGAAGGCGAACTTTAACATCTAGAAAAGACATTTCTGGCCAGAAAAATTATTTTAAAGTTGTTTAAAGGGTGCAACGACCTGGACAGTGGCATGCCAGAGGGGGATCAAGGGCAAAAATGTATCTGAAAATCTGCCTGTGTGTGCTTGGAAGAGATAGTGTAGGGGGAGAGCTGTTAGTGATTTCAGGGACAGATGATAGTAAGTTTGCTGGCTAGTAATCTGCTTGATACTGCTCTGTATTGGAGGGACAGAAGTCTGCAGGGATTTGAGGGACATTTTAGCTTAGGTAGCTTTGCTGGCTAGTAATCTACTGTTCTCTTTAAACAACTGCCATACGTTGACCTTGTAGGCATTGTTTGCCCAGTTTTTTGGACGCAGCCACTGAAGCACAGTTGCCAGAAAAAATATGCCATATAAATGCTGAAAATAGTCATTTTTCGCCATACGTTGACCTTGTAGACATTGTTTGCCCCAGTTTTTTTGGACGCAGCCACTGAAGCACAGTTGCCAGAAAAATTATGCCATATAAATGCTGAAAATATAAATTTTTTTGGTTGCAGCCACTGAAGCACAGAGGCCAGAAAAATTATGCCATATAAATGCAGAAAATATGCATTTTTTTGGTCGCAGCCACTGAAGCACAGTTGACAGAAAAATTATGCCATATAAATGCTGAAAATATAAACTTTTTTGGTTGCAGCCACTGAAGCACAGAGGCCAGAAAAATTATGCCATATAAATGCAGAAAACATGCATTTTTTTGGTCGCAGCCACTGAAGCACAGTTGACAGAAAAATTATGTCATATAAATGCTGAAAATATAAATTTTTTTGGTTGCAGCCACTGAAGCACAGAGGCCAGAAAAATTATGCCATATAAATGCAGAAAATATGCATTTTTTTGGTCGCAGCCACTGAAGCACAGTTGCCAGAAAAAATATGCCATATAAATGCTGAAAATAGTCATTTTTTGCCATATACGTTGAGTCAACGTATGGCAAAAAATGACTATTTTCAGCATTTATATGGCATATTTTTTCTGGCCTCTGTGCTTCAGTGGCTGCGGCCAAAAAAACTGGGCAAACAATGCCTACAAGGTCAACGTCGTTGACCTTGTAGGCATTGTTTGCCCAGTTTTTTTGGCCGCAGCCACTGAAGCACAGAGGCCAGAAAAAATATGCCATATAAATGCTGAAAATAGTCATTTTTTTGGTCGCAGCCACTGAAGCACAGTTGCCAGAAAAATTATGCCATATAAATGCTGAAAATATAAATTTTTTTGGTTGCAGCCACTGAAGCACAGAGGCCAGAAAAATTATGCCATATAAATGCAGAAAATATGCATTTTTTTGGTTGCAGCCACTGAAGCACAGAGGCCAGAAAAATTATGCCATATAAATGCAGAAAATATGCATTTTTTTGGATGCAGCCACTGAAGCACAGTTGCCAGAAAAAATATGCCATATAAATGCTGAAAATAGTCATTTTTTGCCATACGTTGACCTTGTAGACATTGTTTGCCCAGTTTTTTTGGTTGCAGCCACTGAAGCACAGAGGCCAGAAAAATTAAACCAGTAGGGTTTGCACCCTAGTTTGTAACGGTGGCGGAGGGAGGAGGAGGACGCTAAAGGACAGCTGTGTGTGGAGTCATGAGGCTTGAAGAGAAGGACAGCTGCATAGAAGTCAGAACAAGTCTTCCGGCGTGCAGTAACCCTCCGAGATCCACCCCTCATTCATTTTAATAAAGGTCAGGTAATCGACACTTTTGTGACCTAGGCGAGTTCTCTTCTCAGTTACAATCCCTCCTGCTGCACTGAAGGTCCTTTCTGAGAGCACACTTGAGGCTGGGCAAGACAAGAGGTTCATGGCAAATTGTGACAGCTCTGGCCACAGATCAAGCCTGCGCACCCAGTAGTCCAGGGGTTCATCGCTCCTCAGAGTGTCGATATCTGCAGTTAATGCCAGGTAGTCCGCTACCTGCCGGTCGAGGCGTTCTTTGAGGGTGGATCCAGAAGGGTTGTGGCGCTGCCTTGGACAGAAAAACATTTGCATGTCTGACGTTACAGACTGGCCAAAGGGCTTTGTCCTTGCAGGTGTGCTCGTGGCAGGATTACTGGCACCTCTGCCCCTGGAATGTTGATGAGTTCCTGAAGTGACATCACCCTTAAAAGCATTGTACAACATGTTTTGCAGGCTGGTTTGTAAATGCCGCATCTTTTCGGACTTGTGGTATGTTGGTAACATTTCTGACACTTTATGCTTGTACCGAGGGTCTAGTAGCGTTGCGACCCAGTACAGGTCCTTCTCCTTAAGCCTCTTGATACGGGGGTCCTTCAACAGGCATGACAGCATGAAAGACCCCATTCTCACAAGGTTGGATGCAGAGCTATCCATCTCCGCTTCCTCATTATCAAGGACTGCATCATCCACGGTCTCCTCCCCCCAGCCACGTACAAGACCAGGGGTCCCCAAAAGGTCACCACTAGCCCCCTGGGAAGCCTGCTCCTGTTGGTCCTCCTCCTCCTCCTCCACAAAGCCACCTTCCTCCTCTGACTCCACTTCTGGCACCTCTCCCTGCGTTGCAGCAGGTGCCTGGGTTCGTTCTGGTGATTCCGACCAGAAATCGTGCGCTTCCAGCTCCTCGTCACGCTGGTCTACAGCCTCATCTGTCACTCGTCGCACGGCACGCTCCAGGAAGAAAGCGAAGGGTATTAGGTCGCTGATGGTGCCTTCGGTGCGACTGACCATATTTGTCACCTCTTCAAAAGGTCGCATGAGCCTGCAGGCATCGCGCATAAGCACCCAGTAACGGGGGAAAAAAATCCCCAGCTGTGCAGATCCAGTCCTACCACCCAGTTCAAAAAGGTACTCGTTGACGGCCCTTTGTTGTTGCAGCAGACGTTCCAACATAAGGAGCGTTGAATTCCAGCGAGTCTGGCTGTCAGAAATCAAACGCCTGACTGGCATGTTGTAGCGCTGCTGAATGTCAGCAAGGCGTGCCATGGCTGTGTAGGAACGTCTGAAATGGGCCGACACCTTTCTGGACTGGGTGAGAACGTCCTGGAATCCTGGGTACTTGGAGACAAAACGTTGGACTATTAAATTTAACCCATGTGCCATGCAGGGCACATGTGTTAAATTGCCTAGTCTCAACGCTGCCAACAGATTGCTTCCATTGTCACACACCACTTTTCCGATCTGCAGTTGGTGTGGGGTCAGCCACCGATCGGCCTGTGACTGCAGAGATGACAGGAGTACAGATCCGGTATGGTTTTTGCTTTCCAGGCACGTCATCCCCAAGACAGCGTGACAACGGCGTACCTGGCACGTCGAATAGCCTAGGGGGAGCTGGGGGTGCACAGGTGTGGAGGAGGAGAAGGAGGACCCAGCAGCAGAGTAAGAAGAAGAAGAAGACGAGGTAGAGAGCGATGGAGGAGTAGAGGTGGTGGCAGAACCGCGTGCAATCCGTGGCGGTGACACCAACTCCACTGTTGTTGTTGAGCTACCCATTCCCTGCTTCCCAGCCATTACCAAGTTCACCCAGTGGGCAGTGTAGGTGACATACCTGCCCTGACCATGCTTGGAGGACCATGCGTCAGTAGTCATATGGACCTTTGGCCCAACACTAAGTGACAGAGATGCGGTAACTTGGCTCTGCACATGTTGGTACAGGTGTGGTATTCCCTTTTTAGAAAAAAAATTGCGGCTGGGTACCTTCCACTGCGGTGTCCCAATTGCTACAAATTTGCGGAAGGCCTCAGAGTCCACCAGCTGGTATGGTAAAAGCTGGCGGGCTAAGAGTGCAGACAAGCCAGCTGTCAGACGCCGGGCAAGGGGGTGACAGTCAGACATTGGCTTCTTACGCTCAAACATGGCCTTCACAGAAACTTGGCTGGTGGCAGATGACTGGGAATGGGAACAGGTGGTCAAGGTGGAAGGCGGAGTGGAGGGTGGTTCAGACGGGTCAAGGAGAGCAGAGGTAGAGCAGTAAGATGCTGGACCAGAAGGAGTGTGGCTTTTAGTTTGCCTGTTGCCTTTGAGGTGTTGCTCCCAAAGTGCTTTGTGCTTGCCGCTCATGTGCCTTCGCATAGAAGTTGTACCTATGTGGCTGTTGGGCTTACCAAGGCTCAGTTTCTGACTGCACTCATTGCAAATTACAATGCTTTTGTCAGAGGCACACACATTAAAAAAATCCCACACTGCTGACTTTTTGGAAGTGTGCGATCTGGCGGTAACAGTAGAAGTTGGCGGAGTTGGCGGTATTGGCGGCAATGGCGGGTGCGTTGGCCGGCTGAACACAGGTGCCGATACATGTTGTTGCCCTGCTGATCCCTGCGGGCTGTCCTCCCTGCTTCTTCTAAGTCTTATTCTCCTACTGCCTCTCTGACTCTCCGTCTCTCCATCTGAACTACCCTCCTCTTGCTCTCTTCTACTAGGCACCCACAAAACATCAATCTCCTCATCATCATTCTCCTCAGATGCATCAATTTCTTCTGACACATCACAGAAGGAAGCAGCAGCGGGGACCTCCTCCTCATCACTCATTATGTCCATCTCTATCGTGTTCTCTGCCAGAATTAAATCTGGTGTAAGGTCCTCATCTCCTTCATCTTCTTCTGGCAATAATGGTTGCGCATTACTCAGTTCAAGAAACTCATTGGAAAATAACTCCTCTGACCCCAGTGAAGAAGGGGCACCGGTGGTGGAGGAAGTGTTACGTGGGGTGGCCATAGCAGTGGAGGATGAGGAGGATGTTGTGGTAAAGTTAGAAACGGTAGAGGATGGGGTGTGCTGTGTAAGCCAGTCAACTACCTCTTCAGCATTTTGGGAGTTCAGGGTCATTGGCTTTTTAAAACTGGGCAATTTGCTAGGGCCACAGGATTGCATAGCAGCACGGCCCCTAGCACGGCCTCTGCGTGGCGGGCCTGCCTTTGCCTGGCATTATTTTTAAAAAAACAACAACAACAACAAAAACTCAGTTGGTTTTTCTGGAAACGATAATACACACAGCTAGATGGCGGGTTGAAGAAAACACTGTGCAAATAATGCCTACAAAGTCAACGTATACACTACTACAGCGGTGGATACGGATTACGTAAAATATATGAATGCTGCTTGAAAAAAAGTAACTCAAGTGGTTTTTCTAGAGACGATAATATTATCAATATTTAGACAAAATGTGAACAAGCTCACACAGCTCGATGGCGGGTTGAAGAAAACACTGTGCAAATAATGCCTACAAGGCCAACGTATACACTACTACAGCGGTGGATACGGATTACGTAAAATATATGAATGCTGCTTGAAAAAAGTGACTCCGGTGTTTTTTCTGGAGACGGTAATATTATGGATATTTAGACAGAATGGGAACAAGGTCACACAGCTCGATGGCGGGTTGAAGAAAACAGTGTGCAAATAATGGCTACAAGGCCAACGTATACACTACTACAGCGGTGGATACGGATTACGTAAAATATATGAATGCTGCTTGAAAAAAGTGACTCCGGTGTTTTTTCTGGAGACGGTAATATTATGGATATTTAGACAGAATGGGAACAAGGTCACACAGCTCGATGGCGGGTTGAAGAAAACAGTGTGCAAATAATGCCTACAAGGTCAACGTATACACTACTACAGCGGTGGATACGGATTACGTAAAATATATGAATGCTGCTTGAAAAAAAGTAACTCAAGTGGTTTTTCTAGAGACGATAATATTATCAATATTTAGACAAAATGTGAACAAGCTCACACAGCTCGATGGCGGGTTGAAGAAAACACTGTGCAAATAATGCCTACAAGGCCAACGTATACACTACTACAGCGGTGGATACGGATTACGTAAAATATATGAATGCTGCTTGAAAAAAGTGACTCCGGTGTTTTTTCTGGAGACGGTAATATTATGGATATTTAGACAGAATGGGAACAAGGTCACACAGCTCGATGGCGGGTTGAAGAAAACAGTGTGCAAATAATGCCTACAAGGCCAACGTATACACTACTACAGCGGTGGATACGGATTACGTAAAATATATGAATGCTGCTTGAAAAAATTGACTCCGGTGTTTTTTCTGGAGACGGTAATATTATGGATATTTAGACAGAATGGGAACAAGGTCACACAGCTCGATGGCGGGTTGAAGAAAACAGTGTGCAAATAATGCCTACAAGGTCAACGTATACACTACTACAGCGGTGGATACGGATTACGTAAAATATATGAATGCTGCTTGAAAAAAAGTAACTCAAGTGGTTTTTCTAGAGACGATAATATTATCAATATTTAGACAAAATGTGAACAAGGTCACACAGCTCGATGGCGGGTTGAAGAAAACAGTGTGCAAATAATGCCTACAAGGTCAACGTATACACTACTACAGCGGTGGATACGGATTACGTAAAATATATGAATGCTGCTTGAAAAAAGTGACTCCGGTGTTTTTTCTGGAGACGGTAATATTATGGATATTTAGACAGAATGGGAACAAGGTCACACAGCTCGATGGCGGGTTGAAGAAAACAGTGTGCAAATAATGCCTACAAGGCCAACGTATACACTACTACAGCGGTGGATACGGATTACGTAAAATATATTATGGCTGCTTGAAAAAAGTGACTCCGGTGTTTTTTCTGGAGACGGTAATATTATGGATATTTAGACAGAATGTGAACAAGGTCACACAGCTCGATGGCGGGTTGAAGAAAACAGTGTGCAAATAATGCCTACAGGGCAAATAATGCCTAAAAGGTCAACTTATACACTACTACAGCGGTAGTAAAATAAAAAAAGTAAAATAAAAAAAATTAATATTAAAAAAAAAAATTAAAGTTGGTGCTGCTGAACTACTAGGAGCAGCAGATTAGCACACCAGTCCCACTCCCCAACACTGCTAGACTAATAGCACTGGGCTCTTATAGTAGTAGTAGTAGTAGTAGTAGTAAAACAACAAAAAAATAAATAAAAGCAGTCCTTACAAGGACTACTGTTATTGCAGCAGTCAGCAGATGAGATCAGAAGCAGGACAGCTGCCCACTGCAGCTACATACAGAGCACTGCAGTAGAAGGTAGATTACTAGCCAGCAAAGCTACCTAAGCTTAAATGTCCCTCAAACCCCTGCAGACTTCTGTCCCTCCAATAACAGAGCAGTATCAAAACGATTACTAGCCAGCAAACTTTCAACTGTCCCTGAAATCACTAACAGGCAGCAGCTCTCTCCCTACACTATCTCTTCAGCACACACAGGCAGAGTGAAAAAACGCTGCAGGGCTTCGGTTTTTATAGGGAAGGGGAGTGGTCCAGGGGAGAGCTTCCTGATTGGCTGCCATGTACCTGCTGGTCTGGGGTGAGAGGGCAAAAAAAAGCGCCAACAATGGCGAACCCAAAATGGCGAACGTCGCGCGACGTTCGCGAACTTCCGGCGAGCGCGAACACCCGATGTTCGCGCGAACAAGTTCGCCGGCGAACAGTTCGCGACATCTCTAGTAAGGAGGGCGCTGCTCAAAAGAGCATACACTCTAAAAAGGAGAAATGGTGTAAGATACATAATATGGGGGTGGCCAATCAGGAGTCAGCAGAGTCCTGCTTGTCTGTGGGCACACGGGGGAGGGAGCATGGGGACTGGAGAGGTTAGATAGGCTCTGGACTGCTGTAAATGTCAGGTTTACTGGGTTGAATTTTATCTTCAAAAGTAGTGGAAACCGGTGCAAAGACTGGCAGAGTGGCATGGGAGAGAAGAAGCAGTTGCTGAGGTGTATCAGCCTTGTATGATCTTAAATGTTAGCACTGAAAGTGATCGAATGTGGTTGGAAGGCCACTAGGGTTGCCACCCGGCCGGTATTTTACCGGCCTAGCCGGTAAAACACCTGCCAGGGCTGGGGCCGGTATTACAAAATTACCGGCAATTTGTAATACCATTTACAAAATCCCCTGCCCGCAGATGAAAACTTACATTTTTTTTTTTTTAAAGGTGGCAATAATAAAGGCCACATGTGGTTTATAGCTTGTGGGGGGGCAAGCCACCAATATATGTTTTTTTTAACTTATAGGGGGGTCCAAGCCAATGGCTTACTACAACTTGTGGGGGGCCTGGCCACCAATGTTTTGTAATTTATGTGGGTGGGGGGATCTGAGGTGGGGGGATCTGGGGTGGGGGGATGTGGGGTGGAGGCCTTGTGACAGTTGGACACCAGGTGGCTCAGAAATTTTGGCATAAATTGCCCCATGATTGCTGATGGCGGCCCTGGAAACATATATTAATATCTGCTAACATAAGGATTTGTTACTATATATCCATTTAAATTTAGCAACATTTTCTTTCCTGCTCCTTCAGTAAGGCCAATGATAAAAAATGTGCTATGTAAACAACTGCATTCAGTCTTGTGGGGATATCTACAACCACAAACAAGGTTTGTAAAGAGTCTTATTATAAGAGAAAAAAGTGACATATGGGAACAGGATGTACGACTAGACAAGGATTCTCCTTTCATGACACCCGCGCTGCTTCTTAAAACCACATTTGTTTTAGAAACAGAAAGCATAACATAACAATGTTACTGGGATATCCAGATATCTTTGTCGTCAAAGTCTGTCAAACTCCAGTCAGCAGTCTCTTGGATATAAACAGTGCTGCCTCTCTGAACTCAGGAACAGAACACATTCCAGAATACAGCGTGTTTAGAGTCCCTGCGTGGGAGTCAGGATTAAAAATATGAGTTTCATTTAAACAGTCTAACAATTTTCATCATGAAAGTCATCCATTTTGGTAACGTATGTACCATGGGATTCGTATGCATGTATGGAATTTCTGAAATACACAACATTTCATGTCAATATCATCTGCAAAAAGATATTCTCCTGCAGTGCTGAAACTATGGCAGCTGATACTCCCCAGTCTTGGGGAAACGTTTCTTTTGTTGCTAAGAAGAAATCTTCCCTCTGTTTAAGTTGATTTATTCATCTTTTAAGGTCTCCTCAAAGAAAAGGCTTGTTAAATCCTAATTTTCTACATACACACACATTAATACAGACAGTATGAGCTGGAAATGCCATAATGCTTCTTTAAATAGTATAAATAGATAATTATAATGTATTTATAGAATACTAATGTATGGCACAGAGCTTTACAAAGATTAGACATCGTCACATCAGTCCTGGCCATAGATTTGTATGTTTATAACCAACCACTGAGATGATCACAAAGTGCTGTCAAACTTCCAATATATCACATTGCACTCTTAGTAAATAGCCTCTCCCCCAATGTTCATGCTCTTCGGATGCAGCAAAAAAGAGAAACAGAGTATAAAGAAGCACTAAGAAGGGCTATGGAATACCTGCCCAAAGTAAAGGCCTGCTATTTAGAAAAGCATTTTAAGAGGTTGTTCACCTTCCAAAACTTTTTTCAGTTCAGTTGTTTTCAGATTGTTCCCCAGAAATAAAGACTTTTTTCAATTACTTTCCATTATTTATTTATTTTTACTGTTTTTCCAAAATCTAAAGTTGAATGTCCCTGTCTCTGGTTCAGCCTGGCAGCTCAGTAATTCAGGCGCAGACTCTAAACTGTTGCAATTTTGCAACATTTAGTTGATACATTTCTGAGCAGCATCTCTGGATTATTAGCAACTTTTGTATCAATTCTAACAGCTGCCTGTAATGAAACTCAGGGATTCTGCTCAGCAGGGACAAAGATAAGAAATGGATCAACTAAATGTATCAATTTAGAACAGTTTACAGGGTCAGCGACCCCCCCTCCCAGAGCTGCTTTAGAAGGTGAAAAATGATACTTTACACTTCAATATTAGAAAAATGGTGACACATAGAAAATAGAAAGTAATTGGAAAAAGTCATTATTTCTGGTGATCAATCTGAAAACAACTAGTTGTTTGAAGGTGATCAACTCCTTTAAACATATTGTCATTCTCTATTAGAAGAAAATCTCATGCCAGTAAACTGACCCAGAAACAATTCAAACAGCGCCCTAGTGGGAAAAAGAGTCCAGACCAAATAACAAGGATGAAACTCAACAGGCCAGATCAATTGGAGCATCAGGAGTCCAAGCTTAATAGAAGTAAGTGGAACGACAATGTGAAGATGAAGATGCATTCATGGTATTAACAGGGCAGGCAGCAGGAAGTCTGGTCCAATCCACAAAGACTTCATACCTCATCAAGTTACACAGTGATTGACAATAGCATGGTGATGGAACACAAGGAGCTCTGACAAGCACAAGAAATCCTTCTCATCCACAAGTAAAGAAGCTCTCAAAAATTCCTCCTCAGTGCGCTGAATGGGAATCACTGCAGGTAAAACATAAACAGGGCATAGATTTACCGCAGACTACAAACTGACCCTTATAGCAATTATGGGACAATAAATGCAATTAATAAAGGACTTGGGACAAAGCATGAGAATATTATTGTGCTTTAATACTGTATTGCACACTATAATGCCCACAGAAGACAGTTCCAGAACCAGAAGACAACAAGACAACAAGAAGACCAACTGCAGGCATCATAAATAGTTTGGATTGAATAACTTCAACAGACATGGATAGAGTTAATTCTAAAAAGATATTAGTTAGGGAACAAACAATGTGTGTACCAATGGCCTAACGTTCCTTGAACTGGTTGACTGACTATTTTATACAAAAGCCTTAAGCTGGCCATAGATGTTGAGATTTTTAAAAGATCCGATCGTCACGATTATCTCGAAACGATCGTACGAATTGTCCATCAACTAAAAAGACCAATTTGCCAGGAAAACAAAGGGGAGCTGCCTGCTTGGCCCTGCAAGCATAGATAGATTGCACTGGGACCGGCAAAGATTTTTTAACCTGGCCGATCAATTTCCTGACAGATGTCGGGTGAAAAATCGTAAGATGTACGATCGTTCGAATCCCACTATGCTAAAATCGGTCATTCGGCAAGAAAAATCTTTGCGTCTATGGGGACGTTTACTTTGCTGCAATAGGATTGTGCTTCCCATAATAAGTAGCCATGGTGATAGACACCCCAGTACAGGAGCCCACATCTCATGTATCATGACACTAACTTTTTTCAGTCAAATATACAGCACTGTGCTATTCATTGCTCAATGTTTTAAGGCACAAATATATACAGTATTTATTTCAAACAAAGGTATTTGAAGTTTAAACATTTCCAGAGCTACCTGCAGCAGCACTAGCCAGAGGCAGTTTGGAAAATCCATAGTGGAAATTACATTTGATGACCTCAAAATGATTTACAACTGTATAATACTTTTAATTTAAATCCCATCAGGTAAATGATGATCGCTTGAGACTTTTCAGGGCATCAAAATATTTGGGCTCCTGTCAAGGTTATTGCATTTTCCATCTTCATCGCCTGAAGCTTTGTTACAAAAAGGATAAAGTTTAACTTTTGTGCTTTTGTAAGCAGTTTAAAAGGCATCCAGCACATCCCCAGGCAGGTGCTCATCCCAAGGTTTGCACATTAAACTGTTGCTCTTACTTGAGTGGTTGTAGTTCCAGAAGGAAGATTGATCCATAACAACCTAGCTCCTCAATAAAGCAAATAACGATTCTAATCGAAATGGATTCAAATCCTAATGATTTGTTTTGAATCAATCAGATTCTGATCAAACATCTATAAAGGCTCATTCAATCAATACAATACAGTGGGAAAAAAAGAGTTTTAAAAAATGATGTCCTCTTTATGGTTGGGGCAGACGAGCAGATTCAGGAAGATTTAGTCGCCTGGCGACTAATTGCCTCTTCTGCGTGGCGATAATCTCCCCGAACTGCCTTCTGTCTGCTTGAATGAAGAATCGTCTGCGCTAATGCACTCACGGCGCTTCGATTTCTGAAGTCGCCCGAAGTTTCCTCGTGAGGAAAATCGAAGCACCCGAGTGTATTAGCGCAGCCGATTCGTCATTCAAGCAGACAGAAGGCAGTTCGGGGAGATTGTCGCTAGGCGACTAGATCTCCCTGAATCTGCTCGTCTGCCCCAACCCTTAGGATTTGACATCTCAAAGTGGTCATTCTAAGTGTACTATAGATAGTTCAGACAATGATAAGATTTCGTTTAAATTGTTCAACTCAGTTTGCTTGACTGTTGATACAGCATTCCCAGATTGATTTTCAACCTTCAGCTGATCTGTCAACCCTTTATTCCTATGGCTATATGCTACAATCCATTGTTGAATTTTATACCGAGAAATTCTTAACTGCTTCTGGAAATATCTGTTTATAGGTATGCATAAATCTGGCCAAATATTTCCATGTCATTTTCAGTGATTTGTTGAGAAAGAACAAGCACACTGTAGTCCTTCTGTGCAGCCTGTGTGTTAAACACTGATGTCATTTTTTCCACGATTGGTTCTACGCATGACTTTGTTCTTGTGCTGCACAATAATTGGTTGGGCTCTGAATGTTTACCAAAAAAGTGTAATCTGTACTTAAAGGACTCTTTTGTTTGAAAGAACTTGATCAAGAGAGCAGAAGCTATTTTATCTCCAAATGTTCCAAGAATCCTTATCAGTGGTGCCTTTGTTCCATCCTCATGAGTCAGTGATTTCCGGGAGCCTTTCATGAATAGGAGGTATGGTTACAATCCCAGAGGCTCTTGTTTCTAGTCTGGGTTCTCCGAAGAGTACCACTGTTGGCAAGAAGACATGAACACAGTTGTTGTAGAGCGCATATCTTACCCCTGGGAATGTAACATTGGGTACTGCTGATGGCATGATGTTCCAGGTCTGCGGGCAGCAGGGTATAGTTGAAAAGTAGGGTTGTGCAAGATTTAGCTTAGAATAAAAAAGACATTTACATAAATAATTTTTAATATGAGTTACCAATGTATTCAGTTTTCAAAACTGGTCTGTACAAAGCAAGTCTAAAATACCTGGTAGCAGAGTGTTCTCCATCTGATTCCAGCAAGGAGTATTTATGGTTTCCCCATGTCTGTGGGGGTTTCTTCAAGACAACCCTGTCTCTTCTCACACTCCAAAAACACACAGGCACATTAATTGGATCCTGATAAAATTTACCATAGTCTGCATGAGTGTGATATATAACTTTCCAGTTTTGCAAGTCTTTTACGGCCTGGCCGGTAAAAATGATGGCTGATCCCAATGTTATTAGTAGGGAAAAATGATAAATATATAGGAAGGCTGGTATTTTTTTCCAGAAAAGGTAGCAACCCTACTCACCGGGAGCAGAGCTGAAGAACAGTAAAACTGCGCATGCACGTAGCTGGTCTCGACGCGCATAGTTGAGAAATCAGTCGCTGTGCGCATGCATGGGGAGGAGGAGGAAGCGCTCGCGAGGGGAGGGAGGCGGGTATTTCACCCTCTGGCCTAGGGGCAGCCGAAGAAGAAATCCGGCCCTGGTGTCAGATGCACACATCAACAACGACCGACATTCCTATTACTTAAGCTGACCACAGATCCTATCGTACGAATCGTGGATTCGTACAATTTTCAGAATGTGTGTGGAGAGTGCCGACATCTTTCGTCTGGCGGAGATCATCGTTTGGTTGATTGGACAGGTTTGATTTTGACCCGACCGATCCCGCCAGAGCTCATTGCGCATCGTAATCAGGTTTCTGTGCTGCCATGTATTAATTATCTGTTTTAATTACTGATCAGCCTTATATTGTGACATTTATATTCTATGTGTACTGTATATTGTGAGTGGGTCCCTAAGCTCAGTAAGTGACAGCAGCACAGAGCATGTGCAGTGAATCAGCAGAAACGAAGATGGGGAGCTACTGGGGCATCTTTGGAGACACAGATCTTTACTGCTGTGGTTGCATTGGGCTGATACAGAAGCCCAAAACATAACAAAAAACATTTCTAGCCTACTTCTTTAGTTAAGCGTTGGTTCTCCTTTAATTATTAAAAATGACAATGACCAGGTTAAAAGAAATACACAAACATATGCTTTACTAAATTTCCAGTGTAGAACTGGAACTACATGATATGACTGAATAAAGTGCAAACAAATCAGTGTCTGCAGTTATTCAACAATAAAACGTGTGTGTGTGTTAGACTTAATTTTGAGTACATTTTGGTTTATAATTTGCATTTATTACATTGGTGAAATATTGGAAATATGTGTGTTTTTTTTTATAGCAAATGTTTTTGCTCTGCAATAAACACCCCAAACTAGATGAGTAGTTACTGTATTGTATGGCCGCATCCATGCACTCATTATCCCTGTTACTAAAATGAACGCATGCTGAACTTATTGGGATCCCTGAATCAATAGATTAATCATGAATTGTCACTAAAATACTATTGCGTTTTTGTATCTGACCTGCCTACAGCTGTGTCTAAACAGACATCATTCACAGAAGGCATATTTCACTGACAGACACAATCCAATCAATACATCATAATGATTTGTGCCTGGGTAGGGTGGCAGCCAACCACAGGCAGTAAATTATGTCTGAAAAAGTCTGTTACTTTCCAGTAATCAAATACATGGCAACAGAATGAAAACAATTGTCTAGCATGACATTACCTAAATCAGATTCTAACAACTGTAACCGCAAGGTTTGAAATGCTGGCTTTCCAAAATACTTCTGGAAATCGTATTCCCCCTCTGGATAGTGTCCCTAGCTGTCAAAATGACATATTAGTGGTAGAGATGTCGCGAACTGTTCGCCGGCGAACTTGTTCGCGCGAACATCGGGTGTTCGCGCTCGCCGGAAGTTCGCGAACGTCGCGCGACGTTCGCCATTTTGGGTTCGCCATTGTTGGCGCTTTTTTTTGCCCTCTCACCCCAGACCAGCAGGTACATGGCAGCCAATCAGGAAGCTCTCCCCTGGACCACTCCCCTTCCCTATAAAAACCGAAGCCCTGCAGCGTTTTTTCACTCTGCCTGTGTGTGCTGAAGAGATAGTGTAGGGAGAGAGCTGCTGCCTGTTAGTGATTTCAGGGACAGTTGAAAGTTTGCTGGCTAGTAATCGTTTTGATACTGCTCTGTTATTGGAGGGACAGAAGTCTGCAGGGGTTTGAGGGACATTTAAGCTTAGGTAGCTTTGCTGGCTAGTAATCTACCTTCTACTGCAGTGCTCTGTATGTAGCTGCAGTGGGCAGCTGTCCTGCTTCTGATCTCATCTGCTGACTGCTGCAATAACAGTAGTCCTTGTAAGGACTGCTTTTATTTATTTTTTGTTGTTTTACTACTACTACTACTACTACTACTATAAGAGCCCAGTGCTATTAGTCTAGCAGTGTTGGGGAGTGGGACTGGTGTGCTAATCTGCTGCTCCTAGTAGTTCAGCAGCACCAACTTTAATTTTTTTTTTTAATATTCATTTTTTTTTATTTTACTTTTTTTTATTTTACTACCGCTGTAGTAGTGTATAAGTTGACCTTTTAGGCATTATTTGCCCTGTAGGCATTATTTGCACACTGTTTTCTTCAACCCGCCATCGAGCTGTGTGACCTTGTTCACATTCTGTCTAAATATCCATAATATTACCGTCTCCAGAAAAAACACCGGAGTCACTTTTTTCAAGCAGCCATAATATATTTTACGTAATCCGTATCCACCGCTGTAGTAGTGTATACGTTGGCCTTGTAGGCATTATTTGCACACTGTTTTCTTCAACCCGCCATCGAGCTGTGTGACCTTGTTCCCATTCTGTCTAAATATCCATAATATTACCGTCTCCAGAAAAAACACCGGAGTCACTTTTTTCAAGCAGCATTCATATATTTTACGTAATCCGTATCCACCGCTGTAGTAGTGTATACGTTGGCCTTGTAGGCATTATTTGCACACTGTTTTCTTCAACCCGCCATCGAGCTGTGTGACCTTGTTCCCATTCTGTCTAAATATCCATAATATTACCGTCTCCAGAAAAAACACCGGAGTCACTTTTTTCAAGCAGCATTCATATATTTTACGTAATCCGTATCCACCGCTGTAGTAGTGTATACGTTGGCCTTGTAGGCATTATTTGCACACTGTTTTCTTCAACCCGCCATCGAGCTGTGTGACCTTGTTCCCATTCTGTCTAAATATCCATAATATTACCGTCTCCAGAAAAAACACCGGAGTCACTTTTTTCAAGCAGCATTCATATATTTTACGTAATCCGTATCCACCGCTGTAGTAGTGTATACGTTGGCCTTGTAGGCATTATTTGCACAGTGTTTTCTTCAACCCGCCATCGAGCTGTGTGAGCTTGTTCACATTTTGTCTAAATATTGATAATATTATCGTCTCTAGAAAAACCACTTGAGTTACTTTTTTTCAAGCAGCATTCATATATTTTACGTAATCCGTATCCACCGCTGTAGTAGTGTATACGTTGACCTTGTAGGCATTATTTGCACACTGTTTTCTTCAACCCGCCATCGAGCTGTGTGAGCTTGTTCACATTTTGTCTAAATATTGATAATATTATCGTCTCTAGAAAAACCACTTGAGTTACTTTTTTTCAAGCAGCATTCATATATTTTACGTAATCCGTATCCACCGCTGTAGTAGTGTATACGTTGACCTTGTAGGCATTATTTGCACACTGTTTTCTTCAACCCGCCATCGAGCTGTGTGAGCTTGTTCACATTTTGTCTAAATATTGATAATATTATCGTCTCTAGAAAAACCACTTGAGTTACTTTTTTTCAAGCAGCATTCATATATTTTACGTAATCCGTATCCACCGCTGTAGTAGTGTATACGTTGACCTTGTAGGCATTATTTGCACACTGTTTTCTTCAACCCGCCATCGAGCTGTGTGAGCTTGTTCACATTTTGTCTAAATATTGATAATATTATCGTCTCTAGAAAAACCACTTGAGTTACTTTTTTTCAAGCAGCATTCATATATTTTACGTAATCCGTATCCACCGCTGTAGTAGTGTATACGTTGACCTTGTAGGCATTATTTGCACAGTGTTTTCTTCAACCCGCCATCGAGCTGTGTGAGCTTGTTCACATTTTGTCTAAATATTGATAATATTATCGTCTCTAGAAAAACCACTTGAGTTACTTTTTTTCAAGCAGCATTCATATATTTTACGTAATCCGTATCCACCGCTGTAGTAGTGTATACGTTGACCTTGTAGGCATTATTTACACACTGTTTTCTTCAACCCGCCATCGAGCTGTGTGAGCTTGTTCACATTTTGTCTAAATATTGATAATATTATCGTCTCTAGAAAAACCACTTGAGTTACTTTTTTTCAAGCAGCATTCATATATTTTACGTAATCCGTATCCACCGCTGTAGTAGTGTATACGTTGACCTTGTAGGCATTATTTGCACACTGTTTTCTTCAACCCGCCATCGAGCTGTGTGACCTTGTTCACATTTTGTCTAAATATTGATAATATTATCGTCTCTAGAAAAACCACTTGAGTTACTTTTTTTCAAGCAGCATTCATATATTTTACGTAATCCGTATCCACCGCTGTAGTAGTGTATACGTTGACTTTGTAGGCATTATTTGCACAGTGTTTTCTTCAACCCGCCATCTAGCTGTGTGTATTATCGTTTCCAGAAAAACCAACTGAGTTTTTGTTGTTGTTGTTGTTTTTTTAAAAATAATGCCAGGCAAAGGCAGGCCGCCACGCAGAGGCCGTGCTAGGGGCCGTGCTGCTATGCAATCCTGTGGCCCTAGCAAATTTCCCAGTTTTAAAAAGCCAATGACCCTGAACTCCCAAAATGCTGAAGAGGTAGTTGACTGGCTTACACAGCACACCCCATCCTCTACCGTTTCTAACTTTACCACAACATCCTCCTCATCCTCCACTGCTATGGCCACCCCACGTAACACTTCCTCCACCACCGGTGCCCCTTCTTCACTGGGGTCAGAGGAGTTATTTTCCAATGAGTTTCTTGAACTGAGTAATGCGCAACCATTATTGCCAGAAGAAGATGAAGGAGATGAGGACCTTACACCAGATTTAATTCTGGCAGAGAACACGATAGAGATGGACATAATGAGTGATGAGGAGGAGGTCCCCGCTGCTGCTTCCTTCTGTGATGTGTCAGAAGAAATTGATGCATCTGAGGAGAATGATGATGAGGAGATTGATGTTTTGTGGGTGCCTAGTAGAAGAGAGCAAGAGGAGGGTAGTTCAGATGGAGAGACGGAGAGTCAGAGAGGCAGTAGGAGAATAAGACTTAGAAGAAGCAGGGAGGACAGCCCGCAGGGATCAGCAGGGCAACAACATGTATCGGCACCTGTGTTCAGCCGGCCAACGCACCCGCCATTGCCGCCAATACCGCCAACTCCGCCAACTTCTACTGTTACCGCCAGATCGCACACTTCCAAAAAGTCAGCAGTGTGGGATTTTTTTAATGTGTGTGCCTCTGACAAAAGCATTGTAATTTGCAATGAGTGCAGTCAGAAACTGAGCCTTGGTAAGCCCAACAGCCACATAGGTACAACTTCTATGCGAAGGCACATGAGCGGCAAGCACAAAGCACTTTGGGAGCAACACCTCAAAGGCAACAGGCAAACTAAAAGCCACACTCCTTCTGGTCCAGCATCTTACTGCTCTACCTCTGCTCTCCTTGACCCGTCTGAACCACCCTCCACTCCGCCTTCCACCTTGACCACCTGTTCCCATTCCCAGTCATCTGCCACCAGCCAAGTTTCTGTGAAGGCCATGTTTGAGCGTAAGAAGCCAATGTCTGACTGTCACCCCCTTGCCCGGCGTCTGACAGCTGGCTTGTCTGCACTCTTAGCCCGCCAGCTTTTACCATACCAGCTGGTGGACTCTGAGGCCTTCCGCAAATTTGTAGCAATTGGGACACCGCAGTGGAAGGTACCCAGCCGCAATTTTTTTTCTAAAAAGGGAATACCACACCTGTACCAACATGTGCAGAGCCAAGTTACCGCATCTCTGTCACTTAGTGTTGGGCCAAAGGTCCATATGACTACTGACGCATGGTCCTCCAAGCATGGTCAGGGCAGGTATGTCACCTACACTGCCCACTGGGTGAACTTGGTAATGGCTGGGAAGCAGGGAATGGGTAGCTCAACAACAACAGTGGAGTTGGTGTCACCGCCACGGATTGCACGCGGTTCTGCCACCACCTCTACTCCTCCATCGCTCTCTACCTCGTCTTCTTCTTCTTCTTACTCTGCTGCTGGGTCCTCCTTCTCCTCCTCCACACCTGTGCACCCCCAGCTCCCCCTAGGCTATTCGACGTGCCAGGTACGCCGTTGTCACGCTGTCTTGGGGATGACGTGCCTGGAAAGCAAAAACCATACCGGATCTGTACTCCTGTCATCTCTGCAGTCACAGGCCGATCGGTGGCTGACCCCACACCAACTGCAGATCGGAAAAGTGGTGTGTGACAATGGAAGCAATCTGTTGGCAGCGTTGAGACTAGGCAATTTAACACATGTGCCCTGCATGGCACATGTGTTAAATTTAATAGTCCAACGTTTTGTCTCCAAGTACCCAGGATTCCAGGACGTTCTCACCCAGTCCAGAAAGGTGTCGGCCCATTTCAGACGTTCCTACACAGCCATGGCACGCCTTGCTGACATTCAGCAGCGCTACAACATGCCAGTCAGGCGTTTGATTTCTGACAGCCAGACTCGCTGGAATTCAACGCTCCTTATGTTGGAACGTCTGCTGCAACAACAAAGGGCCGTCAACGAGTACCTTTTTGAACTGGGTGGTAGGACTGGATCTGCACAGCTGGGGATTTTTTTCCCCCGTTACTGGGTGCTTATGCGCGATGCCTGCAGGCTCATGCGACCTTTTGAAGAGGTGACAAATATGGTCAGTCGCACCGAAGGCACCATCAGCGACCTAATACCCTTCGCTTTCTTCCTGGAGCGTGCCGTGCGACGAGTGACAGATGAGGCTGTAGACCAGCGTGACGAGGAGCTGGAAGCGCACGATTTCTGGTCGGAATCACCAGAACGAACCCAGGCACCTGCTGCAACGCAGGGAGAGGTGCCAGAAGTGGAGTCAGAGGAGGAAGGTGGCTTTGTGGAGGAGGAGGAGGAGGACCAACAGGAGCAGGCTTCCCAGGGGGCTAGTGGTGACCTTTTGGGGACCCCTGGTCTTGTACGTGGCTGGGGGGAGGAGACCGTGGATGATGCAGTCCTTGATAATGAGGAAGCGGAGATGGATAGCTCTGCATCCAACCTTGTGAGAATGGGGTCTTTCATGCTGTCATGCCTGTTGAAGGACCCCCGTATCAAGAGGCTTAAGGAGAAGGACCTGTACTGGGTCGCAACGCTACTAGACCCTCGGTACAAGCATAAAGTGTCAGAAATGTTACCAACATACCACAAGTCCGAAAAGATGCGGCATTTACAAACCAGCCTGCAAACATGTTGTACAATGCTTTTAAGGGTGATGTCACTTCAGGAACTCATCAACATTCCAGGGGCAGAGGTGCCAGTAATCCTGCCACGAGCACACCTGCAAGGACAAAGCCCTTTGGCCAGTCTGTAACGTCAGACATGCAAATGTTTTTCTGTCCAAGGCAGCGCCACAACCCTTCTGGATCCACCCTCAAAGAACGCCTCGACCGGCAGGTAGCGGACTACCTGGCATTAACTGCAGATATCGACACTCTGAGGAGCGATGAACCCCTGGACTACTGGGTGCGCAGGCTTGATCTGTGGCCAGAGCTGTCACAATTTGCCATGAACCTCTTGTCTTGCCCAGCCTCAAGTGTGCTCTCAGAAAGGACCTTCAGTGCAGCAGGAGGGATTGTAACTGAGAAGAGAACTCGCCTAGGTCACAAAAGTGTCGATTACCTGACCTTTATTAAAATGAATGAGGGGTGGATCTCGGAGGGTTACTGCACACCGGAAGACTTGTTCTGACTTCTATGCAGCTGTCCTTCTCTTCAAGCCTCATGACTCCACACACAGCTGTCCTTTAGCGTCCTCCTCCTCCCTCCGCCACCGTTACAAACTAGGGTGCAAACCCTACTGGTTTAATTTTTTCTGGCCTCTGTGCTTCAGTGGCTGCAACCAAAAAAACTGGGCAAACAATGTCTACAAGGTCAACGTATGGCAAAAAATGACTATTTTCAGCATTTATATGGCATATTTTTTCTGGCAACTGTGCTTCAGTGGCTGCGTCCAAAAAAATGCATATTTTCTGCATTTATATGGCATAATTTTTCTGGCCTCTGTGCTTCAGTGGCTGCAACCAAAAAAATGCATATTTTCAGCATTTATATGGCATAATTTTTCTGGCCTCTGTGCTTCAGTGGCTGCAACCAAAAAAATTTATATTTTCAGCATTTATATGGCATAATTTTTCTGGCCTCTGTGCTTCAGTGGCTGCAACCAAAAAAATGCATATTTTCAGCATTTATATGGCATAATTTTTCTGGCCTCTGTGCTTCAGTGGCTGCAACCAAAAAAATTTATATTTTCAGCATTTATATGGCATAATTTTTCTGGCCTCTGTGCTTCAGTGGCTGCAACCAAAAAAATGCATATTTTCAGCATTTATATGGCATAATTTTTCTGGCAACTGTGCTTCAGTGGCTGCGACCAAAAAAATGACTATTTTCAGCATTTATATGGCATATTTTTTCTGGCCTCTGTGCTTCAGTGGCTGCGGCCAAAAAAACTGGGCAAACAATGCCTACAAGGTCAACGACGTTGACCTTGTAGGCATTGTTTGCCCAGTTTTTTTGGCCGCAGCCACTGAAGCACAGAGGCCAGAAAAAATATGCCATATAAATGCTGAAAATAGTAATTTTTTGCCATACGTTGACTCAACGTATATGGCAAAAAATGACTATTTTCAGCATTTATATGGCATATTTTTTCTGGCAACTGTGCTTCAGTGGCTGCGACCAAAAAAATGCATATTTTCTGCATTTATATGGCATAATTTTTCTGGCCTCTGTGCTTCAGTGGCTGCAACCAAAAAAATTTATATTTTCAGCATTTATATGGCATAATTATTCTGGCAACTGTGCTTCAGTGGCTGCGACCAAAAAAATGCATATTTTCTGCATTTATATGGCATAATTTTTCTGGCCTCTGTGCTTCAGTGGCTGCAACCAAAAAAATTTATATTTTCAGCATTTATATGGCATAATTTTTCTGGCAACTGTGCTTCAGTGGCTGCGTCCAAAAAACTGGGCAAACAATGTCTACAAGGTCAACGTATGGCGAAAAATTACTATTTTCAGCATTTATATGGCATATTTTTTCTGGCAACTGTGCTTCAGTGGCTGCGTCCAAAAAAACTGGGCAAACAATGCCTACAAGGTCAACGTATGGCAGTTGTTTAAAGAGAACAGTAGATTACTAGCCAGCAAAGCTACCTAAGCTAAAATGTCCCTCAAATCCCTGCAGACTTCTGTCCCTCCAATACAGAGCAGTATCAAGCAGATTACTAGCCAGCAAGCTTACTATCATCTGTCCCTGAAATCACTAACAGCTCTCCCCCTACACTATCTCTTCCAAGCACACACAGGCAGATTTTTCAGATACATTTTTGCCCTTGATCCCCCTCTGGCATGCCACTGTCCAGGTCGTTGCACCCTTTAAACAACTTTAAAATCATTTTTCTGGCCAGAAATGTCTTTTCTAGATGTTAAAGTTCGCCTTCCCATTGAAGTCTATGGGGTTCGCGAACCGTTCGCGAACCGCTCGCATTTTTGCGCAAGTTCGCGAATATGTTCGCGAACTTTTTTTCCGACGTTCGCTACATCCCTAATTAGTGGAAGTGAATTCTTAATGTATTGAAAAACAATTAATGATGTTAAGCTTAGTGACAGTGGTAGAACCAAAGGAAAAGAGTAAGTGGAATTCCTGCCTTCGCCTTCATTGACTGTGCAGTGTTTTGTCAGACAGGAGATTACTGAAACAGATGTGTGGTCAGCAGAGGATTTTTGTACATAGTATAAATCTGTTAAGCAACACTGATAATATAAGAAACAGAACTTAACACAGTAGATGATCTGTATGCTTCTTAATTGTTGTAAGGCCCTTCTGTCTGATTAAAATGAAACTGCCACTTCTGGGAAATGATTAATACAGTAGTGAACCCAGCATTAAGAAGAAAGTTGTACCGATTCTATGTAAAATATACGTTCACATGCTTTTACTGAAATATTGTGCACCCTAGACCAACAAAATATTTCTTTAACCCCTGTGTTCTTACTCTTTTTTTCATATATATTTGTACTTTTAGACCAACAACAATGAAAGGGGTAAATTTACTAAGCGGCGAAAATTCGTCAGCCATTGCAACATACATCGAAAATTCACTCAGACAATGCTAATTTACTAAGAAAGTGAAGTTGCGTTCAGGGTGACTTTTCACTACCGTTACTTCCGCAATGCGAGCAAATCAAAGCGAAAATGCGCTAGGGTTCAATTCTGCATAGCGCAACTTCGTTAGAGGTCTTTGCTCAGGCTAATTTGCATATGGCAGGAAATTTAAAGTTGAATGGACGTATATGTTGCAGCAAATACATTACATTACACAAGTCCAGGGAACCTTAATAAAGAAAATAGAGTTGTTATATTGCCCTACACATTAAGTATAGTTAATGTTCCATGTGTTAGAAAATGTTTGGGGGAACCCGGTTACCCAAAACATTTTTTAAGGACTTTGCAGGCTATCAATCTGAAAAAAAAAGATGCCAGCGTTTTTTTGTACAGAAGAATGAGGAAGATCTATGCACTCCAGTGCACTTCACCTGAGCTGGCGAAGGAAAGTCTGGCGAAATAGGTAACATTCAGTAAAATCCGCATCTTAGTAAATTTGCGGATCAACGACCATTCGCCAGAACGAAAATTCCCCTGGCGATAGAGTGCGAATCACCGCTTGCGTCTATCTCCTTCGCTAGTGAAGTGACGCCTGCGCCCATTAGTAAATCGGCGAAGTCCTGAAAACGGTAACGCTGACAAATCTTCGCCAGCATTAGTCACATCGCCCTTTAGTAAATCTGCCCCTATGAGTTTTATAACATGCCTAGTAATGGACTCCCCATAAGCAGAATGATTCTAGGCCCACATCACTCCCCCTTTTCTAGCAAAATACAAAACAAACCAATCAAAAGAAGGTATTATATTGAATCCCCCCTAGAATGTGCCAGTTCCAGCATACCCCCGGACTGTAGGTTTAAGACTGCATGCTGTCCTTCATCCTCCTCATTTACAGCCTACATAAACAAAAACTCAATATGCGCCAATTGTGTGAGTAAAACCTTTGCAGAAAGTCTGTGCAGGATGTCTGTTTGAGTCATTCTTCATACAGTGTCTAACTAAGCCATATAATCATCACATTGTGTGGGTTTCCTCATACAAGGTTATTTGGCAGATTACACTGTGGGGCAATGGCAACATTGTAAATTGCAAATAGAAATCCAGGATAACATATGGTCTTTGTTTGGCATACTCTACTCAGCAAATGCTTTTCCTGTGGTCCCTTTAGATATCTGTAAGTTTATCTTATCCACCTCAGTCCAAGACCCTCGTAGCAGGCAGCAATATAATCACCCAGCATTCATCTCATAAATATATGAACATAACTTAACATCTGGCTTCTGTCTGGACTTCTATCATGTTTTCTGAACTTTAATAGCAAACTATTAACTTTTAAGCATCATTACTTGAATCTTTGTACTGAACTTGCTATTTTTATTTCTGTATAAGTTTGTGCTCCTGTAAGATCAATGGCTATTAATGCAGCAGATTCTGTTATAACAAAAACAATAAGCTGTCAGGGACATTACATAGTAAAATGTGTTGGGAAATGCTGTTAAAGGAAAACGATACCCCTCAAATAATGTAGGTCTCTATAAAAATGTATTGCATAAAACAGCTCATATGTAAAACCCTGCTTCATGTATAATAAATAAACCATTTTCATAATAATATACTTTTTTAGTAGTATGTGCCATTGGGTAATCATAAATAGAAAATTGCCATTTTAAAAAATAAAGGCCACCCCTGGGATCGTATGAGTCACGGTGCACACAAACATACCAACAAACTGTACTTGTTAGGTCACATGAGTGATTGCTTCCACACGTCTTCCTGTTACAGTTAGAGTTGTAATATTTCTGGTCAGGTGATCTCTGAGACAGCACACAGACCATCACAAAATGGTGGATCAAGGCAAGAGATGTAAAAGGGCAATATTTTCTTAAATATATATTCCAGTTTAATAAGATTCTTTAATATGGAACTTAATTTGATAAGATAAACTCAAGTATTCATTTTGGGGGTATAGTTTTCCTTTAAGCCCCCCTTAAAGGACATGTAAACACCCTCCAAATAATTTAATTAGTGAACAGTCTCTTTGAAATCTTTAGATAACTGCCACTCTGGTTGTTAAAAGGTTAAGAGTAAGGCTGAAGCATCCACTTAATCACAATTACTTCTCCTCCTGTACCCCACTGGGCCCCCTCCCTCAGGAATTTGCTTTGGCTGTTGACTTATGAGCATGCTCAGTTCTTCTCAGCTCAGACTACTAAACACACCCTCCTGTCTAACAGCCAATGAAGAGATAGCATTACTGGTTCCCATAGAAACTGCAGATGTCTGATCCTATTTTTTTTCTCCTTACCACCTTTCCTGAGCTCAGCTTAAAGAAGTTGTTCACCTTTGAGATAACTTTTAGTATGATGTAGAGAGTGAAATTCTGAGAACTTTTGTAATAGGTTTTTATTTTTTATTATTTGTGGTTTTTGAGTTATTTAGCACCTCTTCAATTTGTATTTTAAGCAATCTGGTAGCTAGGGTCCAAATTACCATAGCAACTATGCATTGGCTTGAATAAGAGACTGGAATATGAATAGGAGAGGCCTGAATAGAAAGATGAGTAATAAAAATTAGCAATAACAATACATTTGTAGCCTTACAGAACATTTGTTTTTAGAAGGGGTCAGCGACGCCCATTTAAAAACTGGAAAGAGTCTGAAGAAAAAGGCAAATAACTATAAAACTATAAAAAAATTAAATAATAAAAACCAATTGAAAAGTTGTTTAGAATTGGCCATTCTATAACATACTTAAAGTTACCTTAAAGGTGAACCATCCCTTTAACCATTGTAGTGCTCAACCCCAGCAGAACTTTTTATAAACATATGTTGTGCCTGTGTAAACTTGCATTCTGCATTGCTTGAACTTTACAACAGACATGTTCTGTTTGCACATAGTAATGTTACTGATTATGTGTCAGAGGGAAAATGGCCGCCTGGTGAAAGCTGATATTTGTTTTAGGAAAATGTGATGGCGCCAGCAAATGGAGGGGGTTTATTCAGTACAAATTATGTGGCTTGAGTGGGGAAGATATGCCTAATTTATATACATGGTAGGAAAATGTAGGCTTTACATGTCCTTTAGGCTAAGACAAAGTGTTACAGTATGATTGTTTTATTTGAAGATACTTTTTGTCTATTCATAAAGCCTAATCAAGATGTTTCAAGTTCTTGGTACTGATATTTCTTGGAAAAAAACTACAAAAGGAGTTTATTTACGATCATGACAGTGAGTGCATTGCAATTTGAAGAGGAGAATGGAAAAGGTAAAAGGTTGAAGCAGTGCAGTGAGTCACCTTAAAAGTCTATTATATTTGTATTTTATTATACAGTGAGTAGCATGCTCTTATGCCTTACTAAAGAGCCACTATACAGCTGAATCGTACTTGATACAGGTACTGCCCATCCAGACATTGCATAATGTCCTATCATTCTCTGTACAGGGTAACCCCATATGTAATAAAAGGTACCAAGTTTGCCTAGCTACAAGTCTATAGGGCAGTGGCCCCCAACCAGTGGCTCAGTAGTAACATGTTGCTCATCAACCCCATCGATGTTGCTCTCAGTGGCCTCAAAGCAGCTTCTTATCTTTGAATTCCAGGCTCGGAAGCAAGGATTGGATGCATAAAAACCAGGTGTACTGACAAAAAGAGCCTCATATAGGCTGCCAGTCCACATAGGGTCTATCAAACAGCCAATCACAGCCCTTATTTGGCACCCCCACAGGAACGTTTCATGCTTGTGTTGCGCCCTAACTTTGTATATATTCAAATGTAAACAAAGGAAAAGAAAATAATTTTTATATATTTGGATTATTTAGATAAAATGGAGTCTATGGGAGATGGCCTTTTCATAATTTGGAACTTTCTGGATAACAGGTTTCCGGATAATGGATCCCATACCTGTAGAAGGGGAAACAAGTTCAACTCTTAATATTTCCATTAGACAAATTATTGTTCTTGCTTTTTAAATTTCAAACAAACTATGAATGGGTCTAGCTAAATATATGGTGAGATAATTGGACGATGTGGTTTTTGCAACAACCTGTAATTATTGGGGATATTGTACAGGTGCTGGAAACACCTGGTAAAGAATAAAGTCATTTGTGTGAATTCATTTGAAATGAAAATATGAAAACAAACACATGCTCTGTCTTGTATCTGGAGCCTTACAAAGGCCAAGGGAAGGCATGACCGGGTATTTACAGGTGCCTGTTCTGTACCACCTCTCTGCCAGTCACTTCCCAGGCTCAGGAACTAGTTGTCAGTCTTTCTGCATACATCTACATAAATATGACTCACATCTTTTTGTTATTCGTGCAACAAAGTGAACTGATTTTTCAGGGTCATTTGTCATTGGGCTGTTGTCTTTTTCATTGTTTTGGCAACCGCAGTGCTCACTGGTAAACATGCCGAGCGAGTCACAACAGCTGCAGCTTTAGAGCTTCACTTTTAAAGAGGACCTGTCACCTGAAAAAAATATTCTAAATCCTATTTTATCATGTTAGTCAAGAAAAATAAACTTAAATTACACTATATAAATTATTTGAATAGTGTTTCCTTCAGTCTGAGAATTCATAATTATAGCAAGCAGGCAAGAGTCATTTTGTGGACACTGTTATTAAGACAAGCCTTGTATCATCTTGTTTGTGCACCAGAATGGGGGACCTGATGTCCATCCCCATGCCCTGGCTACACAATTAAAGGGAAAACAGAGAGTGGGACTCTGAGGAGTGCAGAGACATCTAATAAGTGCTGAATGGAGAGTGAAAGTAATTGCCTGCCCTGCCTCAATGCCTAAGGCGCAGAGTAGGGGCAGGAAATATTTGATTGACAGCTGAGATTTTGAAATGAGTTTACAAGAGCTATGAATGATGAATTCATACAAGAGCTATGGATTTGGATTTCATGTTTCATTTGAAAAGGACTTTTATTATACAGCTCGTTATGTCTGGATTAAATGTCCCTTTAAATAACTCTTTATCCTTCCCTAGAAAACACAACAGCTCTATAAAATGTATTCCAAACAGTTTTGCCCAGTGTCAGACAGTAGCAGTTCTCCTACACAGACAAAACAATAGGTGTTTGGGAGACAAATAAGTGGAATCTGAGAATAGTCGATAGAATAGTAAAACAGCCAGGTATGGGGCAGTCGGAGAATGGAATACAAGCACAGCAACAATCAATGGGAACAATAGAGTAAGATTCAAAGGGAAAATGACTAAGAAGATTTAGCAAAAATGCTACTGAGTCAACTGTACATATTTGTAAAAAAAAAAAAAGTTTTAAGTTTTGGCAACTTATATTTGAAGATAATAAGCTTGTATTTATGCTTAAAGTAGACCTATTGTAAAATCCTTCCCGTCGTACCTCTTTTTTTCGAATGGTCCCCAACTTAAGGATTCAGTTCCTACTAGCACTATGCCATTCATCTCAGTTATTTGCCTGCCAATATAACACAATATTCCAGCATCAGAAGGGAGGACATACTGCTGTTTTTCATTCACAGTCAGAAAAATATGTTTATTATTTTCCATTGAGATGGCATGAACAGGGAGCGAGCTGTACACAGGACAGGAAAACAACCTAACCAATACATAATGGATCATAGATAATCTTAATTGACCTTGCAATAAATCTTATCAAATGTGTATATATATATATTTCAATTATTATTTCTGTTTTACATCACTAAACTTAAGCTAACATTTTGGGTCCTATTTATTATTCTGTGTAAAACAAAATTTGCTGAGAAAAAGTGTAAAAAGCTACAGTAATTATTCCTCTGTTTTTTACACCACATTATGAATGCATTATAGATGCACATTATAGATACCAATAAGCAAAGAATAAAACACATATGAACTGTAACATTTGTGATTACCTGTAATGCAGTATTAAATATTGTTAGTGGCCCGTGCCTTTTTTTTCCAACAACTACATGGGTAAAAATGAAGTGCCCTCGTCCTTTAAATATTTATGATGAGGAGTGGTCTTAAAGGATAAGTACAACTTAAAAATAAGTGAATGTAAAATTGATGAGGATGCTATTCTAAGCACTTCTGCAATGTACATTCATTATTTATTTTTTTAATTCCAAGATATTAAGGGATACACATAATGTTAATATGAATGAATTTTGTTACAACAGCGCCACCTAATGGTCATTTTCCAACCATTCTAACTACCAAGTAGTCAAAGGAAGTTGTCTGCTCTGATGTTCTTCTGCTTAGGGAAAAAATGAGAAAACTCAGATAACTTTTCTCAGATCTTTCCTAAGCAGAAGAACACCACAGTAGCCTCTTTCTTTCTCCTGACAACTTCCTTTGACTACTTGGTAGTCAAATGACCAGCAGGTGGCGCTGTTGTAACTAAATTCATTCATATTAACAGTACATGTATACCTTAATATCTTGGAATTAAAAAGAATAGCACCCTCATCAATTATACATTCACTTATTTTTAAAGTTTACTTATCCTTTAAACCCTCTCAACTATATTAGGGGCTGAATACTAGGACTGGGGGATGAAGTGCAATAGAGGTAAGGGGCTCATTCAACAAACACTGCCTTGGGGGTCGTAAATGATCACTTTTGTATTTATCTTCACATGGCTGGCTGCTATTTTGCCTTCAACACAAGTTTTTTCTTTGAACTTAATTTATTGTTGAAATGTTTCTGTTAAACTACAATATGCAATTTGCCTGAAATCTGTTGATTTACAGTATATGGGCCTTCCCGCACTCATAGAGTTTCCATGATGACATGTTATTCTGCTTTTGACAGGTGTGTTATTGTTTTGCATAAATATGTCTGAAATATAATCCCTTGGTAAATTCTTTGTTTGTTTTTGTTATAGATTATATTTTTCTTTACAATGCTTTGTGTTATTGAGGCGCCGTTGAAACTGTATAATCCCTTGACTGGCTCCCAAGGGATTACAATTTGGACTGTCACAAAAACAAAGATTACCACTGGTTGCTCCCAGCAGCACATCTAAGAAAATATTATTGTAATTCCATCAGTCGTCTTGGTAAATATCTCTACTGAGGCTAATATGGTATTGTTTTAGCATTACTCTGTAGTTACACAGTGCTGACATTTCCACAGAGATTATCCATCATTCCTATCTGTCCCTGCCCCAGAGGAGCTTACAATCTAAGGACACTATCCCATTCACACACTCTATGGTCAGTTTTGTCAGGAGCCATGAACGTGCCTATAGGTTAAACAGCTTCTTAAAGGAACCATAACACCAAACTCATAACTCATTACCCATTACATATGCAGATGGCTGCAATCAGTAACATAACTAGAGGGGGGCGGGCCCTGGTGCGGGACGCGCAGCCGGGCCCCCCACCCCCCTTAGTACGTGATTTTCGGCCCGGATTTCAGTGGCACTTCAGAGCTGCCGGGGGGCCCTGAGGGAGTGCGGGCCCTGGCCCGCTTGCACCCCCTGCTCCCCCGGTAGTTCCGCCACTGGCTGCAATACACGAGTCTTAAAGGAACAGTAACACCAAAAAAATGTAATTGTTTTAAAGCAATTACAATATAATGCACTGTTGCACTGCACTGGTGCAACTGGTGTGTTTGCTTCAGAACCTCTACTACAGTTAATATAAACAATCTGCTTTATAGCCATGGGGGCAGCCATTCAATGCTGAAAAAGGAGAAAAGGCACAGGATACACAGCTGATAACAGATTAGTTCTGTAGTATACAATGAACAGTAACAGAATGTATCTGTTATCTACTGTGTATCCTGTGCTTGAATGACTGCCCCCATGGCTACACAGCAGCTTGTTTATATAAACTATAGTAGTACTTATATGTTATCTACTGTGTATCCTGTGCTTGAATGACTGCCCCCATGGCTACACAGCAGCTTGTTTATATAAACTATAGTAGTACTTATATGTTATCTACTGTGTATCCTGTGCTCGAAATGGCTGCCGCCACGGCTACCAGGCGGCTTGTTTATTTAAACTATAGTTGTGTTTCTGAAGCAATCACACAATTTTTACCAGTGCAGGGCAACAGTACTTTATATTGTTATTCCTTTAAATCACTTTAATTTTCTGGTGTTACTTTTCCTTTCAGACAGTGTATTGTAGACATCTGAATTTGGAATGAGTTATACCAAGTCTGATGTTGTACAAAATAGAAGGTTAAATTACTGCGTTCCAGGGATTATGACACATAGCAAGCTTTAGAAATACACATACATTTATTCTACTCTACATTGATGCCCAAGAATTTCTATAGTAAGTGATTTCAAGACAATATCCCATTGGCCCCTGATGCTAGAGACTCCTTCCTGGCAATTCTTATATGACTGTAGCTCACCTGTGTATAAGCAACAGAAATGGGGAGCTTGAACGCCCAAAAATTGACAACCAAACAGTGGTGTCTGGTGCTGAACTGGAGGGCCCACGCCAGCCACGGGGTCATAAACATGTCAAGTAAAGGGGATAGACTGGTTTTTGAAAGTAAGTACTGCACGGCCATTAGACATGTGGGAAATATCATTTGCGACACTGGCACATACTGCTATTTTGTCTCCCAAACATAACGTTGCCTTCCAACAGGCACCTCTGTTAGCATATAAACAAGGTAAAAATCTGAAGGACCAACTAGCGAAAGCTGATATTGGGGGCAAAACTGTATCTAAACAGCGGTTTTTACAAAATCCTAAAATGTGCCCTTGTCTACACTGCACCCAATGCAATTCCGTTACAAAAGGTCGTTTTTTTCACCATCCACATAGGGGTAACAAGTACATGATAAAAAAAATACTACACTTGTGAATCCTCATATGTCATTTATATATTGAAATGCCCTTGGGGTTTAATTTATGTGGGTGAAACTTCACAAAAGATACAGGACCATATCTCCCAGCACAAATCCACCATAACCAGAGAACTTATCACTTTACCTGTTCCGGCACACTTCCACGCAGCTCGACATTCGATCAGCCAACTTCAATTTCAAGTAATTGACTTTAAAGATTTTAAGATAGTATATATACAGTGAGTTCAAAGGTTTTTTTTTTTTTATCACCTTGTGTTTATGGATTTTCTTGTATGATGTCATAGCAAGGAAGAGGAGGGGCTTGAACCCATACCCACCTTGATAAAGGGTCTTGAGGGCCCCAAACATTGCCTGTTTGGTATGTGTTTTTTGGATAAATAAATCACTTTTTTGCATCATCACAACTGACTTGTGTGCTGCTGGTAATTTGACTTATAACTCACCTATGGGCAGAGATGAAGCAAGACAGAGCTACAGTCTGAAAATGTGTTTTTCCTTGACAGGCTGATGCTAAAAGGACTGACTGAAAAATTAGATGCTGGCACCTTATATTAACTGTGAATTCATAAATGGAAATCTACATGACTCCATGCATTTTGCCTATGTGCCACTGCATTGCATTTTCATGCATAATGTTTATATAGTTTATTGATATTTTATGATGAATTTAAATTGCAGTTCAAGGAGGAGACTATTCTCCAGTGTATATGTTTATGAGATATGCTGGTCATTTACACAAAGCATGAGAGTAGGCAACTGGCTAATACACATTTCTTTTATGTTTTAATGCTGCACTGTATTCTCTTGCCTCTCCTACCACCACTGTTATTACATGTGCCTTATGTTGAAATGTCTAGATTTCTGTAATCATGTAAGAAGGCAATGTTCCAAATGCTGCAGTCTGTGTTGAACCTTTACACAAAGGATCTTTACAGTATATTATGTGGCAATGCCGCAAGCTTAAGGACATTCTGGAATGCTATTGAGGATTTGATATCCAACATTCTTTTTTAACAAGTGAAGCTTGATATTCTAAACACCCTAGTAGGAAGACCGTTACCTTACTACACCACCTCAGAACTTACACTTATGCTTAACAGCTGCTCGGCTAGTAATGTAGTAAGTTAGGATGAAAAAAGGACACTCACCCATCAAGGTCAACCTTTTAAGTCTATATATAACCTGCCTAACTGCTAGTTGATCCAGAGGAAGGCAAAAAAAACCCAATTTGAAGCCTCTCCAATTTGCATCAAAGGGGGAAAAATCCCTTCCTGACTCCAAGATCGGACTATTCCCTGGATCAACTTGGCAGAAAGAACTATTTTCCATAACCCTGTATCTTGTAGCTTTGTGACAAATCTCTACATGTGCCATTGCCCTGAAAGATTAGCAGATATATGCACATACAGTAGTGTTCATTTATTTACTGCAGGTTTGTCCATCTGGAGACATGCAGCTTATTCAGCCTATTAAAGCCTACTCAGCATACGTATAATTCAACGACCAAGCTTCTTATTTTACATTACTCACACACTATCAGTAATATGTTGACGGACACTCTTTCCCAGTATATTTTACATGTAATTCAAAGCATAAGTGGATTCCATTTAAATTGTGCTTCCTCATTCGTGTTAAAGGTCATGCCAGTTTTAACACAATTTGAGATTGACAGATTTTGATAACAATTTGTCTGGAGACGTTGTTCCTCATATGTAAGTATGCATTTAATAATTCAGTTATGTCATGTTACACATTTAAAAGGAGATGTTATATAAGCAAGTAAAGCATGAGTACCAGACTGCTGGACACATAAACTGGTCATCCATGGGTCCAACTCATCAAGCCATAATTTTATTAATCTATGGTTAGGGCCATATATTCAATATCTGAATGGGACTCATTGACAGACCAGTTGTGGAGGCTTGTAAACCAGATCAGAACAGAACTGCACTAGGCCAGGGATTCATGTGTTTATATGGGGCTCCAATCAGATCCAGATACATTTTTACACTGTGGCCAATATGTCTGCTGCTGGGAAACTAACTATAATTACATTTTAATTGTTTTTTTTCAAGTTGTGCAGATAATAATTGTCCAGGTGGTGATTAGGGATGATTGAGCTTTTCCGCCTGGTGCTAAATGGCAAAACTGTTTGTAAGTCCAGGCACGAATTTTGCTTTGCAGTCTGGAAAACCTGGTTTTCCATGTGTCAAGAGAAGGGAACCCCTCCCACAAATATTATTATTAAACACCCCCTTGCATTTCACATCAAGCGATAGGATGGGAGCCCTCTCCTTATCTAAAGAACTGTCGCTGCACAGGTTTGGAAGAATTGGCAACATGCGAGCCTTTTTCCTATGAAAAACAGTTGTACCTTAGTGTGAAGGAGCTTCTCTAACAAGGTAGGGCAATGTATATGCTATTGCATAACTTTTAGTTACTTATAGAATCGAAGAAACTTTTTAATTGGTCTTCATTTTTTCTGTTTTATAGTTTTTTAATTATTTGCCTTTTTTCTGACTCTTTCCAGCTTCCAAATGACCCCATCTAAAAAACAAATACTTTGTAAGGCTACACATTTATTTTTATTGCTACTTTTTATTCATATTCTAGTCTCTTATTCAAACCAATGCATGGCTGCTAAGGTAATTTGGACCCTAGCAACCAGATTGCTGAAATTGCAATGTGGAGAGTTGCTGAATAAAAGCTGCATAATTAAAATAAACACAAATAAGAGAAAAGGAAAACCAATTGCAAATTGTCCCAGAATATCACTCTCTCTCCATCATACTAAATGTTAACACAAAGATGAACCACCCTTTAAACCTGATTGTTTATTTAGTTATTTAAACTAGCTAATACCTGAATAATATTAACAAGACTATACTGTATTTCTTTTAAGTCAAGGCACATTCTTTCGGTCTCTAAAGTGAATATGCCTATTGATTGAAGTACTGCATGCGATGAATGGCTTTTCTGCCTTTTTGATCTCATTCAAACGACTGGGTCCATAGATATCAGTATCTCCGTCGGCATCTCAGAGGCAGTAATATGGGAAGTAGGAATTTCTGATGAAAGCACACAGCTACAATGTCTTGCCTGCTCCTAAGTGGTAGAATAGCTTTGAAGAGCCGAAGAACAATTGGTTTCCCACCCTCAGTACTTGTGACCCATAGAAAAGGGCCCCAGTGCCCTAATCAGCACTTGTAGTACTCTTTCTACAGGTCTAAGAATATTATTGTATTTCCTATTCTATTAAACATGCTGTCCTTTTCAACAATCGAAATATGTTCTCTGCTTTCTTTATCTGTCCGTACATGCATCCAGCAGTCCAATAAGCATCCCAGCAAAGTCAGCTTGATAATGGAACACAGACGGCATGGCGGATATTGTTCTGTTAAAGCATCTGCTTGCTTTATCCACTTCAGCATAGATTTTGTTCCAAATTATATTTGTAGGACCCTGTTAGTTAGCACACACATCTGTTAACAATTTCTTCAGTTGGTATCCACTGAAAAAACTCTTTCTTTATTTTCAAATACTGCTAAATTGACTCAAGGGTACCCACCCTAGGCTACAAGTCAAATGATATTATCTAGAGGAATTATGTGCAGGGTTTGGGATTAACATTATGTTACTTTCCCTAGACAGAAATGGCTTTCCAGAAGCAGCTGTTACCAAATCTGTTTTGCTAAAGGGCCATAATAAACACAATTGTTCTAATTAATGTTTCCTGCATGTATCAATATAAGGACTCAATTGAATATAATGATGTATTCCACCAGTGTGTAGCCCTTCGAGAATATTTGATTATTAATTATTATTAATATTTGAATATTTGATATTTGAGGTGGAGAACAACTCCCACTACATATCAAGTATAAAAGCATGAGTGTTCTTAAAACAACACTGTTCTAAAAACTGTTATAACAAACTATTCAATGGGCCAAATGTCACTGGACACATTAGGCATATTTTATTTGTGCTCTGAACACATAAACAGCATTATATCCACCCTTCTGACATTTGAATACAGTGCAATATCATCAAGCAAAATCTGCACAGTATTCTTTCTATGTTAGATAAAAGCGTGACGACAGAAGCAGAGAAAAATACATCTACAAATACAAAACAAATGAAACGGTTTTGAAAGAGAGTGGAGTTTTTTTTTATTATGTGTGCTGTGCGTCTATCCTCACTCTTGATTTGTTGAATTTTGTCTTTGTGTAGTTTTAAAGTGGGAAAGTACTCTGTGAAATGCAGTGTAGGTGGTTTTGTTTATAGAGGCCCTGGAGCCTTCAGATGCAATTGGAAAGCTGGGATGTCTGTGCCTTTCATTCCTTTGGGATCTACACAAACCCAGCTTGCAACTACTGAGCTAAGAGATAAGCAAAAAATACTGGAAATCATCCACTTGAGATAATAGAGCTACACCATGGTGTTTCAAATAAAGGTGCCAATCCCTGGGCTATAACTGCATTCTATCAGTAGAATAATCATCTACTACGGACTGAACTGAAGGACCTTATTGGACCACCTTGAAAGTAAAATATAAGACAGGACTCAGTATATTTTGCCTTTGATAATAACCAAGCCAGTCATATGGTAAGCAAGTTTTAGTTGAAAATAGAGCCCTTCACATTTCAGAGCTCTCTGTTCCCTTGTATGGGATTTTAGGGGCATATTTATCAAGGGTTGAAAGTGACAAGTAACTCTTAAATAAATAGAAGAATCTTAAATCAATAATCCTGTACAAGGGAATAGAGAACTGTGGTGTGTTTTCACCATTTGATAAATAAGTCCCTAAATCTTAATGATTTGCCAGAATGTTTAAAACACTGCAAGATACTCAACCATGTACTTTTACTGCAGTCAATGGTTTGTTTTGACTTGCAAGACTGTGATTGTAATGCACCAGCAGAGAACAGCCATAGTAAGTGACGTCCTAAATTTCATTCTATATACACACAAAATTCCACAAATTCTTCTCTCCACAAAAAGAGCCTGCGTGAGTGTGTCATTTTGCAACTGCTACCATATTAAGTAACAAAACAAAAGAAATATGGCACCGACAAAACATTCCCTATCAAAGATTACTATGAAAACTCTGCATACTTTGCGCTCATGAAAAGGCCAGACACGTCCCTTCGTGCGAGGCTGGGAACACAAGTCTTTCTCAGTTGTGTTTGCCAAAATAGTCACAGGAACTTCACCTGAACTTCCCCTTTCACAGAATATCTTTCACAACTTAGTGCAACTTAGAAAGTGCTGATGGCTGTGAAGTTCACTTCTACCTATGTTTTTATATATTTTTTCATTATATTTTTTAACAAAACTTTTCTGAAAGTTGTGTATTTCTTTCCTGCTTTGATGTGCTTCGTTCTATAGTTATGGTGGGCATACAACAGCAAGCAAAAGAAAGCAGAAGCAATCCATTATTTAGTGAATGCTGTGGCCGGGGTAGCAATGGGGTCTTACATAGCCAAAGCTCCAGAGCTTTTGGAGTGGAAAGAACAAATCATATACACTCTATCTGGTGAACTGGAAAGGCCAATCATAATTCTGAGCACCATGCCCCTTATCTGTAGTTGCTTTGCTCAGACTGTATATGAACCTTGAGGTGCATCATTCAACTGAACTGTCCAAGAGCAGCAGATCACAAAAAATGTTTCACTTTTATGAGTCCCTATTAAAAAAAAAATGTAAAAGGTTAGACCATACATTAGAGTCAGATGGCCAGACAGACAGGCTAAAGCATGATTGAGAAAGGATTCATGGCAAGAGCAACCATCTTCTAACTGGCAGACACACTGAAGAATATGTAGATGATTTTGGATGCAGAAAATACTTGACATCCAATTTCTCTTTCATGTACAGCTACATGACTACATCACTGATCTGACTGTTACCTGTATGTATGTATGTATATTGTTATTTGTATAGCGCTCCTTGAGGGTAAAGCACTGTACAGCAAAACAATAAATTAGTACAACAATTAGTGGCAGAGTAGGCACGTGCCTAGGGGACAAAGCTTGGGGGCACCAGGCACATACCTTTAACTGCTGCCTGCCCCAGTCCAGCATGGACCTAGACAGCATGGTTTTTAAAAAAAGGACAATGGGTAAAAAACAGAGACAGAAAATGACGCCAGAAAAAAGGGTGAGTAGACTGAAGACTGGTTTGATGGAATGGACTTATAAGTTGAGGAGGCAATAAATATCCAAGAGCGTTTAAGTGTTTAGGCGGAGCATCAATTGGTCTGTATGCCTACTTTTTAATATTTATGCTGAATAAAGAGTGATTTTTTAACTTTGAGGGAATGTTTTGGAATATATTTTTGAACTTTTGACTTTGGTGCCCTTTGGGGGCTATATTCCAGCATTTTTTGGCCCTTTCTTGACAGGCCTTTATAGATTGCAGCAGTTGACTAATAATTTTCCAAGAGCGTTTAAAACAAGATTTTCAGAGAAATAAAAAGAACTAGTGATAGTAGTGTTTGTTTTTTTTTATTTCATTTCATGCATGTCTATTTAGTGCTGTCTACTTAGTGTTATTAAAGGCCTTGCTAAGCATTTGTAGTCTTGTTCCAAATCCTTCAGTGATATTGACAGTGGGTTTCAGACAGTTTTCATGCTGCTAGAAGTCAGTCGTGAAGTGTAAGACGGAGACTTTAAGAGCCACAATATCTTTCTATGTTTTTTTTATTACCTCAAGGTTTTGTTTAAATAAAATACTGGAGGGCTGAATGTATTTTATTTTTCCTTTTGATAATTGCAAACTATGAACAGTTATCTTCTCTATATCCCTCTAGTTGTATTTTATTTGCTACAAAAAGCCAGAAGGTGTGTGTCTTTGCAGGCATAGGATGACATAACTAGGGCTGTGTCCAGTTCAGTCCAATTAAACAACAATACCAGAAACAATACCTTAGTTTTTCTCATAAGCTGGACAGAGAGATACAATAAAACAGTGTTCAAACTGTGAACATGTAGTAACATATTTCTCAGTTGATGTTATATAAAGAAGCCCATTGAGAACTTGAGCATTGGAGAACAAACTCTTAGCATTCAACCCCTGAAATCCAACTGAGTTTCAGGCTGGGCACCTTTATTCATGGTATTTTTTTTTTTAGGGGAAGACCCTATGCGCTAATATGGAAAAGTAAATAACAACTACATTTGAGTGCCAGTTTGTGTGCATGTTTGGAAAAATTGGCTGCCACTGAAAATGTTAAAGGAGAACTAAACACTAAAAATTAATATGGCTAAAAATGCCATACTTTACATATTGCACCAACCCAAAGTTTCAGCTTGTCAATAGCAGCAATGATCCAGGACTTCAAACTTGTCACAGGGGGTCTCCATCTTGGAAAGTGTCTGTGACACTCACATGCTCAGTGGGCTCTGAGCAGCTGTTAAGAAGCTATGTGTAGGAGTTGTCGCATATTATCAAGAAGAAAATGAATTTGTCTGTAATATAAGCTGATGCTACAGGGCTGATTATTAAATTCTTATGCTAATTGCACTGGTTTCTGTGCTGCCATGTACTAATTATCTGTATTAATTACTAATCAGCCTTATATTGTGACATTTCTATTCTATGTGTACTGTATATTGTGAGTGGGTCCCTAAGTTCAGTAAGTGACAGCAGCACAGAGCATGTGCAGTGAATCAGCAGAAAAGAAGATGGGGAGCTACTGGGGCATCTTTGGAGGCACAAATCTTTACTGCTAAAGGGCTGTGGTTGCCTTGGGCTGGTACAGAAACCCAAAACATAATGTACAACATTTATACCCTACTTCTTTAGTTTAAGTTTTAGTTCTCCTTTAAATGAATGAACTGAATGTGCACATTTTACAAGTTTCAACGGTTATGGGGCAACACCAGTAATGTATTGTGTAATTATATGATTCATGTGGATTACACAAATCACTGACTATTTTTCATTTCCATTCCGGGATTGAAGCATTCTGATGCATTTGCATGGCTATTGACGGAGTAATTGTTATTTGAATTAATGACCTGGTTGCTCAAATTCACTAATTGAATGTGTGCGTATTCCTGTATTCATTTATCTTCTGACCCACTTAGTCACAATATCATTTCATCTGTTTATTGAGGAGCTCCTCCCTCTGCCTTTTTCTTACTGGTCTTTGATTGGCTTAGGGTGATTTGGCTGGATGAAATACACAGTGCTCTTTCACTTGCATGCATTGTATTTAAAAAAAAAAAAAAAAAAATTAGCTTTTGCCTGACTGTAGCCTTGTAGCTGTTCCTGAACTCCAAACATCAGTTTTCTCATGATAGAACTGTTCCATCTGAATGATCACTCCTATTATTAGAGAGTGTATTATACAACTGTTAATACTGTAAGTAATAGGGGGTACTTAATGAAATGAAAGGCCTGAGGGCAGATGCCATCTTTTGCAGCATTTCATAAGACTTGATTAAAGAAGCTGATTACCTTTCAATAGGATATGTAATTAAAAGATTGCTTGCTTTGCCAGAAGGCAAACATGTAACATCAATTCCTCTGAAATCCAATCTCTGCCCAGAGTTAAGCAGCCACAATACCAGCTGAACTACCAGTTTTCCTTGGGGCTGTTTTGAAAGCTGTGCCCTATTTAAGCCCCAGTTTATCCTGTATCCAACTCTTTTAATGGCTTCAGAACTGTTGCGGCATGCATGAATGTACAGCTAAGGTCATTTGTTTGTGTGACATAACACACAGCGGCTCTCCTCGAGGTCAATCAATACCTTCAAATGAGGTTATTACTAGCATGTGTTACACTCTGGTTCAGCAAGCCCAACATCATTTCAACTTTATAATCCATAATAATTTGAATGTAATGAAATGCACCAAGAAGCCACCCAGGACTCCTTTTGAAAGGTCAGTACTATTTTGATTCTCTATTCTAAGTACGTTTTTGCTGAAACCTACTGTTCTTTTCAACATTAATTGAGCTATCACAAAAATGGAAATTTAATATAAGCTTCAGCGTACTGAAATAAGAAACTTTCTAACTATAATATATTAAAAATTCTGTACCATTTCTGATATAATCAAGGTTATATTCACTATCCCTCTCTCAGCATCTGTTTCTCTTCATTCTGTCTTCATGCAGGAGTTGGGTGTCAGATATTCATTGACAGTTAGATCCAATATATCTTATAGGGGGCTCCTTTTGCCTAGAAGATGTATTAGAGCTCACTCTATTAAAATCACCAGACAACATGTCTCTCTACTTGCAGGATTTGTGCAAAAGGCAATTATTTTGTTACATTTTGTTTGTACTGGAATCAGTTATTGGAGTGAGCTCTAATTCATCTGCTAGGAAAGGAAGCACCCCTATAAAATATATTGGATCTAACTGTCAATGAAAATCGGACAGCCAACTGCTGCATGAAGAGAGAATGAAGAGAAACAGATGCTGAGAGAGGGATAGTGAAGATAAACTTGATTATTTCAGAAACAATGCAGAATATTTAACTCATTGTATCTAGAATGTTTCTAATTTCAGTATGATGAATCTTATATTACACTTTCATTTTCGCGATAGTTCCCCTTTAAGTGGCTACATAAAATGTTATTCACTATCGCATTGTATTCAGATAAGGGGTAATGAACAGGGGAGTTCTTTAACCTATTCTAAGGCAGAGCTGTGGGGATGGGGTGCATTAGGTACAGAGCTCTTGAATTCATATATACACAGTGCTCTCGCTTTGTAATACCTGCATGGAAACAAGGAAATGAGACTGACAAAAAAGTCAAGTTTTAGGTTTTTTCACAATTCAAATGCAGCAAAAAACGCCAGTACAAATATACTCTGGAACATTCTTTGGAACCTTGAATAGTTGCCATGTATTAAAGAATAAAACCATGAAAGGGCACCAGAAATAACTCGACAAATAAAAGCTGGCAAGGTTCAATAGGAGTCAATGGGAATTGTCCCCTAATTAGGGATGTAGCGAACTGCCGATTTGGTGTTCGCGAACACCGGCAAAAAATGCGAACGTTCGCGAACAGTTCGCGAACTTCGAACACCCGCTAAAATCGTTCGATTCGAACGTTCGAAGGATTTTTCATTCGAATCGAACGTTCGAAGGATTTTAATCGTTCGATCGAAGGATTTTCATTCGAATCGAACTTCGAAGGATTTTAATCGTTCGAACGAATGGAAATCGTTCGAACTAATGGAAATCGTTCGAACGAATGGAAATCGTTCGAACGAATGGAAATTGTTCGATTTTAGCGGTCGAATGGTCGAATGGTCGAACGATTTGTATTCGAATCGAACGCGAACTCAAACTGCGAACGTTCCCAAACGTTCGCGAACAATCGGCGGACGCGAACGGTCGAAGTTCGCCGGCGAACAGTTCGCTACATCCCTACCCCTAATTTGTGTTCATTTGTTTGCTTCATGTACTTTTAGGACTTGTTTAAAAATCAGATGATAGTTTAGGTCACATTCATATAAAAATATAGAAAATATTTTAAAGGGTTCTCATACAAGCACCACTGTATATATAGTAGTAATAGTAATAGCACTGATGACAAAATCTAGAACAAAAGAAAGTCAGAATAAATACGGGTGCAAACGGATTGAAAACTACATGTACAGAATGAAAGATGATCCAGCAGACGGCAAACGGCAGCACTGCCACTGCAATGACTGACACTTTTTATTTATACAGATATAGGAAAGATGCTAGAAATAGTACTGACATCTTTGTTGGATTACACTTCAGTTAGAGCAGGTCTCAAATTAGTCACAGCTCACAGGTGCCTGCCAGTATATAAAGGAGATTTATCATGCGAAGGAGGGCCTAAAGGCTAAACCATGTAGCACTCTTCCTTATCTTACTACATGTTTGCGACTGCTTAGGGGTCATTCACCTTCCAAACACTTTTTTTCAGTTCAGATGTTTTCAGATTGTTCCCCAGAAATAAAGACTTTTTTCAGTTACTTTCCATTATTTATTTTTTACTGTTTTTCCAAAATCGTAGTGTAAATTTTAGTGTTCCTTTCTCTGGTGTTTGAGTCTGGCAGCTCAGTAATTCAGGTGCAGAATCTATAATGTTACAATTTTGCAATTTAGTTGATCCATTTCTCAGCAGCAGCATCTCTGGAGTATTAGCAACTATTGTATCAAGTCTAACAGCTGCCTGTAATGAAACCCAGAGATTCTGCTCAGCGGGGACAAAGATAAGAAATGTATCAATTAAATGTATCCATTTAGAACATTTTACAGGGTCAGCGACCCCCCCCCACCAGAGCTGCTTTAGAAGGTGAAAAAGACACTTTACACACTTAAATATTACAAAAACAGTGACATGTAGAAAATAGAAAGTAATTGGAAAAAGTCGTTATTTCTGGAGAACTGTCTGAAAACAACTAGGTGTTTAAAGGTAAACAACCCCTTTAAGAAAAACTGTATTATACATGGGGCAGACTGTTTGGGAAATAAACAATATAGGAATTGTGTGATATTTCTACAAATGAGGGCACAGTCAGATTAGGGAAAAAACACAAAATGAATGCCACCTGCTGTTCTATGATGGGCTCTAGGCACTTTGGTTACAAAGGGGTTATTTATGAGTGAACATGGGAAAGAATCTGCAACATTGCTCATTACACCACATCCTGGATGTGCAACTGTGTCACCCCAACCACATCCCCTTTGTATCTGTTAATTTAACCACACAGATAACACAGAGATTCTCAGTTTCCTTTTCTTTGAACAAACGCCCTGAACTTTAGTTCTGTAGAATATGTTACAGTTTGTATAATCCGATACCTTCTGTATAACGGCACTGCCAGGTTGCAGTCTGTTGGGGCAGCCCTAGTTGCCTACAGCAGCATCATATTCCTGTCTTTATTATGAGAAGGAACTACTTACAGTCTGCAGACATTTCACCCTACATTTTTCAATATTATTTTATCTTCCCATCACCACTAGAACTAAACACTGACTAGATTAAGCTCTAATCTACATCTAAGAAATAGTTAGTAAGGGCAGAAACACACGCTCAGATTCGGGGAGATAAGATTTGTCATAATCTGAACATGTCTCTGCCCTTAAACAGAATTTAATACAAGGAAATCTGCTCTTAAAGGAAAACTATACCCCCCAAACAATGTAGGTCTCTATTAAAAGATACTGAGTAAAACAGCTCATGTGTAAAACCCTGCTTCATGTAAATGAACCATTATCATAATAATATACTTTTTTAGTAGTATGTGCCATTGGGTAATCATAAATAGAAAATTGCCATTTTAAAAAATAAGGGCCACCCCCTGAGATCTTAAGATTCACTGTGCACACAAACAAACCACATGTTAGATCACATGAGCCAATTAACAGACAGAGTTCTGCCTTTTGCTTCCTCACTTCTTCCTGTTACAGTTAGGGGCTGATTCACTAAGCTCGAGTGAAGGATTCGAATGAAAAATACTTCGAAGTATTTTTTGGGTACTTCGACCATCGAATTGGTTAAATTCGTTCGAATTCGAACGAAATCGAACGAATCGAACGAAAAATCGTTCGACTATTCGACCATTCGATAGTCGAAGTACTTCCCCTTTAAAAAAAACTTCGACCCCCTACTTCGGCAGCTAAAAGCTACCGAAGTCAATGTTAGCCTATGGGGAAGGTCCCCATAGGCTTGCCTGTGATTTTTTGATCGAAGGATTTTCCTTCAATCGTTGGATTAAAATCCTTCGAATCGTTCGATTCGAAGGATTTAATCGTTCGATCGAACGGAAAATCCTTCGATCGATCGATCGCAGGATTAGCGCTAAATCCTTCGACTTCGATATTCGAAGTCGAAGGATTTCAATCCGAGGGTCGAATTTCGAAGTATTTTTAACTTCGAAATTCGACCCTTAGTGAATCGGCCCCTTAGTGTTGTAGTATTTCTGGTCAGGTGATCTCTGAGGCAGTACAGATAGAGTCACGAAATGGTGTTTCAAGGCAAGAAATGTAAAAGGGCAATATTTATGTAAATATATATTCCAGTTTGGTAAGATTCTTTAATATGTCATTCAATTTGATATAAACTATCTGTTGCTTAAGTATTCATTTTGGGGGTATAGTTTTCCTTTAACCAGTGCAGTGACGGTTTGTAAAAATGAAGTTTGATAAGGAAGGCTGGTGGTGTGCAACACTTGCCCAAGTCGGATTTCTGTGATCTTCTTCTTCTCTATTTACATAGCACCGACATATACATAGGTTTTCTGAATAATTGGTCTTTCTGTAATCTGAATCATTATACTTAAACTGGGTTATATAATAAAAGACACTAACTTTGCTTAGGAGCAGTAATCCATAGCAGCCAATCAGCAGGTAGGATTCACTTGTTTAAAGGCAAACGCCTTATTGGTTTATATGCGTTACTGCCCCTGGGAAAAGTGGGGGTCATTTATAAACACTGGGCCAATTTGCACCTGGGCAGTAACCCATGTGGCAACCAATCAGATGATTGCTTTCAGTGTTCCACCTGCAGCTGGCTAAAAAAAGCGAATCACTGATTGGCTGCTAATGGTTACTACTCAGGTGCAAATGTGCCCAGTGTTTATAAATGAACCAGTGTCTTTTATTACCTATGGGGGTAGGTCTAGTAAAAGATAATTTAAACATTAAACAAACCCAATAAGATCAAATATATCTTAGTTGGTATCAAGTACCGGCTACTGTTTTGTTATAATAGAGAAAATGGAAATCATTTTTAAAATCCGATTTGATTAAAATGGAATCTATGGGAGATGGCCTTCCCATTATTCTTCTGAAGTTAACAGTACAGCCCCATGGCATTCGTTAAAGTAGAATGCTATTAATTATACAGCCCAGGCCTTATTAAGATAGATTGCTGTATGGTTTTACAATCCCATTTGCTTATAAAGCAATAAACCATTTTAAATGGCTATGAGATGATCTTTTTCAGTTTATGGTTTATATTTAGACAAACCACCTTCCTGAACGATTTCTTTTAATATCATGCACTTTTAACTTTTATGACTAATGAGGACACTGGAATTCAGGTGAAAGGTACTGACCTTGGCTTTTATCCTCTCTCTCATAGTAAGCTCACCTACTCCCTGAGCTGCTTTACTTGCTTTATTGCACTTCTCCTATTTCTCATTCACATCTAAAGGTTTGAGAGGTTATTGTGAAAGTACAGGGTATCAGTACAGAGATGAACTCCTACATTGTTCACAATTGAGATTCAGGCTGTAAACTCCTGCATTGTTCACAGCAGTAATCCCCCCTGTACTGTTCACACCTCAAGCCCAAACTGGGAAGGACCTCATTGTTCACAACTCAGAAAAACTGCTGGAAGGGCACCATTGTGTCACTGTATGTAGCACAGTATGATCTTAGAGTAGTCCTGATAGGTTTCCTCTGTCTCTTGCCCTATTCTGCCTTCCTTATGCAACCTGTGTGTGCCATACTCCACTTACCTGTGTGTGCCATACTCCACTTACCTGTGTGTGCCATACTCCACTTACCTGTGTGTGCCATACTCCACTTACCTGTGTGTGCCATACTCCACTTACCTGTGTGTGCCGTACTCCACTTACCCGTGTGTGCCATACTCCACTCTGTGTGTGCCGTACTCCACTTACCTGTGTGTGCCATACTCCACTTACCTGTCCACTTACCTGTGTGTGTCGTAGTCCACCTACCTGTGTGTGCCGTACTCCACTTATCTGTGTGTGACGTACTCCACTTACCTGTGTGTGCCGTACTCCACTAACTTGTGTGTGCCATACTCCACTTACCTGTGTGCCATACTCCACTTACCTGTCCACTTACCTGTGTGTGTTGTACTCCACCTACCTGTGTGTGCCGTACTCCACTTATATGTGTGTGATGTACTCCACTTACCTGTTTTTTTGGAATACTACTACAATTAATTTGGACATGGGTCTTATGGTAGCATGGGTCTGGTTTAAAGTGGGTGTGGTTTAAAAACAAGGCATGGTCAACACTGATTTCCATGAAGTGGCCAATCAGATGGATGGTGGGTGGGGTTTATTGTATTTAATGATGTACACTGGTTTGGCTTATATACACTTGATAAAGAGCTTTGGTGCTCGAAACATGTCGTGTTAATAAAGGCACTTTTGCAGCAGAACCTCTGCGCTGTTTTGTATCGAAACCTATTACTTTTGAATCACTATTACTGGCTTTGGATGGAAGCAAGGTGCTGCGATACTTAAATCAAATCACGGAGGAATAAGTACCAGTTCTTTACAATTTACTACTAGGCCAGAAAAAAGCCCAGCCCTCAGTACCACAGAAGTCGTACAGCACTACTCTAAGTTGGATCCCATCTCGTGTCTATCCAGGGCACCTGTACAGAAAAGCCTTGCTATGGTATCTACAGTAGGGAAACTGAATCTTAAATGTCATAGGGCTGCTGTACTGCCTGGGCTTATACAGCAGCCACAAAACAGGGGCAAAAGCAAAGTCATTTTTATACAGTTCTTCAGGTAAACATTAAGGAAGTTAGAAGACTAAATATAGTAAAGACCAGCATTGCTTATTCATTTCAGGAACAAAAAAAAACGAATCCAGGAGAGCATTTTGATTTGTGATCACATTGTCATTTAACATGCTAATCAATCAAAAGTTACATTCCTCACAGAAATATATGAATACTTAGCAAAACCAACCTGAGCTGACTGAAGCAACTGAAAGGCCGCAGATTCTGAAAGGTGAGAAATTCCGCAACAGAGAGCCAAGTTTAAAAATAACAAGGCCAGGAAGGCTAACGCTCTAACACTTACATGTATTGCAAAATACTGATGTACATGCACTAAGTGCTAAAAATTCCAATACCAGTGAAGGGTGTAAAAATAGTTTGGGAACGCAATACATTGGGCAGTATGGTGACTAATAGCATTAATGTGCGCAATGTGCAGAGAAGAGTTAAAAACATCTACTTGTGTAAGTGTACTCAACAGTGTAAGTGCTACTCTGCATAAGTGCAAGCAAATAACAATAGGGTTGTTCTGTCACTTATAATATCAAAGATTATGTGTGATTGGTCGCTGTGGTGCCATATAGCCCGTGTTAGCATAATCAAACCTGTGGATGTGGTGCTCCCCACCTACTTGTATATGCCTGCAAGCTATATATCAATCTGCCCACAGATACAAATGGACAGAATGTACCAGTCCCCCAACTTAGTTTAGTCTAATAAACTGTCATTACAAGCAAGTGATCAATGCTACTGACAACACCTTGGGCCTCATTTATAAACCTCCGTGTAGGATGCAAAGTGAAAAAAAAGAGGTGCAAATCGCTATGTTTTTTACTATTAACACCCTGCTTCATGGGATGTGCCTTTAGACACAGGTCTTTTTGCACCAGAATGGATTGTAAATATCAGCACTCTTTCCATGAATAGAGTTGTGACTGTGTTTGGAAGCACTCTATTCAAGAGAGGAGGGCTAGGAGTCATATATAGATGACATTTAGGGGATTATTTACTAAACTCTGAATGCAAAAATCACGAAAAATTTGTGATTTTCTTTTTATAAAATCAGACTTTTAAAAAAATCACACATTTTTCAGAATTTATTAAACCCTGAGGATGGAAAAGTCTGAATCAGAAAATCCGGCATCTCAGACCTGTCGAGGTTGCATATAAGTCAATGGGAGAAGTCCCAATGATTTTTTGATGTGCACTGGGTTTTGTGCAATACCCTGGAGTTTTCGGGTAAAAAATCATGAAGATTGGATGAAAAATCAGCAAAAAATCGTGAAAATCAGATTTTTTCCCGCAAAGCAAATTTTTGGGAAAATGTAATAATAAATAAGCTTAAAAACCTGAGCGGAGTTTGTAGTAGAAAATATTGAGATAAATTCGGATTTTGATTAATAACCCCCTTAGACACTCAAGCTAAGGAGCTCTGTGGGTACAAGACTTCAGGAAGGGCCTCTAATTACCATATGCCACTGGTAGGTGTAAAATACAGGTGGGTCTTGTACCCACACTGCTGCATGTTGCCAAATGTATCATGTATCATGTATCTAAGAGCAGCCCGTACCCACATCCCACAGGCACAAGTGCTACTTGGAAGAGGTTTTATTTTATGCCCCTTAGGGTAGAACTACATGGACGATTTAGGTCCGACCTGACGTTACACGACGAAACGCTGGCGTCAAGTCGGATACGCCGGAAACAATGTATGTTGTAGGAATGTTGGATGTAGTCGCAGCGTGCCTCCATCACGACATGACTATCGAATGCAGACCCCGCATGCTGCATCTGCATCCGACAGTTGTGTCGTGTCAGATGCACGCTGCAACTTTTCTATTTCTTACCTTATTTCCGGCGCATCCGACTTGACGCCAGAGTTTCGTAGCGTGGCGTCAGATCGGTCCTAAATTGCCCATGTAGTAACCCCATGGGCGATTTCAGCGCGGTCTGACGCACTGCGCAAAAACGCAGGCGTCAAGTTGGATGCGATAGAAATAAGGTAAGCAACAGGAACGTCTGATGGTGTCACAGCGTTCGTCCGACACATCACGACTGTCGGATGCAGACACTGTGTCGGATGAATGCTGCAACTTCATTCGTCATTTCCATCTCTTATCTTATTACGTGGCATCCGACGTGGCATCCGACGTGGCATCCGACTTGACACCTGCACGTCAATCGCCCGTGGAGTTCTACCCTACAGGTATAGCAATCTCTTGCACCTGCACAGTTTGTTAATTGTGTTCCACAGCCCTACAATTGCAGGCTCAGTTAATAGCTGTAACGCTAATCTGGGCTATCCAGACCACAAGGAGTTATTGTGTCCAGCTATTGGTATGAGCATGGGTTACATTGGACTCGCACATCAGGATCAGGGCCTTCGCTAAGTGGAAGCTATACCTTTAAGGTGTAGTGCAACTACAACGCACAGGCTACTGTACATAAAAATAGATTGATTGGACGCCATGAGGTTCTTTTGATGCAATAACAGATGGATTTATTGAACAAGAGCAACAGTATTGACTATAGGTTTACTCACGTATGAGGTAGGTGTAACAAGTCACAGAGGAGGGTAGATAGAGGAGGATGATACAGCAATCACAGATGTCACTCCCATAAGTCAATTAGTCAAGCGTACATCAATTCCCTCAAGCAATACACCTTTAAGTGGTCCGGATCCCATCCAGTGGAGGGGTTAGGGAGAAGCAGTCTAGCCTAACACCCTATCCGCTGTGGTCCCTTCACTAAAGGCATACAAGGAAGCCTTGTGGGAACTACTACTCCCTGTTATTATCCTTGATGGAGCACACAACTGCTCTTTCTATATAAGCTGTCTATCTTACTCTCCTAGAGAGTCTATTAAAGAATATAACCTGTGCTTGCTAACCTCGTTCACGGGATTTCCAGGTTCCCGACTTATCTCTAAAGGTACAGGTCCCTTTAGGGAGGTGGCTTTACTGGGCCTTGGTGATCCCAGGCTCTATGAGCACAACCTGTAGGATAGGACACCAGCAGCCAAAGAGGAAGAGGCCACTCCTTTCCAACACTATATGGAAGTGTGGCAGGAAGTGGTCATACACCCTTTGGCCAGGCCCGGACAAAATGCATCTTTTAAAGAGCATGTTCACATTAGGACAATTACCCAGAAAGGAACATCTAATGTACTGTAAGTACTTTTTGGAAATAGGTTTGACTTTTTAACAGCCAGCACTTTCAAGATTTTCACCTTTCTCAACTGCCCTCCTCTGATCCCCAGAATCTGGTCTGGCAGTTAAATCTAGGACATGCACATTAACTCAGTTATACACCGAAATGCTTGGTGTGTGTTTGTACTCAGTGGCACTCATGGACACAGCAACTCAGAGACCCCCCGGCCAGCTTGGATCACATGTTCAGTTTAGAAAGGTAACTATGTTCAAATGACTTGATTTGAAAGCAAAAAAATAAAAACTCAGTCACAAAAAATACTTCTATTGTATAATATGTTCATTTTGGGAACATTTAGAATATTATTCTATTATTCTTTAGGAACAAATAGAATCATTCCAGAAGATATAAATAAAACTACTCAAAATAATTAAAAAAATACAGTATAGTTGGCCTTTAAAAGAACAAATTAAAGTCATTTCTTAATTATTGTTACTGGTAATGAAACAGATAATGTAGAGATGAAGCCGACAAACCCTGCAAAGCCTGACCTACATAAGTATTATTGACTAAACATCACTTCCACTATTTCAGTTCCAGTGCTGGAAACAAAAGGGCCTGTACGAGATTAAGATTCACATTCTGCTTTGTCTAAAGTCATTACATGGGCACAGAGTAAAATTCAATTTATTCTCATTACCAACTATTTCTGATTTTGAAAGTAGTAGGATTAAAAAGAAGCCTTTCAAAATGCTAAAAGGAAAGAAAAAGAATCTTCCCACACAAGGGCCTATAAACAGCGATCTGACATATCCTAAACAGTCAGAACTCTATTAAATTCACATTATTTTATATTGGTATTCTGTACAAAGATATATCCCATATTAATATGTTTTACTTAACATAAAGGCAAGCAAGCCATGCCATTTATTAAAATCACTTGTATAAATTCAGTAATTTTATTGCATATCCCACTACAAATGAGTACAGGTATGGGATCCATTATCAGGAAACTCATTATCCAGAAAGCTCGAATCTACTTAGACTTTGCTAAATCATTTAATACAGTGCCACACAGAAGGTTACTGGTTAAATTAAGGAATGTTGGCCTGGAACATAGTATTTGTACCTGGATAGAGAACTGGCTAAAAGATAGACTACAAAGAGTGGTGGTAAATGGAACATTTTCTAATTGGACCAGTGTTGTTAGTGGAGTACCGCAGGGCTCTGTACTAGGTCCCTTGCTTTTCAACTTGTTTATTAATGACCTGGAGGTGGGCATTGAAAGTACTGTTTCTATTTTTGCTGATGATACTAAATTGTGCAGAACTATAGGTTCCATGCAGGATGCTGCCACTTTGCAAAGTGATCTAAACTGGAAAACTGGGCAGAAAACTGGAAAATGAGGTTCAATGTTGATAAATGCAAGGTTATGCACTTTGGCAAAAATAATATAAATGCAAGTTATACACTAAATGGCAGTGTGTTGGGAGTTTCCTTAAATGAGAAGGATCTAGGGGTCTTTGTAGATAACACGTTGTCTAATTCTGGGCAGTGTCATTCTGTGGCTACTAAAGCAAATAAAGTTCTGTCTTGCATAAAAAAGGGCATTAACTCAAGGGATGAAAACATAATTATGCCTCTTTATAGGTCCCTGGTGAGGCCTCATCTGGAGTATGCAGTTCAGTTTTGGGTTCTAATCCTTAAGGGTAGAACTACATAGGTGATTTAGATCCGATCCGACGCCACACAACTAATCACTGGACCTAAATCGCCCATGTAGTTCTACCCTAAAGGAGAACCAAACCCTTGTTCATAAAAACCCCTACCCTACATAGCCCCCCCCCTTGCTGGTGCCCAGCCTAGGTGTAAACTCCGGTAATTGCCCCTAAGTCTTTACTTACCTCTCTTTGCAGATTTAGCGGAGCTCATGGGTGCCATTTTCCGGCTCTTTGGATTATGATTTCCCTTTTCTCTATAATAAAACAATACATTGTACTTGATCCTAGCGAAGATATAATTAACCCTTATTTATTGTTTAAATAAATTTTTTTTAATTCGACAAATTACATTAAAAAAACTCCTTATCTGGAAATCCCTAGGTCCCAAGCATTCCGATTAATAGGTCGTATCACTGTGCTTTGTAGCGTATGAATTCGACAACAATCATAACTCCACTGAGGTGAGACAATTAGGAACAAGGATGCTATTTCTGCTGTTTTTTTTAATTATGCATAAAAAATTATTTAATAAAAAGCTTAACAGATGAAATAAAATGCGAGTTTGCACTGCCATCATGTGGGTTATATCAATTAAACTGTAATCACATGTGCCTAGAAGCCACTTCCAGAAGACGATGGAGTAGGTAAAGGCATGTCAGCCTGTATGTGATTATGCTTAGAGCTTGGGCTTGAGCCTTTGTGCATTGACTTGTGCATGTGGATGGTCATACGTATTGTCTGATAAACAGGATCGTCTGTGCCATTTGGATGGAGCTTTTGAGGAGGTGTAGGCCTGTCAGCATGTGACCCGATACACACTCCAGGTTGTTGCACGCTTTGTCCCAGTTTTAGGGGGTTATTTATTTATTTAAGTCCGAATTTATCTCAATATTTTTTGAAAAAACCTCAGACCAAATACGAAAGGGTTTTTTCGGCTTATTTAATAATAATCGTGAAAATATTATTTATTAATACACTTTCCGGAAAATTTTGTTTGTGGGAAAAAATCTGAAAAAATCGCGAAATATCAGATTTTCCGGATTTTTCCGGATTTTTCATCCGATTTTCAAGTGGTTTTTGCATTCGGAGTTTAGTAAATAAACCCCTAATTTTTATCTGATTAGTTTGATAGACTGGAGGAATGGAACGCGTTAAGGGGCCGTACAGTCAGACAGTAACTTAAACTGTCATATGAAAATGTTGTACCTGCGTGGGCAGTATAATCCATCAAGCATTAATTCTCAGAAAATACAGTGCCGCCATTCAGAAAAAAGAAATCCTGTAGATTAAGGCAGACTTTATTTTTGTCATGCAAAGTAAAGAACAATGGGACAGTTATGGTTTTATTTTAACTCATAAAATAAACATATTGGATGCTATCCATACTTAATCTTAGGATGAGCACAACCCTAAAATATTCAGGGGGGATGCTGAAGACATAATGCACATCAAAAAACTGGCATAAGAGGAGAAAAAAAGAAACATTGTGCATAAGGTCCTACAAAGGTCCTAAAAAGTCATTATTTTACTAAAGGCAGAATATTTTGTCTTATGTGCAAAGGTTCAACAATACACCAAAACATTACCAATTAATACCAATTTATGCACCATTTAAAATGGCACAACAAATGTCCATAGGCTATTTTAATTATTTCCCTGATAATTATTCCTAATAGCAGTGACAAAATGAAAATAAATAATAAAATGTACATGTACATGTACTGCACCTTTAACATGGTGGGGAGAAGAAAATTATTTATAAATTCTCAAGGGAATTAAAAAAAAAGAAAGTCAAGGACTGGAAAGTTTCACCACGATTTTAACACTGCATCACACAAGATGTACAGACTTCTGGGAATCACCATACATTCTCATGCGGCAGATAGATTGCCACCTTTGACATTATGTAGACAATGTGAGACTAGAGCAAAGTGACCCTGGTATGTTAGGGTGGCCTAAATGCAATATGGTATATTCAATATGGGGGGAAATAGATATACGTTTAAGGGTTAGTTCACACGAGAAGATTTTGTTGCCTGTCGACTAATCGCCTTGTCTTCTGAGCGACAATCTCCCCGAACTGCCTCAGCGTGTTTTCCCATAGGCTATAATGAAAAGTCGCCTGCGCTAAAGCACATCCGGCTTCGGGCGACTATGGAAAACGAATCTCCTCTTGTGAACTAACCCTAAAACTTTATATTTAGGAATCCCAACCACCATCCAAGGTGTAAATAAGAATTAGTAATAAGTATTAGTTTTCACCTGGGATCATATTCAAATTATTACACAATGAGAAATACTACACAATCAATACTTAGTTAATTAAAATAAACTTATACAGGTATGGGACCTGTTATCCAGAATGTTTGGGACGTGGGGTTTTCCGGATAATGGATTTTTCCCAAATTCGGATCTCCATACCTTAAGGCTACTAAAAAGTAATTTAAACATTAAATAAACCCAATAGGATTATTTTGACTCCAATAAGGATTAATTAAATCTTAGTTGGGATCAAGTACAAGCTACTGTTTTATTATAACAGAGAACAATAAAATAATTAAAAAAAAATTGTATTATTTAATTATAACAGAGTCTATGGGAAACGACCATCCTGTAATTCAGAGCATTCTGGGTAACAGGTTACTGGATAATGGATTCCATACCTGCACATTTATTCTCACCAAAACATGACGTAAATTCCAGGACAACGCTAATTCACTAAAATCCGAAGTCGCGTCTAGGGCGTCAAACTCTGGTGAAGTCGCGCTAGCGTTATTGCGCCAAGCTAAGCGAATTTGCACTAATGTTGGTTAATTTGCATACGGCAGGAAGTTAAAGTTAAATGGACGTATATGTTGCTGCAAATACATTACACTACAAAAGCCCAGGAAACCTTAATAAAATAAAATAAAGTTGATATATTGCCCTACACTTGAGCCCAGTGTATAGTTTATGTGCCATATGTTAAGAAATGTAGGGGGGGGCCCGGGTACCCAAAACAAATTTTACAGACTTTTCCAGTCTCCAAAAGTAAAAGACGCCAGCGTTTTTTGGGACTTAGAAAATGTTTCAACTAAAAATTGAAGAAGCCCTATACATTCCATTGCACTTCGCCTGGTCTGAGCTGGTGAAGGCAAGTCTGGCTGTGAATTTGCAAAGTAACACTCTTTTGCCAGAGCGAAACTTTGCCTGGCGTACGAGTGCGAAGTAGCACTAGAGTCTATGTCCTTCACTAGCGAAGTTACGCCTGCGCCCATTGGTAAATTGGTGACGTCCGGAAATGACGTCATGCTGGCGAATTTTCACTAACGTTAGTCACTTCGCCCTTTAGTGTATTTCTCCCTAGGAACTGTAATAGTTCATACACTGGATACTCACACTGAAAAAGTATATAGAGCAATATGTATAAAATTAGATGTGAATCAGGGGCTACGTGTATAAAACAAATAACTTCCATGGTGATTAGTGATTTGCATCCATGAAAATGAGGTAATGGTTTTGCCCATGAACTGGCCCATTTCAGCCTCAGACGCTGAGCTGTTAAATTCATTAAGCTAATGAAACTGTGCCCTTGGTATCCTTTGGCTGCTTTTGTTAACACTGACAGCTAATAAAGACACATAAGAAGGCAGTTACATATTTACAAAAGCACTGCAGACAATTCATGGTATTTTATATGAAAGCCTAATGGCCCCAAATAGGTCCTATCTCATGGGTCAGCAGGAAGCTCATTATGAGATGTCTATACTACACAAGCACTTTACTACAAGGGACACATGAATAATTTCCTGTGTGAAAGCCCTCCTGTTAGGATTTCATTCCTCGGGGTATATTTCTTCTAAGAGGATGTTACTCTTCCACAGGAAGAGAGGAAGGAACCAGTTGTTGCTGGATGTGTGGGATGATCGCTGTCGGGCATTTTTCGCATGCCTCAGTATCAGCTGTGAGAATAATGGCTTGGGCTCAAGTTCTCAGCCCAGGGAGGAAAATAAAAAAGCTGCCTGTAAAGATAGGGTCACACTTTACAAGTACAGTGATCTCAGGAAGCGCAGGGACAGAAATAACACCTGGAACGTCTAAACTTCCAACTGCCAGGAAATTGCTCATTTAATCCGCAAGCAGCAAAGAGAAATAAATCAATTTGACATAAACATTGCTTAAGTCTTTTGCTGACATCTATGCTTTGTTGCCCTGCTACGCCTACCAGCCCTTCAATAAGAACATACCATCAATGGCATAATAATGGAGGGGAGGCCCTGCATCTTCTTTATATACCCAAACCTGTCACTATACAAAGCCAGGCCTCATAATTGTACAATGGATTGTGATGAAATGCTTTTAAAACCCCCAGCATACATGCTCAAATCATTCTGGTGTTACCATTAATAAAAAGCATATTTTACAAGTACAGTATTCAAATGAGCAGAAGCTGCAACGTTGCAGTCTCAGTGGAATCCAAATGTTTCCCTCCCCGTAGCCACATTATCCCCATGAAATACAAAAAACAAACCAAAAAAGCAGCATACAGGCAGTTCCTTACCAGGCAATAGTATATATTTCTATTGTTAAATGTCTATAACTGATCAATAAAAGATTGCTAGTCATGTTTTTCAGGTTCTCAACCGATCGAGAATTTTTTTTAAAAACAAAGCCATTTCTTGTTGGGTGCATGTGCTCTATATAATTAGGGTTGCCACCTGGCCGGTATTTTACCGGCCTGGCCAGTAAAAATGATGGTTGATCCCAATGTTATTTATAGGGAAAAAAATTAAATATATAGGATGGCCGGTATTTTTTTCCAGAAAAGGTGGCAACCCTATATATAATTAAGCTGCATCACAGATGTAAAAGAAAATGCATGAGAATCACTCAGGACACATTCTGATCCAGTTAGGGCCGGAATGCTTAAAAGGGGAACTATCGCAAAAATGAAAATTTAATATAAGCTTCAGCATAAGAAACTTTCTAAATACAATATATCTTATAGGGGGGCTCCTTTCGCCTAGATGTTGTATTAGAGCTCACCAGACATCATGTCTCTCTACATGCAGAATTTGTGCAAAATGCAGTTATTTTATTACATTTTGTTTGTACTCGAATCAGTTATTTGAGTGAGCTCTAATACATCTGCTAGGAAAGTAAGCTCCCCCTATAAGATATATTGGATCATTCATCTGGATCACATGGGAAGATTTGTCACCTGTGACTTTTTGACGCAGCTGCGGGCAACAAATATCCAGAAAATGCCTCTCCATTGCCAGTTATTGAAATCACTTGCGATATGTCCAAAGTATTGCCCAAAGTTTCCTCCGGAGGCTACAAAAACAGCCTGTCCCATGTTTGCTTTTCCTTTTACTAGGCACAACTGAGCAAACAACATCAGATCACAAGATGTCATAGAGGTTAAGTTGGCTGTCTCCGACACCGGATATCAAGGATGGATTCTACAGGGATTTGAGCTTGAGCCTCTAGATGAGATCCAGTGTCAGATCACCACCTTTTCATAAGCTGGACGGTAAGTAATATGACCAAGCCCCCACACTCTCCTATAAAAGCAAAAGAATGGCTAATCAGTTAAGTCCCTACAAAATATATAACTATGTAATGAACACACTGGCTGCTGCAGCCCCTGTGGGAAGAATTTAATACCCTGGGTAAAAGGTCACATGGGGAGATTCGGGGAGATTTAGTCGCCTGGCGACTTATCGCCTCTTCTTCTGGGTGACAATCTCCCCGAACTGCTTTCCCCTGCCTTCCCACCGGCTATAATGAAAAATCGCCAGCGGGATGGCACTCGCGGCGCTTTGTTTTCCGAGGTCGCCCGAAGTTTCCTCGTGAGACAACCTCGGATGCCTTCGGAAAACGAATCGACGCAAGTGCCATCCCGCTGGCGATTTTTCATTATAGCCGGTGGGAAGGCAGGGGAAAGCAGTTCAGCGAGATTGTCACCCAGAAGAAGAGACAATTAGTCGCCAGGCGACTAAATCTCCCTGAATCTCCCGGTGTGACCTTACCCTAAGGGTAAAGACAGACTGAGTTACTAGTAGCAGTAACTTGTGACAGCTACACAAATAGTCAAAACTAATAATTTACTGATAACTGTCTCTATGTGTGTTTAAGAGGCAATTCTTAGCATTGTCTATGGCAGGGTACTTTCTAGCGTTTTGTAGCCGTGCCAGTAAGCTGCTACTAGTAGCTCCAGGTGTCTTCATCCTGCTAGCACACAGGGAGATTAGTCCGCAAATGATAAATCTTCACCGCTGTGGGAGACTAATCTCCCCGAAATACCAATAGCCCAATGTTTCCTTGAGAGGCAATTTCAGGCGACTTTGGAAAATGAAGCAACATGAATGCAATCCCACTGGAGATGGTTATGTATACATAAATCTATTACACTAATAAAGGTGCATGTGTACATAAAATTAGAAACTTCCCATTCTTCTAGAGCTACTTTGTTCATTAGCGCACCTGTGCAAACCTCTCAACTAGTTATTTTGTCCTGTATGCTACATTGTCGTTTATACATAGCGAATGCAAGCCCTAAACTATGCTGTGAAGTGAGCTGAGCCAGTACCTGAGGATGGCAACATTTTGGCAGCGGAACACTTATGGATACGATTCATGGAGATTTATGGCACCTGGCTGGGGCTATTATTTCACAAGAACATTCCTGTGGATGTTGTAATTGGATTAACTCCCTAAGGCAAAACGGTATCAAGTCATCAGCAAATAAATCTGCGGCTCAGGGTCAGCAGGACACATTTTATTTCTGCTTGTTCTCAGGGAGATTATTTTAACACCGTGAAGCAGAAATGAATGGACAATATAAATGAGGCGCTGTTCAGCTAAATCCATGTAACAGGTTTACAGGCTGCATTTTTTCAGTTCAAACATATGCATGGCCTATTATTTCTCCATAGAATTGAATGTGATTTCTGAACTTGTTGGCCTGCAATAACAGATAAATATAGAAAATAATCAGTCACTAAACCGCTGACCCACATTATGCATGGTGCAAACATGTGATTCCTATAGATGTTTCTCAGAATTAACACACTGCTTGATGAGCTCCGTGGCTCGTGGCACACACAATTACAAATATATTTTGGGCCAAAATGGCAATTTCAGCTCCTGCACCCAGAAAGAATCACCCATGTAATAAGCCAAAGGTAAAAGTAAGAAGAGATCTAATGTTTGAATGGATGTTTTCAAAAAAACAATAAATGTTTACTCTAATTCAGCGCTTGATTTAGCTTGATAGTAACCTTTTTGCAACATTTTGAGATACAGTTGGTCTTAATTGTGTTTGTGTGTGTTTTTAATGAATTAGCTTTTTGTTCAGCGGTTCAGGAATATCAGCAGCTGTTTGCTAGGGTTATATTTACCTTAGCAACCAGGTAATTGTTTGAATAAGAGGGAGAGCGAAGAAAGATAATGAAGAAGTTGCTCAGAAAATGATATTCTATAACATAAAATTATTTAAAAGAACTACCCATTTAAGGAATAATGCTACATAAATTAAGGAGTATTAGCCTTAAACATGGGGGTCATTTATAAACACTGGGCAAATTTGCACCTGGGCAATAACCCATGGCAACCAATCAGATGATTGCTTTCAGTGCGCAACCTGCAGCTTGCTGAAAAAAGTTGATCACTGATTGGTTGCCATGGGTTACTGCCCAGGTGCAAAGTTGTTCAGCGTTTATAATGAGACCCAGTATTTATACTTGAATATAGATATGGCTGAAGTATAGATTAATTTTAGTAAATGGATCATTTTCTAATTGAACCAGTGTTTTTAGTGGAGTGCCACTGGGGTCTGTCCTTGGTCCTTTGCATTTTAATTTGTTTATTAGTGACCTTGAAGTTGGTAATGTAAGTACTGTTTCTAGTTTTGTAGCTAACATTAAATTTTTCAATAATAAAAAAAAAAAGTGGTTTCATTAAGCAAAGGGAATGGTAAATGAGGGTCAGTGTTGATAAGTGCAAGGTTATGCAGTAGGAGCAGTTATGCAGTTATGCAAGGTTATGTCCTGTAGAGCTTGGACTTTGGCCTTGTGTTTTGTATAAACAGTACTGTATATTCTTATGTACAAAGGGGCAATTAGTGCAATTAATATAGACAGTTACAGAGATTAAGTGATGTGCTAAGAGATACCATAAGAAGGTCCCTGTCCCGCAGAGCTTACTGTTTAAGTGAGTACTGTACCTTCAAAGCACAAGCTCTGTTCATTTAGCAATGATATGAGAGGAACATCTGTGCTTGAGGCATGCATGCCAGTTTAAAGTAACTATTCTGCAACAACATTTAAAGACCTAATTACACAAGCGAGGTTAGAAGACTGTGTCGCTAAAGCTTTCAGTGTTTCTTGGCTACTTTCACAGTACTGCTAATGAGATTTAACATCAAGTGGCCTAGATCCCACATAGCATGACAGATGGATGCAGGAGAGGAACAGGGGGGATTTCATTAGAAAGAATCTCACATTATAAAATGTGCCAATGAACATAAACATTTCCACAAGAACAGTCTAAGGGTAAGGGCACAAGGGAGATTCAGGGAGATTTAGTCGCCTGGTGACTAATCGCCTTTTCTTCTGGGCGATTCTCCCCAATCTGCCTTCTCCTAACTTCCCGCAGGCTATAATGAAAAATCGTGGCGCTTCGTTTTCCGAAGTTGCCAACTTCAGGTGACTTCTTTGCTAACTTCAGGCGACTTCGGAAAATGAAGTGCCGCGAGTGCCATACCGCTGGCGATTTTTCATTACAGCCGGCGGGAAGTTAGGGGAAGGCAGGTCGGGGAGATGCCTTCCCCCCAGGTCTGTCCCATTGTTTTCATTTCAAGAACACGTTAAAGTTTGTAATCAGTGATGTTTCTTTTCAGAGAAAGTACAAAACCTTGGTTTCACTGGCATGATGTTATGCCAAAACTACTAGCATTAGAGTTTGTACAAGAGTGCTGCACAGGCTGTGTCTATTTATTTTTTATTTTGCTTTTATACAGAAGTATAGCTTGTATTTGTAGTGTTTCCTTATAGGTTTAGATACTGATTTAGGTTTAAGCAGTGAAGTGTTAACATTGTTGTTAAAAGAGCCTGTTCTTCCTGTGCCTGAGTGGTTTTCCTTTGGGTATAGTCAGGTCAGTTTGTACTTGATGAACTGACCATAGTGTGTGTTAATGTGATAGAGACCTTAGATAATATGCTTCATTATGACAAAGACTTATGCAAAAGATAAACTGTCCTTCCTCTATATTACAGATATAAGCTAAAACATTAGTGTAGAACTATAAAGCAAGGGTGGAATCATACATCAATGCACCTTACCTTGACAACAGAGTAGCAAAAACTATGAAAGTTAGACAGCTTGTACTTTTCTGGGTATAACTATAGAGGAAGCAGACCCTGCAGTTGCTGGAGGGGCCCAAAAGGTACAGAGGGCCCAGCAGGGCAGTGACTAGAACTAAGCTGACTGCAGCTTCTCCAATGATAAATGCCCCACTTACATCCAGATCTGTAGTTCTATTTGGAGTTTGCTTGCAGATATAAGAAATGCAGACTGGAAAGATGCTCACTTTAATTGCTGGCACTCAGTTGTTCAATAAAGCAATAAAATAAACAAGCAAAAATGAAAAGAGCAATAAATATGTTATGAAATGCAAAAGAAAAGTAATTAATGAGAGTGCTCTAGAAAGGCGGCCTCAAAAGCAAAGGTAATGGCCCTACTTATTGCACTGAGAATGACCTTAATTGCTTTGTTACACATCCTGTTCCCAAATGACTGTAAAACCTTATGGCAGTCATCTATAGGCAGGAAGTGAATACAGCCACAACAGCCACATCTGTCAACAAAGGCATCTCTTTATTTGTTTTTGTTTTTTTTAAGCTTGTCTTTATTACAGAAAAACATTCAATAAAGTGTCCCTATAATCCCTAGGAATCCAGCAGGAAGTGTGAGGCAGGGGATACTGCATTTTACAGACAGATGCACACAAAGCTTTTCTACATTATGTAACATTTCATTTGTAGGGAGGATATAGAGCAGGATTATTATATTACTACAGCAGGTTGTCAAATGCTTCTGGGATTTAAATTGTGCCGAGCGCATAATGTTGCAGGAATACACCCTCCAAATTAATCTCCCAAACACCAGCTTAACATGACAGCTTCCTATGAGAGAAGGATCTTGCTTCTGATGACAGGAGCGATGGCACTTTGAACAGAACTATTTTCGGCAGGAGATAACTAGTGGAGAATAACTGTAAGTAACTCAAGCCCATTGCTGCTGCTGCTATTAATATAAGACTACGGAAGTGTGATCCTGTTACATTGCCTCACTGCAGTAATGCGCACCTGAAAGATACATTTTAGTCAATAGCACCCGGTTTTACAGCTTTCTGACTTTAATGAGGAGCTGATCTACATTGTCTTATGCCCTTTCATGTGCCTTATGTGTGTGATAAGAATACATCAAGGGGGTTATTTACTAAACTCTGAATGCAAAAATCGCAAAAAAATTGTGATTTATTTAATAATATTGAACTTTTAAAAAAAATCACGAATTTTTCGGAATTTATTAAATCCTGAGGATGGTAAAAGTCAGAATCTGAAAATCTCAGACCTGTCGAGGTTGCATAAAAGTCAATGGGAGAAGTCCCAATGATTTTTTGATGTGCGCTGGGTTTTTGGCAATAACCCGAAGTTTTCGGAGTTTTCTAGCAAAATTCGGAATTTTCCAGGGAAAAATCCGAAAAAATTGTGAAAATCGGATGTAAGTTCTGAAAAAATCGGGAAAGTGTATTAATAAATATGCCCAAAAACCCTTTTTTCCTATTTTTTCGTATCTTTCATTGGATTTTCACGATTTTTTCGGATTTTTCACCCGAAAACTCAGAATTTTGCCCAAAAACTCAGAAAACTTCGGGGTTAGCTAAAACATTAGTGTAGAACTATAAAGCAAGGATGGAACCAAATAGCAATGCATCTGATCTGGACAACAAAGAAGCAAAAGCTATCAAAGTTAGACAGCTTCCACTTTTCTGGGTATAACAATAGATGAAGCAGACCCTGCAATTGCTGAAGGGGCCCAAAAGGGCCAAAAACCCAGCGCAAATCAAAAAAATCATTGGGAATTCTCCCATTGACTTATATGCAACCTCGACAGGTCTGAGATGCCGAATTTTCAGATTCAGAGTTTTCCCATCCTCAAGGTTTAATAAATTCCGAAAATTAGAGATTTTTTTTAAAAGTCCAAAAAAAAAATCACAAATTTTTTCGTGATTTTTGCATTCGGAGTTTAGTAAATAACCCCCTTAAAGTAGAAAAGAAAATGCTGCTCTATTTCTTGTTTTCTTTTATACATTAATTACAATTTTTCAATCTGTAAATGTAACTGCCATCGATATACATATCTCTCTGTTACTTATTCCCTGCACGGTTGGTTCTGAGTTTGCAATGTAGCAGCATACAGTCCTGCAGCGGGTGGGTACCCGCAAGATACTCGCAAAAAAACAGGTGGATTGCGGGTAGAAGTTTCGGTTGCGGGAAGTTTCGATAGCGGTTCTGCGGGTCACAGGTCGGGCCACGGGTCTTCTCAATAGCGAGTTTTACTCCTTTTTTTCTGATCACGCCTACTTCCGATGATGTCAATTCCGGTTTACAATGACAGCACTTCCTGATTCTTGATGGTCAGTGGGTTGTGGATCTGGTTGCGGATAAGGTACTTGCAGGTCGGGTTGTGGGTCCAAGCAGGTAAGAATGCAGGTTGCGGGTCCGGGTCTATGAAGCTGAGTTCTGCTACATTGTTTCAAGACACAGAACTAGCAGTGTAGAAAAAGATAAACACTGTTTTCGCATAATGTATAAAGGATTAAAGAAGAAATATATTTTCTTCCAGTAGGTAAAATATTACTGCATTTATATCCCCTTTAAGTTAATGCATAAATGCATACAGGCCAACTTTATTCTGTAGTGATCTCATAACAGACACCCCATTGCATCACTAGATCACTATATCTGTATTGTTGCCACTTATTGCTTACAGCCAACAGGGTAATAATAATTCAATAATATGTCAAGTTTGCCCAGTTCTAGTAATCTATAGAAAACAATGAGACATTTTCTATCAATAAAATAAAAAGCAGGGCCCTTGTTAGATCCAATTTCATTCCCATAAGACACTGTATAGTACTCAACATAAAGAGGGGTTACCCCATTTCTTGAAGCAGTGATCTGAGTAAATGAAACATGAAGACTAGTTCCACCCCAAAATGTTGTTTTGCTTGATTAATTGTGGTTTCTGCTTCTCGGGGAGACAAATCCACTTTTGGTTTGCTATAATCTTCTGCTGAATTTCCCCATCGCTTTAGTACTTCCCACTTGTGCAAATGGTTGCCAGTTGTTACAATATACAGACCACAGAAAAAAGCAGGTGCAAGTCAGTAGTCGCTGCACATCTGTTCTTATGAAAGAAAAGGGACCTTTACCCTTTGAATGCTAGAAAATATTGTACTGCTGTATCTCTGGGGTGCTGTTTTATTGATGCAGGAAAATCTCCTCCGACACTGGGTTAAATGTTCGGTATAAGTTTCTACTCCCAGTCCGTACAAGCATATTAAAAAAAAAAAGCACTTGTCCACCAAGAAGTCCTATGTATAAACAACCCCCTCCCTTACCTTGTAAGGCTTTGAGATAAAAAGCAGACCATTGTACAGAAGGTTTCTTGGTGGACTGTTGACTTGTTCTCTTATGAATAGGAAGTAGAATGAGACTTTACTATGTTTCAGATGCTGCCCTGTTTAATGCAAGACATAAAAAATATTGATACTTCCCAGTGTTGGACTGGGATGCCAGGGGCCCACCAGAAAACCTTAGGCTTTCTGGTGGGCCTCACTCACTCCTCCTAACTCAACCTCTTTATTTACATAGTCTCTTTTCTCTACATACTATACTCTGTTCTTCCTTTATAAAGCCTCTTTATTCCCATAAAGAAATATGGAATGACCATGAAATGAGCCAAATGGTTAGAAGCAAAAGGCCCACTGACACCTGGGCCCACCGGGAGTTTTCCTGGTATCCCGGTGGGCCAGTCCGACACTAAGGGGCACATTTACTTAGCTTGAATGAAGGAATAGAAGAAAAAACACTTTGAATTTTGAATGTTTTTTTGGCTACTTCGACCATCGAATTGGTTACTTCGACCTTCGACTACGACTTCGAATCAAACGATTCAAATTAAAAATCGTTCGACTATTCGACCATTCGATAGTCGAAGTACTGTCTCTTTAAAAAAAACTTCGACCAATTATTTCGCCACCTAAAACCTACCGAACATCAATGTTAGCCTATGGGGAAAGTCCCCATAGGCTTCCTAACAATTTTCTGAACGAAGTAAAATCGTTTCGATCGATAGATTAAAATCCTTCAAATCGTTCGATTCTAAGGACTTAATAGTTAGTTCGATTCAAAGGATTTAATCGTTCGATTCAAAGGATTTAATCGTTCGATTCAAAGGATTTAATCGTTCGATTCAAAGGATTTAATCATTCGATTCAAAGCATTTAATCGTTCGATTCAAACGATTTTTCCTTCGATCGTTCAATCGTAGGAAATGCGGTAAATCCTTCGACTTCGATATTCGAAGGATTTTACTTCGACAGTCGAATATCGAGGGTTAATTAACCCTCGATATTCGACCCTAAGTAAATGTGCCCCTAATATCTGATTAATTAATCTGATTAACCCAATTGCCAATAAGTATGATCAGAACAAACCTGCTTCATTGAAGTTGAGGGTATATATATTTATGTTACTTATTCTCTAATGAAGGCAGACAACACTGTATTAGGGAAAGAACTGCAGATAAGTAGAAAATACTGTATATAGTTGTTAAATATGAGGCACTTGCAAACGCAATCTGAAAACGGAAGCAGTTACTTCCTAAACCACACACACTTTTGCTTGAGGTAAAATGCAAGGCAAATATAGACAACTTTTAAAGGAAACCCTGTATTCATCCTAAAGCAAAGAGCCGCTTAGAAAAATAAAAAAGATGTTTCTTAAAGGAACAGTAACACCAAAAAATGAAAGTGTTTTAAAGTAATGAAAATATCATGTACTGTTGCCCTGCGCTGGTAAAACTGATTTGTTTCAGAAACACTACTATAGTTCATATAAACAAGCTGCTGTGTAGCAATGGCTGAAAAAAGGCTATATGGCACAGGATAAATAGTGGATAACAGATAACACCATTATGTTCTACAGAGCTTATCTGCTGTATAACCTGAGCCTTTTCTCCTTTGAATAGCTGCCCCCATGGCTACACATGGCTGCCCCCATGGCAGCTTATTTATATAAACAATAGTAATGTTTCTGAAGCAAACACACCAGTTTTACCAGTACAGGGCAACACTGCATTATATTTTTATTACTTTAAAACAATTTAATTTTTTGATGTTACATAGTTACATAGTTACATAGTTAAATCGGGTTGAAAAAAAACAAAGTCCATCAAGTTCAACCCCTCCAAATGAAAACCCAGCATCCATACACACACCCCTCCCTACTTTCACATAAATTCTATATACCCATATTTATACTAACTATAGAGTTTAGCATCACAATAGCCTTTGATATTCTGTCTGTCCAAGAAATCATCCAAGCCATTCTTAAAGGCATTAACTGAATCAGCCATCACAACATCACCCGGCAGTGCATTCCACAACCTCACTGTCCTGACTGTGAAGAACCCCCTACGTTGCTTCAAATGTTACTGTTCCTTTAAATTCATCTCCCAGAACTGTTGCATATCACCTTACACCAAGTCCTACATATAAAGGGTCCCTGTAAATTAGTTTATTCTAATTATTTTCAGTTATTTTCCCCTGGTTCAATGAAGGTATTAATGATAAAGGGACATGGTACAGCAATGGAATATGGGGGGGGGGTGTTGCCCATTAAAGGAGAATCAAACCCTTTTTATTAAAATCCCCTACCCTACAAAAACCACCATCCCTTCTTCCCCCCAGCCTAGGTGTTTCCCTGGGTAAATGCCCCTAACTCTTTACTTACCCCTCGTTGCAGATTCAGGGCATTGGAGTTCACGGGCGCCATCTTCTTCTCTTTGGTAATCTATGGGAAGAGAGCAGGCGTGTCGGCGCATGTGCAGTTGACACAATATGCTGGTCCCGAACAATTGCGCATGCGCTGAAAGCCACGGGAATTGCCAAAGCACCGGAAGAAGACCCGAAGATTACCGAACAAAAAGAAGATGGCGCCCGTGAACTCCGATGCCCTGAATCTGTAACGAGGGTAAGTAAAGAGTTAAGGGCATTTACCCAGGTTAATACCTAGGCTGGGGGGAGCAGGGAGGGGGGACTATGTAGGTTAGGGGGGTAGGGGATTTTGATAAAAAGGGTTTGGTTCTCCTTTAATTACTTGCCCTACTAAGGATTAAAATGGATCTAAAGGCTGAGAGAAAGATTGTCGCTTTAAAAGAAAGCCTTTACTTATCCATGCATGGGATCCATAAATGTTTGGGACCTGGGCTTTTACAGATAAATTGTGATCCTTGCAATTTCAGAATAAATAGATTTCTTTGTATATTTACTGTATATAGTGTCAATGCCTTCCACAGAGGTTTTCAGAAACGACACATCATTAAAATCAGTCACTGGTCCATTGGAGCAGGCGGTGTAACATTCCTGTCACACAAATACATTTATCACAAACCAATGAACCTGCCTGGAGCGTATGAGAATTTCTCTTTGAAAAAGGGCTTTTAATTCTCACTTTTAGGCGAGGGTATCCGCTTCCTCGTACTGCTTATATAATCTGGTTATAAATTGGTTGTCTGTGTTTGACAATTATTACTGGGTTTTTTTTTCAAATTTTACTTCAATGTACATTCCTAAAGATGTACGTTTGTATGATACGTTATCTATGAAAAAAACTTTTTGCATTACCATCTTTGTGTGCTGATATTTTATCTTTAAGGGGCAGATTTATCAAGGGTCGAAGTGAAAATTCGAATGAAAAAAATTCAATTTCGAGCTATTTTTTTGTGTACTTCAACAAGGGAATAGTCCAAATTCGATTCAAATTCTAAAATTCTAATATAAAAATTTATCATGTACTGTCTCTTTAAAAATTAGACTGAACATTCAACAACTTCTAAAACCTGCCCAATTGCTGTTTTAGTCTAGGGGGGACCTCCTAGAACCTACTTGGAGTCAATTGGTGAAAAGTTGAAGTTTTTTTAGAAAAAACTTTGAATCAAATTCGATTGAATACAATATACGAATAGTTGGATTCGTATGATTCGAATTCCAACGAAATTACCCGGAAAAAAAAACGTTGATCGTGATTTTTTTTTAAATAAATTGCGTTTGGTCTTTTTTTATTCGAATTTCGAAGTTTTTTTTATTCAAATTCGACCCTTGATAAATCTGCCCCATGTGTGCAGGCCCACAACAGTCTAGTAGTATTTGGAGAAATACAATGTGGGTGTATTTCATTCTGGCCTTTCTTGCACCTTTTATCCATGATAGAATATTTTATATACAGTGTGCCCCTCATTTATTTGTTCTTTTGGAGTGTATGAGGAACCTGGAGTGCCTAAAGGATTCCTGAAGAGATCAGGCAAGCTCCTTGAAGCCAGTGCCCTGATTGAAATTAAACCTAGTTTCATAGAATTGCAAAGCTGCACTACTAGACCTCAGACGCTATTTATAATTAATCTGACGTTTAAATAAAGTACATTGATTTTACCTTTGGTCTGGAGATGAGTGATTTGTGAGAAAAAAAAGCCCAGGACAGAAAGGCTGCAGTACTACCCATGGTGGCGCGCCATATTGGAGGTTATCCTAGAGCTGACTAAGAGATACACTAAGGAGCAGATTTAGCAAGGGTCGAATTTAGAAATAAACAACAACTTCAAAATGCGAATAAAAAAAGACCAACTAAATTTATTAAAAAATGTAAGTTTTTTTTTTGAGGAAATAGGCCGGTTTTATTCGAATTCAAATCGTACGAATCGAAGTAACATCGTATTCTATCGAATTCAATTCAAAGTTTTTTCTAAAAAAAACCCTGACTTTTCAAAGTCCACCAATTGACTCCAAGTAGGTTCTAGGAGGTCCCCCATAGGCTAAAAACAGCAATTCGGCAGGATGTTCACGCTGGAGAAGAGGCGCTTAAGGGGTGATATGATAACTATGTATAAATATATAAGGGGATCATATAATAATCTCTCTAATGCTTTATTCACCAGTAGGTCTTTCCAGCTGACACGAGGTCACCCATTCCGATTAGAAGAAAAGAGGTTCCGCCTAAATATTTGGAAGAGGTTTTTTACAGTGAGAGCTGTGAAGATGTGGAATTCTCTCCCTGAATCAGTTGTACAGGCTGATACATTAGATCAGTGATCCCCAACCAGTAGCTCGTGAGCAACATGTTGCTCTCCAACCCCTTGTATGTTGCTCTCAGGGTCCTCAAAGAAGGGGCTTATTTTTGAATTTCAAGCTTGAAATGAAGTTTTAATTGTATAAAAACTAATTATAGTGCCAAGCAGAGCCTCTTGTAGGCTGCCAGTCCACATAGGGCTACCAAATAGCCAATTATAGCCCTTATTTGGCACCCCAAGGGACTTTTTCATGCTTTTGTTGCTCCCCAACTCTTTTTACATTTGAATGCGGCTCACGGGTTAAAAAGGTTGGGGAACTCGATGGACATGTGTCTTTTTTCAACCTTACTTACTATGTTACTATGTTACTATGTTTTTAAACAGTACATGATAAATTTCAATATTCACATTTTTTATTTTTTTTCCAATTTGTTTCGAATTTGGACTATTCTCTAGTCGAAATACACAAAAATAGCTCGAAATTTGATTTTTTTTTAATTCAAATTTTCACTTCCACCCTTGATAAATCTGCCCCCAACTGATGTGTCTGGGCAGCAAGGTTGATTCTATTTACTGTCTTCTCAGAATGGAGGGGTCCAGTTGGGAGCTTTTATCAGCCCATGTAGTGCTACTTTTGGGTGCCAAAACACTTAGGGGAAGATTTAGGAAATATCAAACTGGGGAATTTCTAATGTTAGCTGTAGCCCTATCTTGAGTCGCCAGCTACATTAACAGTAAATCATTTCTGTAGCTTTAAACAATTCAGAATACAGGGAGAAATATGTACATACGGGAAACACTAATATGCGGAGAAATGTTTTTTTAGCAGGAATGTTTTTGTACCCTACAGCAGGAAAAGAATAGAGCATTCCAGCTGGTGGAGCTGTCTGTGTAACAGTAAGAGGAATTAGACGGCGCCAAAGCTGAGCAGGAAAAGGGACAAGGAGGAAACAGCTGATTCCAGCAGTGAAAAGTAGCAAAACAATGCAAAATAAATAAACAAACATACAATCAAAACACACAAACGAGGAGGATTTAACAGGAATTTTGAAACGGAGCATTTGAATTTAAGCATTTATTTGAAACTAGTGATGGGCGAAAATAAAATCGCAAATTTGGGTGCCAGTGAATAAATTTGTGATATTTCGCAGCATCAAAAAAATTTCGGACCCTCGTGAGAATAGTCACACGCATTAAAATGATTTAGACGCCCATTGACTTTAAAGCGGGCGTCAAAATTAATGTGGGGGTCAAAATTCGCGTTTCGTGAATTGTTCGCCGTTTCGTGAATTTTTGCGGGAAATTTGTAAATTTTCGAAAACTGGATAAATTCACCCATCACTATTTAAAACAAAAAATGGTGTGAAAACGATGGACTTTTGTGCAGTGTGCAATGTGGTAGAATAGAACTGAAGTTTTGATAAAGGTTTCACTTTACTTTTGTAATGTTTTGGTTGTTATGCTTACATGTAGAAATCCTGTACTAAGCACATTTCAGCACAAATTTGAGTACAGGAATGGGTCCTCTTATTTGGAAATCCGTTCGAATTACAGAAAACCATCTCATCTCCCATAGACTCCATTTTAAAGGGGTTGTTCACTTTTAAATTAACTTGATATTCTGAGACAATTTTCAATAAGTTTTCATTTTTTTATCATTTGTGGTTTTTGAGTTATTTACCTTTTTATTCATCAGCTATCCAGTTTGCAGTTTCAGCAGACTGGTTGCTAGGGTCCAAATTACCCTAGTAACCATGCATTGATTTGAATGAGAGACTGGAATAAGAATAGGAGAGGCCTGAATAGAAAGATGAGTAATAAAAAGTAGCAATAATAATACATTTGTGGCCTTACAGAGCATTTGATTTTAGATGGGATCAGTGACCCCTATTTGAAAGCTGGAAAGCTTTAGAAGAAAAGGGCAAATGATTTAAAAACTGCTAAAAATTAACAATGAAGACCAATTGAAAAGTTGCTTAGCGCTGGCCATTCTATAACATACTAAAAGGTAACTTAAAGGTGAACCACCCTTTTAAGCAAATAATTCCATTTTTTTTTAATGCTTGGTCCAATTATATTGTTCCATTTGTTTGAGCCAACAGCCACAATGATTAAATTGCAAAAAGAAGTTGTAACTCTTCTCCATCGTAATATCCAACGTACCCCCAATATAGTGCATCAGCAGATGATCACTTGAGAGCTGGAGGGTCATAATGAAGGCCATGAATGAAGGCTTGGTGTTAGTTTATATACTTGTGTTCACCCTGCTCCCTTGCTGACGTCAGACAAATGAGAGGTTGAATGAGGATAAATATAAATCCTGCAGTAGGTCAGCTTCGGGTTTGGTTATTGCCGGTTGGGGTCAGGTGCAGCTTTTGATCTACACATAACTATGGTCACTATAAACAAAATCATCCAAAATGCCCGACCAAATCTGGACATCCACGGCTAGTTCTTATATAGCTTTCTGCTATTGTTCTGTATGGTCTGTAAGTAAACCCAGGAGGTTTTACCTGGCAAAAGGGCTATGGAATATAACAGTTTTATCCACCACTGCCATCTTGTGGAGAACACCTGCCCCTTTCCAACCAAATTACAAGTGCCATGCGATTGATGCACATGGAGCTGAGACAAGTGGATCTCTATGCAAAAACAACAAAGAAACACTAAAATAAGCATTTTGATGCAGAAGTGACAACTCTGCACCTGAGCATTCGTCCACATGCACACCTCCCAACATTTTGGAGGGACAAAAAAGTTGCCGCGCCCAACACCCCCCAATTACCATGTTCATTTTACAAAATTTGACAGGTTATGAAAGTTTGAACATATTTCTGTGTTGTTTTTTTTTTTTCAAGTATTACAGTTTTGCTAATGAAGGTGAATTGTCCTTTAGGTTGTGAGTCTAATGGCAGGGGCACACGGCAGACTCGCGGAGAGTTAGTCACCTGGCGACTAATCGGCTCTTCTTCGGGGCGACAATCTCCCCAAATTGCCTTCCCCCTGCCACTGCAGTTAATATAAAACAATCCTGTCATTTTGCAATAGATATATAATCAGCCTTAAGTCTCTATCTACAGAGTCATTTTTTTAAGCACAATAAGTATAACAAAAAATCTTAACCATATGTAGAAAAGAAACAATACCGGTATTCCCCAGCATTCTACAATAGCGGTTTCCCTGGTTTCCCTATACTTACCAACAACAACACAGATAACAGAAATTACATAAAGTTATACTTTTGTTTTAAAATGTAACTCTGCTATTCACATCCTACTCTACAGACAGGACATTTGCTTTCATATGAACCTAAATACTGCCATCTTCTGTTCACTTGTTGATATTACAAGATGGAGTGTAAATAGCGGCCAAGTTAAAAAATAATGTGTGTGTAATAATTACACACACAGTTGTGTTCAGAATAATAGCAGTGTGTTTAAAAAAGGGCATAAAGCTCAAAATCCTTATAATAGCTTTTATTTCCATACACACAAATGCATTGGGGAAACTGCGCATTCTATTCCAAATCAAAACATGAAAAATGTATCAAATTTGTGTTATTCCTTTACAGAAAGTGAAGAAAAGGGAATATTAGGCTGTTCCAAAAAGATAGTAGTGTCTCCATTCTTCTTTATAAACTCATTCACTGTATAAACTGAAAACATATTTCAAGATTTTGCTGAACTAATATTTAGTTGTATAATCAGTGTTTCTGAGAATTGCTGCACATCTGTGTTACATGGAGTCCACCAACTTCTGGCACCTGATACATTCCACAATTCTTCTGCATTTCTTGGTTTTAAATACAAAAAAGAATGGTTGTGGGTGCACACCTGAGGCCAATTTCAAAAAGTCTAATTCCCTGTCTCAATAATTCAAGTAAAAATGCTTGTGCATATAGTTTTGAAACAGGGTTTTTTAGTTACAAAGTTATGATCATAAAATTGATAAGCCACCATACCATGTCAAGGTAAACCCCATACAGTGGTCCCTAACTTATTTACCTTTAATCATAGTAAAATAGGTATCTTACCTCTCTTCTTAATAGCATTACTTCATGTGAACAACTCCTATGCCTTGGTTTTAAACTGTGTGCTAAATCCTCCCCCGCCAACTGCTATGCGGCTTTTAAATGGGAGAGACTGCCTTCAGGCTAGATCCTCCCATGCCGCTAGCATTTTCGGCTTTTAAGGGAGAGTGATTGCACAAACCAAAGCAAATAATTAAAGGGACAATAGGACCACCAAAAATCTAAAAGGGTGGGTATGAGGGTCCAACAAACCACATGGAGCTTAGCCATAGCTCCCAGCAATTACAAATACAAAAAAGAAAGGTTGTGGGTGCATACCTGAGGCCAATTTCAAAAAGTCTAATTCCCTGTCTCAATGATTCAAGTAAAAATGCTAGTGCATATAGTTTTGAAACAGGGTTTTTTAGTTACACCACCGTATGGGGTTTACCTTGACGTGGTATGGTGGCTTATTAATTTTATGATCATAACTTTGTAACTAAAAAACCCTGTATTGAAATCAAAGTTTTTTTAAAGAGACAGTAATACGATTATCAAATGGTCGAATATTCAAACCATTTTACTTCAAATCGAATTGGAAGTCGAAGTCGTAGTATCCTATTCGATGGTCGAAGTATCCAAAAAATTACTTTGAATTTTGAATTTTTTTACTTCAAAAGTTCCCACGAATTCACTTCGACCCTTGATAAATCTGCCCCTAAATGTCACCCACAAGTTTTCTATTGGATTAAGGTCCGGGGATTGGGCTGGTCACTCAATAATTTCAGTCTTGTTGGTCTGGAACTAAGATGTTGCTTATTTACTGGTGTGATTAGGGTCTTTGTCTTGTTGAAAGGGAATATCCCCTTCAGCATAAGAAAACATCAGCTCTTCATGTATTTTGATGTATTGAAACTGATCCATAATCCCTGGTATGTGATAAATAGGCCCAACATCATAGTACAGGTATGGGACCCATTATCTAGTATGCTTGGGACCTGGGGTTTTCCATAATTTGGATCTTCATACCTTAAGTCTACTAGAAAATCATATAAACATTACGTAAATACAATAGGCTGGTTTTGCTTCCAATAAAGATTAATTGTATCTAAGTTCAGATAAAATACAAGCTACTGTTTTATTACAACAAAGTAAATAATTTTTAAAAAAATTGGTTATTTGGATAAAATGGAGTTTATGGGAGATGGACTTTCCATAATTTGGAACTTTCTGGATAACAGGTTTCCAGATAATGGATCCCATACCTGCATGAGAAACATCCCCATATGATGATGCTTGTGCCACCAGGCTTCACATTGTACTGTGACTTGAATTCATTGTTTGAGGGTCGTCTGACAAACTGTCTGCGGCCCCTAGACTCAAAAAGAACAATCTTTCATCAGTGCACAAAATGTTGTGCCATTTCTCTTTAGGCCAATCAACGTGTTCTTTGGCAAATTGTAGCCTCTTCTGCACGTCTTTTTTGCAACAATGGGACTTTACAGGGGCTTCTTGCCGATAGCTTGGCTTCACATAGTTGTCTTCTAACTATAATAGTACTAACAGGTAACTTTAGACTTTCCTTTACCTTCCTGGAGCTGATCATTGGCTGGGTGTTTGCAATTTTGGAAATTCTTCTATCCATTCAAATGGTAGTTTTCAGTTTGCTTCCATGTCTTTCAGGTTTTGTTGCCATTTAAAAGCATTTGAGATTAGTGATGGGCGAATCTGTGCCGTCGCAAAAAATTTGCGAAACACATTGAAGTCAGTGGGCATCAAAATAATCTTGACACAAGCAACAATTTTTTATACGCACCGCTATGTGGTCCCAATGCATTAAAGTCAACAGGAGTCCAAATAATTTTGATTTTTTTTTTTTTTTTGACGCAGCAAATTTTTCACTGGCAAATTGTCACTACAGTTTTGCAAATGAATTCGCTTGCAGCAAAATGTGGAAATTTGCTGCAAATTTGTGTCTGGCAAATTTATTCGCCGTTTTCCTATCTCCAATCAACTTTTTAATCAAAATACGTTATTCTTCTGAGCCAATTAAAGCCGAAAAGGGAAAAACCAATCATATATAACTGGTAATAGTGGCTAAGCTTTACTAAGCTACAATATTTCACAAAATGTATATGAAACTTTACACAAGCAGAGGGCATGATCTGGGCTTTATACAGAGATGTATCTTACTAAACATCTGTCTTGTGGGCTAAGTAGACATACCCAGTAGTGATGGGCAAATGTATGCGTCAGGCGCAAATTCGCGGCGAATTGCAAAGTTGTTGCAAAAATTCGCCAGCAAAAGTTTGCCTGCGTCAAAATATTTTTTATGCCAGCGACAATTCTGACGCCGGCAACAATTCTATTTGAAATTTGCCTAGTGATCAAGACTCTAAGGGGGTTACTTACTAAAATCGGAATTTATCTCACAATTTAAATTAAAAAAATCTTGACCAAATACCCATCCCTGATTTTGCCTTCTTTATTAATAAAATAACTTGAATAAATCGAATCAGGATAAAAGCACAATTTTTTGTTCTGATTTTTGCCCGAAAACCCACAAAATATCAGATTATCTGGCTAAACCCAGCTCAAACTACGATAAATTCCAATTGGTATAGAGACATCTACCATTGACTTATACATGACCTCAGGGCTGGAACTAGGGGTAGGCAGAGTAGGCACATGCATAGGGCACAAAAGCTGGGGGGGCGCCAGGCACGTACCTCCTCTGTCGCCTACCCAATGTCCAGTCCCCTTCTCTCCAGCTGTCCATTCTATTTCATCCTGTATTTGCAATCTTCCGCGACGATTTGCACATGCACGCCACAGGTGGCATTTCACGCATGCACGCCTTGTGCAGCACTCCACGCATGCGGGCCACGAGTGTCATTTTGCGAATGTGCATGACCACCTGGTTGCCTAGGGCATCTGGCCAGCCTCGTCTGGCTCTGCATGACCTTGACAGGTCTGAGATGACAGATTTTCGGATTCTGGCTTTCTGCAGCATCGGGGGGGGGGGGTTTTTCAAGAAAAGTTTTTGACCCAAAAAGCCAGACCAGATAAATTTGTAGTTTAGAAAATAAACCCCTAAATATCAGATTTCACTGCACACATGGAAAGCTATGAAGATTTTCAGTGCAGTGAACTCCATTTTCTTAAGGCATGATGTATATTTACTTCTGCAGCCTTTTCTATAGACTGATCCACGCAGCTTATCTACACAGCTTATTAGACATCTTGACTTTATTTCTGCACCCACCCAGCACATCTCACCCAGTTTGTATGCTGAGCTAAGGAGAAGAGGAACCTCTGTTTGTGCTTTCATTGATTTGTCATCTGATACTGTGTTAAATGTTTGCCCACCACTTGAGAAGTTAACACAGCGTACAACAGCAGTATGAGCCTTTAAGATTGGATTCTCCCTTGCTGTGGGAAAACAAAAGGCAGACAAAACATAAAGGATTTATTTGCTTGTTATTAAAATAATTCTTCCTTTATATAGTGGCAACAAATTATAACTATGAACTGTGTGGACATAGAACAAAAATATGCCAGCCTCACTTGCAGCACTAATCTTTGCCAAAAAATGGACTGCAACCCAGAATTCTGGATTTCAGTTAACATTAAATACATATATCAGCGTGGGTTAGATTGAGAGCTGGTGATTTCTTTCTGTGTTTTGTGTACAACATCATCATACAATACACGTGCTATTGAGCAAAATTCTGTCACTCTGTTATAATAACATCTTTCTCCTGCAGTTTGAGATGCTGTTTATCAAATTTTCTTACAATTTGGGAAACTCAGAAGTCCTAAGCTTCATGAGAACCAACACACATCAACATGTTGAACTGTAATATTTCTGTCGCTCCATTTACTCGAGAATAGAAACAGAATTCTCACTAGCAGCACAAGGTCAGAAAATTCAAAAAAGCTTCTCAACTTTTGATCAATTTGACCTTAAGTGTTCTTAAACCTAGCATCAAAATGGCATTTTCCAATGGCATTACCGCTGCAAGATACTGTACCCCAAGGAGTGCCGCAGATGGAGGTGTTTTGACTGTCACTGTTCTTATAAAGAACTGCAATGCTCAAAGTGTCCCTATCCACCTGTCACAGCCTCCCATGCCTATCTGGCTGAAGGAGAAGAAATAAAACAACATAAAAAAAAAGAACATAAAGCAAAATAAAACAGGGAAATCAAGAACCAAAAAAAAAAAAAAGTGCAGCACTTCCCACAATTAAAAGGAAAGTCTAAACCACTGGGAGGTGCCAAATTACCTGAAATTACCTGATTACCTGTTGCTTGTTTGTAGAAAACTGCACCAGCCCAGGTTACTTCTCAGCGAGCACCATGGAGGGATCTTCCTATTTTATCTTTTGGCATTTTGTATCTTCTACAAGTAGCTCCGTGTTTCTTCACCCTGAAGACTGACAGAACTAAGCTCAGGGTCAGACAGGTGTAGCTGATACAGTCGCCACTACAACTCCTGGTATCATTATCCCAAACTGCCGTAGCCTGTTTTTTGTTATGTGCAGTTCTACCGTAACAAGCCACAGGGTGGATATCCCTGCTGCAGTAAGCCTTTCTGTAGTGACCTGGTTGGAAAGCCAGTTAAAGTCAGAGGGCTATTGGATAGATGATCGAAGCAATACTTGTCTCACCAATACCGACGCCATTGACATATGTCAACTCAAATTGTATTTGTGTCTCCAGCTGACTGGTTATAAGTGCTGGTCTTACTTGGCCGGTAGCCATTGCAATAGCCCCCCAAGTATCGGATTACTTGAAAATAAATATTAGACAAATGTTCTTTCCCCGCCCCCTCCATGTGCATTTGTGCTGAGCACTTTAAAAACCAAATTGACACAATCAGAAGTGACATTACACTACTAAACAACCCCTTGAACAACTGACTAACACTATTCCTCAATAATCTGCTGGGCCCCTTACAATTGTTTTAGGCAACAACACTCCAACTGTGGATCATCCTCTCCTCTTCCAGTCCCTCCATTCACTTGGCCTGCATGATACGGCCCTGTCCTGGTTCTCTTCTTACCTCACAAATCATTCCTTTAGTGTCTCCTACAACAGAGTATCATCTTCTCCCTTCTTCCCTTTCTTATATATAAAAACAATAGTATAATTTCTGAATCAAACACAGCAGTTTTACTAGTGCAGGGCAACACTGCATTATATATTTATTAGTTTAAAACAATTCTGGCATCTTCCTGCCTGTCCACTATATCTACTTCTGATTATTTATAACCCACGATGCTGCCAAAATTCTTATTCACTCATCATATCACATCTAGACTTCTGTAACTCTCTATTAATTGGTCTTCCCCACCAGAGATTGTCACCTCTCCAGTCCATAATGAACACTGCTGCGAGGCTCATACACCTCAGCAACCGCTCCTCCTCTGCCTCGCCATTCTGTCAATCCCTGCACTGGCTTCCGCTACCTTTCAGAATAAAATTCAAACTTATTACCCTGACATTTAAAGCAGTTGATAACTCTGACACGCCCTACATCTCTGAATTCATGTACTAACCCAAATGCTTACTACGCTCCTCTACTGACCCGCTACTCAACTCTTTTCTCATTACCTCCTCACACGCTGGCATTCAAGACTTTGCAAGGGCTGCACCCCTCCTCTGGAATTCTCTCGTCTGGTCTGTCTGACTCTCTCCCAACCCTTCTGCTTTAAAAAAAACAGTTTTCATAGAAGTAAACAATATGTTTAGCTACCAAACCTCCCACCATATTTATTTCTGATCTTGCCCACTCCCACATCTTGTGTCTCAATCCCTTCCCCTTTTAGATTGTAAGTAGTGATGGGCGAATAAATTCGTCAGGCATGGTCTCACGAAAATTTTTCGTGTTTTGCCAGACGTGAATGTTTTCGTGAAACTGCATTGAAAATACGTCACAAAAAAAATTCCGCTGCAACAAAAAACCTGTTGTGTATCAAAATTGGCGTGCACATGAAAATTGTTGCACATCAAAATTATTCAGACGCCCATTGACTTTAATGCATTTGGACAAAATAGTCTGTGTTTCATTATTTTCAGCTGCTTTTTATTAAAAGTCTGATACTACTTGCAGTTGTATCTGTGTGAAGATTGCTGTTGGTTACAGGATGTATGGCCTCAGCTCTTTTATCACCTATTATAGTATGGTCATCATCTAATAAATAGCCAGTAGTGTGCGGCCTAGTGACTAAAGATCATCTTCCGTCACTGGGGACATGGTGGTGTAACCAGGGTTTAACTTAGATTTGGTGCAGCGCTAGTCACTGAACCTCCGGCAGCTCTTTACTCTTGTTGATCAGCACATTTACAAACTGTTTCACACATGCACCAACTACAGAACAGAGACAGGAGTAGTCTTACCTCAGCTGTCCTGCCAGATTTATCTGTAAGTGTCCTAGAAATGGAACCTCGGATGTGCCTATGCAGTCCATGAAGTTGAGTCTGATGTTGGGTGGACTTTTATGCATTTTTCCAAAGAACAACACAATATTTATACATTTCAGTGTGACGACTGTGTCTGTACGATTAATGAAAATTGATCAAGGGAAACTGAGGCAACAATCTTTACATTGCACTGGGTTGATGTAAGCCATCTGCATGATTTGGATCCCAACATTCTGCTGCACGGGATTGGAGTTAAGGAAACCCTTTGTCCCTACCACTTCAATTGAACACGGATGAGTGGTGAAACATTTTCAAGAAAAACTCTAAATGTCCAGTTGCCTTTGACTTAATTCTACTAGATACTGTATATCATGACCCGGATAAATCAGAATCTTCATAGACAGATTATGAAACATTTTGACTTTTGTAAGATGCAGAGAAGATACTACTTACACTCTCATTATACCCTTGGCTCTAGGCAGCAAGCTCATACCTTTACCTGTGAATGGAATTTTAAAGACTAGTAGCCACTGTATACATTTTTTTGTTTAATTTCATAAAATCATTACTGGGGAAGGGGGGAATGCCACACCCCAGGCCCATCATCATCAATATTAGAGAGCCCACCCTTAAAGGAGAACTAAACTCTAAAAATGAATACGGCTAAAAATGGTATATTTTATATAGTAAGCTTCTTAATAGCAGCAATGATCCAGGACTTCAAACTTGTCACAGAGGGGTCACCATCTTGGAAAATGTCTGCGACACTCACATGCTCAGTGGGCTCTGAGCTAAGCTTAGGGGTTGTCACAAAAATGAGGTTGGTCTGTAATATAAGCCGATGCTACAAGGCTGATTATTAAATTGTGATGCTAATTGCACTGGTTTCTGAGCTGCCATGTAGTAATTATCTGTATTAATCACTATTCAGCCTTACATTGTGACATTTCTATTCTATGTGTACTGTATATTGTGAGTGGGTCCCTATGCTCAGTATGTGACATCAGCACAGAGCATGTGTAGTGAATCAGCAGAAAAGAAGATGAGGAGCTACTGGGGCATCTTTGGAGACACAGATCTTTACTGCTAAAGGGCTGTGGTTGCCTTGGGCTGGTACAGAAGCACAAAACATAATAAACAACATTTCTAGCTACTTCTTTAGTTAAGCTTTAGTTCTCCTTTACAAATGTAGCTGAGGCTATCTTCTGTCAACAGAAAAGCAGCAACGTAAATAAAACATCCTCATAAAATATGACAATACAGGTCCAAAATATCATTTTACTCTTTTGACTTGCAAAGATTCGAAGTCCTCATCCGTCCTTCAATAGTGAAGGAAGAGTGGTAAGACCAATAGACGAGGTAATAAGTACAGCGCTTCTTATTCTCTATACAGTAGGGGATTTATATGGCATTGTACAGTGTGTGCAGTATAGTTACAGAGCGAATATGAACATGAAATGCATTAACATTTATTTATATTGGAGAACTTTACAGTAGGTTGTTCACTTTCAAACACTTTTTTTAAGTTCTGTTGTTTCCAGGTAGTTTTTAATTACTTTGTATTTAATTGTGACTGTTGCTACTATTGCCACAGATGCTGTTGGAAAATGTTTCAACTAATGTAGCAAATTATAACAGTTCAGAATCTGTATTGAATTATTGAGTAGCCAGACTGAAATACCAGAAACATTAAAATTCATATTTTAAAAGAAACTGAAAATAAATCTTTATTTCTCGTGAACAATATGAAAACTGAACTGAAAAAAGTGAAAGGCAACTAATTGAATTGATAAATGTATTTGTCTCCACTGCTCAGAGTAAGGGTGGTGGCAGACGGGGAGATTAGTCGCCCAGCGAAAATCTTCTCTACTGTGGGCGACTAATCTCCCCGAAATGCCTTCCCACCGGCAAGAACAGGAATCACTTCAGATTTACCAAGTCACCTCGCAAGAAAACTTCAGAAATCCGAAGCAATTCGTATGCCATCCCGCCGTTGATTCGTATTCTTGCTGGCGGGAAGGCATTTCGGGGAGATTAGTCGCGCGCAGTAGAGAAGATTTTTGCTGGGTGACTAATCTCTCTGTCTGCCACCTCACTATGGTAAAAGTGATCTTCAGTAGCACTGAAATCAGGATTTTATAAGAATTTGGGGGGAATGTAACTAAAGTCGCAAAGAGAAAAACCGTTCGGACCAATAAGAATAAAAATCCACATCTCGCAATGTAATATTATTCCTTAAACTGTTATTGCATTGTGAATTTTAATTGCGCACTCTTATGAAGTGCTTGAAGGTGTCGTAATCTTTTGGAGCAAACATAACGACTTTTTCAGTAAGAAGTTTTATTTCATTTACTGCGCATTGGCCCAAACTTTAAATTTCGCAAACGGTCTTCCATTTTTTCGGAAGTGGTCACTAAACAGTTTCCGTGCTCACAAAAGCTCTATTAAATTCGTGCAAAGCAAAATTTGTTCGCGCAAAGGCATAACTTTTCACATTTTCCATTACGGACTTTTATTACAGTCCTCTAAAAACCATAAATTTTTATTTTTGGCACAAATCTGATCAAGGAACTCATCACATTGCCCTTGTACAGAATGTAGAACAGCCACGTACAGAATGCATTTTTGCTCCACCTCTTTCTCAACTAGACGATTGATTTTCAGTGCATAACTATAACACAGCTATCACACAAATTGAACATGACTTACAGGACTCAGTTAAAGGAGTGGTTTGACTCATGGCTTAATCTAAGCAATTTTAAAATTGGCTTTTTTAAAAAAAAAAAAAAAAATATTTGCATTCTCTCTCTGAATCTTTTCAGATTTCAATTGTATTGCTATTGCTACATTTTATTACTAATCTTCCTATTCAGGCACTCTCCTATTCCATCCTCTTATTGAACTCAATCCATGGTTGCTAGGGTAATTTGAACCCTAGCGACCAGATTGCTGACATTGTAAACCGGAGAACTGTTGTCAGCTGTTGAAAGAGAAATTGCTCAAACACAAAACACAAATAAAAAATGAAAACCAATTGCAAATTGTCGCAGGATATCACACTCTACTTACTAAAAGTTCATTTAAATGTCAACAACCCCTTTAATTCAAAATATAAAAGATTTACTAGAACAAAGGGACACAAAACAAACCTGTACTATAAGAAAGGCTGACGGACACAATAAATCACTCAGCAAATGGAATAAAAAATGAAGAGGTCATTTCATATATTAACAGGAAGCTTAAAATTGTTCCTTTTTTGTTTTGGTGCTGTTCCACCTGATAACAGTGGGTGAAAGAAGCAACACATTTTTTAAAAGAAAGTTAACTTAAGTATTTGAGAATGAGAAATCATACTCAATGGACCTTGTTCAAATGCATTTAATTGTGGGATACAGATTTGTCTGACATGATGTATCATTCATAAAGCCATGCTGATTGCTGCTCATAATGCCATTTACTAGGACACAATTATGAATGTGATCCCTTAACAAGCCTTCAAATAATTTGCCCACCACAGATGTCAAACTTACTGGCCTATAATTGCCAGGCTGATATCTTAATCACTTTTTAAATATTGGCATGACATAAACTTTCCTCCAATCCATAGGCACCATCCCAGATGAAAGTGAATCTAAGAAAATCAGAAATAGGGGCTGGTCTAAAACTGAACTAAGCTCTCATAGAACCCGGAGGTGTATGCCATCTGACCCTGGTGCCTTGTTTACATTATTTTTTTATTAAAACTTTACAAATCATATGCTGAGTCAGCCACTGACTAGATTAAGCTGAGCCATTAGTGCAGCTATAAAGTGAGCCAGGGAACTCTGACTCCTCTATTGTATACATTGAAGAAAGAACTGATTTAGCACATCTCTGTATCTGTTACAATCATACTGGTACAATTATTTAAAGGAGCAAGACTCTCAACCTGCATCTTTTCATTATTAATATACTTTAAAAACTTTTTGGAGTTAGTCTTAGCCTCAACCAAAATGCACTCCTCATTTCCTAGCTTTGCCTTTTGGATTGCTGTTGTTTAGCTTCTGTCTCCAGAAGCTAAACAACAGCAATCCAAAAGGCAAAGCTAGGAAATGCCTTGCTCTTTTTTCCTATTAACTTCTTTACTTCTATATTAAGCCACACTCCTTAAGGGAATAAATTGAGAACAGTAACAATTTAATATAATTTTAAATGACAACCATTTATTTTTCTGTCAAAGTGAAGCAAATGTCTAGGAAACCTGTAGTTCACCTCCTCAGCCGGTTCCTAAAATCCGTTCTCCCCTGGATGTAACAGTCAATATAGGTTATAGAAATGGACCAGGGGTTAAGGGGTTTAAGGGTGGGTACTTTTAAATGGTTCAGCAGACTTAAAAATGGTATCTGTATTCCAATAGGCAGGTTTTCAGTAGCTATTCTTATAGCTTAAAATCACATATCTCATTATCCCCGCAATGTCAAATATCGAACCCGCCAGTTCATGTACTTGCTGGCGCTGACATCGCGGGTTAACAATACTTCACTATATTTGCCATTTACCTTTGTTGTCTACCCTAAAGCTGCTTGAATGCTGGTCCATTTCTATAACCTACATTTCTTTTTCTGTTTTTAGCAGAAAACATAATGCCCCAATCAGTGCTCTGAAGGGCAGCCCTCAAGGCACTAAAATTGGCTTTTCTGAAATTCAGGGTTTTTGTTGTCGCAGTGTATATTTGTTTTTTGCACCAAACATTAAATGATATCACATTATGGTCACTATTACCCACATTTGCACATTTGCTGGGTTCTGGGTCATGAGAGATCATTAGATCCAGTATAGCATTTTTTTGGTAGTCTTACAGCTTTGCTAATTAATCTCCATTAACGAGAGGTATCAACTAATGTAGCAAATTGTAACAGTTCAGAATCTGCACCTTGATTACTGAGCTGCCAGACAAACACCAGAGACATGAACATCAAACCTTCAATTTTGGAAAAAAAATGGTAAAAATATAAAAATGGAAAGCAGTTGGAAAACGTTTGAAAACTAAAAAAAAAAAAGTTTGAAAGGTGAACAAACCCTGTAATGGTACTACTGAAACACCCTGCCCCACCACCTCCAAAAATGCAGGTTTTCAGGACCTCATCATTATGGGAAACTAGCAATGCCTGTCCCACTTTGGTGCTAATTGGCCTTTCCCTAGCAATTCAGAAAATACTAGTAAGGATGTCCAATAACATATTGTACTTTTGCACAATATAAAGAATGCAGAATTATTTTCAGTTACAAGACAGCAAGGTTTGTTTGCCTACGGAACTTTTTTTGTGCAGCCACCATCCATTTTGCTAGTTTTTTAAAAACACCAGGAAATGTACTATGAGGCTTAAACCTAAAAAAGAGCTAATGCTATATAAATAGTGTGTGAGACTATTTAAATTGGATTTTCAATGGCAGCTCTTAACGTTTTCCTTATTAAGCAAAAAGTTTGCTCAGATGGAGTAAAAATGTTGTTGCCGTTAACGTGACTTTGTACTTTTCCCCCCACAGTGTCATGGGGCTGTTACCATCTTGAAATATCAAGAGCAAGTACAGTTAGAGGTGCAATTTGTAAGCTGGAGAATTTTGCAAATAAACATTGCTGCATTTGTATTTAGTAAAAGGGCATGTTTATTGTGTTTACAAACAAGTTTCAAAAACATGTATAACTGTACTACATTCTAGTAGTAACTTTTGTTTTCAAAATGCCAACAGCCCTCATGCTGTATGTTGGTCACCTAAGGGTTTATTAGAAAATCAACACGGTTCCACTCACAGTTCACCAAGACAAATCTAAAACTAACATGTTCAGACAAACAAAAAAAGGGACAACATTTTTTGATGAACTTTGATTTTATATATTTTGACGGAGATAGCAAAAGGATATCAAGCAAGATCCGTCACACATTAATGTCCTGCATAACACAATATTCTTTTGAGCTTCAAAACAGAGTTATCATTTCCTTAACATAAAAAAAAACCTGTCATTTGAAAACCATTAAGTAGTAAATTTACGTTTTAGAGAAACTAAGGGAGAGAGGCCGTGATTTTCATCAGAACACCGCTGCTTAACTTGTGCAAAGCATTAGTGTTCTCTATTTGGCTATCAGTCTTAGTAACGTTATCTACAATATTTAACAAGGAAATCGCAGGCAAAACATGTTGAACATTTTCAATAGAAACAGCCCCTTTTTTTTGTCAAAATACAGCAGTGTTTAAGGGGATTTTATTTCCTTTCTTTCTTCATACATAAAGAAGCTTCCCTTCAATAAACAGGAACAAAAAATATCTATAAACCTTGTAAACAGATCTGTATCATTTATAACATAAATAATCAAATCAACGACCCAGGGCCCAAAAAAAAAAAAAAATGGGGGGGGGAGAATGGGGACCAATATAATCTAGAATGTTGCTAACACACTGTCCAGGCCAACCATCGGTATATATAACGGATGTTCTGCAGGTCACTTTTTTTTTTTTTTTTTTTAAGTTTTATCTGTGTCCACCCCATATCCCATCCCTTTTCCCTCCCAAGAAAAGCACCCTCAGTCTGGCAGAATGCATTTTTTAAAAAAATAAATCTACATTCATACAAGTGTGTCTTCATTTGAAGTCCAAAGCAGGAGTTCTCTCCTGCACCCCACAATGTGTGAAAGGACCCAGTTTCATTTTGTTTATTTGCAAATCAGCTAGAATATCAACATTCGTCTTACAATCAGAGTGATGTCTCCAGACTATGTAGTGGACTGCCTGGAGCTGAAGAGGTAGCTGATTTGTTCGGTTCTATAATAAGGTGTATTCCACTGTCAAGAGCATTGTTATTTTTATTGGGAGAGGGCGGAGGAGTAGAGTGTCGTTTTGTTGGAGCATCGTCTTCAGCATCTGTATCATCAATGAGTGGAATATGAGGCTCGGAATCTTCTATTCTAAAATCTGGGTGAGTCATGAAATTGTGGATTGAGCTTCTTGACTCCGGCTTTTCCAAACCTTCATACAGCGAACTACGAAATGCATTCACCACTCGAATCTGAATGGACCAGAAAGCAAACGACAAAGAGGAAAAAAAAATGAAGATGTGTGAGCAAGTGAATAAATAAATGCAGTAATGTGGTTTGTTCATGAATCTGAATTCCCAAACACTAAAACAATGAATTTGTTGTGCAAAATGCAGCAGACTTGCAATAAACTGTAACAAAACAAGTCATTTAGTCGATCAGTTTCATAATAGTAACATGGCACTGACATGCTGCTGTGTATATTTAACGCGGATGCAATCGTAATTAAAGTAACTTTGTCTTATGAGATTGCTGATAAAGTTAAGGAATACATGGCACTGCAATGTTTTAGAATGTCTTGAGGAAAAAACTTGCTATTATTTTTCATAAATACACAGTGTAACAAAAATATAATTAGAATAAAAACCACAACAGGTAAACCAATTCTCATGCCAGGAATTAGGATACCATTTACTATGGAGAAGCCAAGCATATTTAAGCTGAATGACACAATGAACCGATAGCTGCAGTCATGCACAATACATGGGGGAAAACCTGTGGAAAATACCTCGGAATGCAAATATTCGAGTATATACCAAATCATGCAGAAAAACTGCATTTCCTCTTGTGCCACATTGAAACAAAGACTGAAGGCTTATGGGAAGTTATTCTCTTGTCAAATGGTGGAGAAATCACCACATCTGATCCAAAGAAGGATATTTATGAGGATTGCAGATTATCCAAACCAACAGTTACTCGTCTGAATTAAGACGACGGGAGTTAAACCATGTATCAGCTACAGTGGCTCATGAATCCATTCAATGATATTCTAACACTGCACATTAGCACTATAAAAATCAATGTCATCTGTAACGGCTCAAGCAAAGTCCTTGAGAACTATCAAAAGGAAAGGTTTATGTGAATGTCAGTAAGTGACATTTCCCCAATACGCTGACTCAAATCCAATCTGTAAATGAATGGCCTTTTGGTGCATCAAAAACACAGTTTTAGGATTGTATAATATCAGCATGTTATGGAAAAAAATACTTTGACAAAGCAGAAAAACACTAATTTTCCTACACAGTATCCGGTTTCTCAACATTTTGCTCATAAAAGCGTCCTGAGAAAAACACGAAGCCCGCTCTAAAGGTGGCCATACGCGGAGAGATCCGCTTGTTTGGTGAAGTTGCCAAACAAGCGGCTCTATGTCCACCTTGAGGTGGGCAATATCGGGCTGATCTGATCGTGGGCCCTAGGGCACAACGATCGGATCCTAACGAATGGGAACAGGCGGTCGGATCTCGGGACCGCATCAACGAACAGATGCGGACGCGATCAGACGGAATTTTTAGTCCCATCCGATCGAGATCTGGCCGACTTTCGGCCAGATCCCGATCGGGGAAGCCCGTCGGGGGGCCCCATACACGGGCCAATAAGCTGCAGACTCGGTCTGTCAGCAGCTTTTATCGGAACGTGTATGGCCACCTTTAGGTGCAGATTAACCAGGTAGTTAAAGATTTAAAACTTGCTCATTTTCTCTGCTTCCTTCTTCATATAGATTTGTTCTTCATATTCGGGTTGTACAGGAGGAAGGAATAGTGATGGGTTCATTTATATTAACCATGATCTCTCTAAGCTGAGCAGTACATATTGTGATGCAGAGAATTTAGTGTGACCACCACTGCACATACATGTTCATATAGGAGGGAGCTTTACAAATATACATGTATATTGTTAACATACACAGTTACAGTAGCAACCAGGTCATGGCTTTCTAACTTGTGCTATATATAGCTATATAAATAAATGATGATATAGAAACTAGCTGTTTTTTGGGTGGCAGCTGCAGGGTTTGCCTAGTTTTCTTAGGTTCAGAGCGGGCTGGGTCTGAAAGCTTACAGATAAGAACTTACAAGTAATAATTTCATCATGTGTTTCTTTTCCTGCTCCAACACACTGGGCAATTTATTTAAAACTAAATTTCCTTTAGGTGCAGGTGAGAGCCAGGGTTAGGCAACAAGATTTCTGTTGGCTGGAAAAAAAAAAGTTTCTTTCTAACATAAACCTTTCTCTGCTAATAATGCAGATAACATTGCTCGCAAATAAGCTAGAGTGCTGGAGCTGTCACTCTACATTTCTGTGCTATTTTTATATCAGCGGTATTAAAAGAATACTGTGTTCTGTCCCAAAATGTTCCTGCAAACTGCTGTGGAAATGGTTAAACTTTCTTTATGTAAATAGGTAGAATAGTAAAATACATATATAGTATCCACATCAAAATAATTGTGAGCTTCATTTCCCTGGTCATGACGGACTAATGTGAAAATTTCCAGTCCTGAGAAGATTTTTTCATATAAATGGGAAGAATGTGATATTTAACCTGCCATCCGGGTTATCATTAATTATGGCATCTTGCAGTAAATTGATTATCCAGTAAAAGAGTTGCAGAACAAATGTTCAGAAACAGGAAATGTATATCTTTGTTTAATATAGAAGAATTGATTCCCTCTTTACATGTATTCTTATCATATCTTTTTCTTTTGAAGGGCAACTAACCTGGCAAAGTTGCTTATAGGACGTGCACTCCTGTTCAGGAAACAATACTTTTTTGCCGCAAAAATGACTGTAGTGTGCCCTATGCCACCTGTACTGGAAGAGAACTCCTATTGTGGGTGGCCATAATTGGTGACAGACACATGTTCAGAATCAATAATAATGTTTAGCCTTCTAGTGTGGCCACTCTCACTGGGAGCTCCCTCCAGGTGCAGCTGAAATTATGTATTTTTGGGGCAAAATAGTATTCTTTCTCCCAACCTGAGCCCTGAAAACAATTATCCTAACATAATGGCTCTTTAATGTCAATAGGCGCAATGTGAGATAGGAATGCACCAGATCAAAAATTTGATTCAGGACTAAGCCTATTTTAAGAATTTTGCAGGTTTTCAATGTGCAACTTTTTCCTCAGATGCTAGCTTACTCCCTTGCGTTTTTTTCTCAAAAAAAAAAATTGCATGCCAGCGAGAATCACATTGTTCCATTCATTTTAATGAGATTATTCCCACTGACTACTATTTAACCTCACCAGCTTTTACTTGACAAGTTTTTTATTTTGCTACATTTTTCCTCAAATTGTGAAAATAATGCAAACTCGAATTGTGATAAATCAGCCTCTTAAAGTAATATGCCTTTAAAATTCTTTTAAAGGGATACTGTCATGGGAAAACATGTTTTTTTCAAAACACATAAGTTAATAGTGCTACTCCAGCAGAATCCTTAACTGAAATTCATTTTTCAAAAGAGCAAACAGATTTTTTTATATTCAATTTTGAAATCCGACATGGGGCTAGACATATTGTCAGTTTCCCAGCTGCCCCAGTCATGTGACTTGTGCTCTGATAAACGTCAATCACTCTTTACTGCAAGTTGGAGTGATATTACCCCCTGCCTTTCCCCCTCAGCAGCCAAACAAAAGAATAATGGGAAGGTAACCAGATAACAGCTCCCTAACACAAGATAACAACTGCCTGGTAGATCTAGGAACAACACTCAATAGCAGGGCCGGAACTAGGGGTAGGCAGAGTAGGCACGTGCCTAGGGCGCAAAACTGGAGGGGCGCCAGGCACGCACCTTCTGCCTCTCCTACCCCTAGTCCGGTCCCCTCTCTGGCCGCTTGTGTCAGTTTGCGCATGCGCGCTTTCCTTTTTTTTGCGCTGGCTCATGTTTTCGCGCATGCGCGCACACCAGATTCTTTTGCGCATGTGCGCACAACAGACTCTTTTGCGCATGCGCGCGCGGTTTTCCACGCACACCAGGTTTTCTGCGTGTGCGCTGCTGGGGCGCTCCAATCAGCTGGGCTGCCTAGGGCGTCTGCCCAGGCTGGCCCGGCACTGCTCAATAGTAAAAACCAAGTCCCACTGAGACTGATTCAGTTACATTAAGTAGGAGAAACAACAGCCTGCCAGAAAGTAGTTCCATCCTAAAGTGCAGGCACAAGTCACATGACTGGAGGCAGCTGGGAAACTCACAATATGTCTAGCCCCATGTCAGAATTCAAAATTGAATCTAAAAAAATCTGTTTGCTCTTTTGAGAACTGGATTTCAGTGCAGAATTCTGCTGGAGCAGCACTATTAACTTATGCATTTTAAAAAAACATGTTTTCCCGTGACCGTATCCCTTTAAAGTGTTTTTTTGACTTCTAACAAAGTGAATATACAAATTGGGCTTTGGATTTGGTATACAGTCAATTCTTTTGTAGAAGATTTGGTATTTAACGGAATACAAACAATATAGATATGATGCATCCCTAATGTGAGCATTATCTTAAAAACACTTTTAATGCAGCACTGAGCACATTTTTGGCAAACATATATAGAACTTTAATTTCATATAACTGATGCTGAAATCAACCTGGAAAATGTAAAAGTATATTGTTAAAACATCACTGCATGTTTTAAATAATCTGGAAACCTAAGGAAGAAAACATTTGTTTAAAAACAATATCTTCAAATAAAAAAAAAAATGTACACTATTACAGGCATTGTCACCACACCTTTATACCAAATTTGCATTTGGGTTGCTCACCAAAAAGTGAGACTGCTACAAAAATACAACAGAAAAATAGAACCGATAGATAAGAGCAAGTGTGTAAGATTAATTGTGGCAACAGGCCTTGAAATGCAGAAGTTCGCCTTCCAAAACTGCTTACCAGCCCAAATATCTGCCAGGCATGTTTCCCCCTCAGTAGGGGACGGGCTCCTTGATTCTTTGTTTGTCTATACCAGACTATAGAAAATCCTCCATATTAACAGAGTCTTGGCAAGTGGATCAGAAGTTTCATTGGTAGTTGCAGCTGGCAATATGTATAGGGGTATACCTGTTTGAAAAACCTTGAAACTATTCCTATGAGTGACAAATGGCAGTGCATGAACTGCATCTCAGAGGAGCTGCTTTCACATGTTCCCATCAGGCTGCCGTACTGTTTACTGCAATCCATGTGCCTTACAACCAATATAAAATGCATGATCTATGATTTAAGGGGACCGGTCACCCAGACACAAAAATCTGCGTAATAAAAGTCCTTTTTATATTAAAGATGAAATTAAATTTCTATTTTTTATTAAAGCATTCACAGCTGTTGTAAGCTCATTTAAAAAAGTCAGCTGTCAATCAAATACTGTCTGCCCCTCCTCTATGCCTTAGGCATAGAGGCGGGGCAGACATTACTTTCACTTTCCATTCAGAACTTCCTAGATGTCACTGCTCTTCCCACATTCCCTTTTCTCTTCACCGTTTAATTGTGTAACCAGAGCATGGGGATGGACATCAGGTCCCCCATTCTGGTGCACAAACAAGATTCTGAGATGATGCAAGGCTTGCCTTAATAACAGTGTCCACAAAATGGCTCCTGCCTGCTTGCTATAATTTAGCACTTCCAGACTGAAGGAAATAAGATTCAAATAATTGATATAGTGTCATCAAAGTTCAATTTGCTTGACTAATGTGATAAAATAGGATTTTGAATATTTTTTTTGGGTGACGGGTTCTCTTTAATATTGGATAAACACAGCTCTACTAGTTTCAACAACAGTTGCGTAAAGTATTAGAAGCCATTCTGTAGTCCACTAAGACTAATTTGAAATTTTAGTTAATCATAAATGCTTGCATTTTTGGAGAGAAATGTTTTACAAAATACAGAAAAAAAGCCCATGATAAAATGTTATAAATGCATTGCTTTCTTGTACAGCACTGTTGTACACATTTACAGATATAGGGCCAGATTCAATTCAGTGAGAAAAAGGTTTATAGCGTGAAAACTCATGGACAACATTCAGTTTAAGATTCAATTATATTCAAAAAAACTTCTCACTAAATGATCACATTAAAACTCCATTGAGGGGGAAAAACTAAACTGAATTTGGAGAGAAGATTTTGAATTGAATTTCATCCATGAGTTTTTAGGTGATAAAATATGAGCTAACTTTTTCTCACTGAAATTTATCTGCCCCAAAGTATATGAAGTTCTAATGGCAATGGCAATCAGACATGTTTGATTACAGAGGGGTAAATACTTGCTGGAGTAGTAGAGAATTGTGTTTAAAAAAAAAAAAAAAATCTGGCACTTTTGGTTCCTCTTCAACACTTTTGGATAAGCTAAAAAGTTAAAGGAATTGTAACACCAAAAAATAAGTGTTTTAAAGGAAAGTCAATAAACTGGTCTGTTCCCCTGCATTGATAAAACTTGCACATTTGCTTCATAAACACAACTATAGTTTATACAAACAAGCTGCTGCATAAGCACGGGGGCAGCCATTTAAGTACAGGATACTCGGTAGTTAAGAGATATGTTTTGAAGAATTTCATTGTATACAGATCTTATCTGTAATCTGCTGTGTAACCTGTGCCTTTTCTTTTTTTTCAGCTCGGAATGGCTGTCCACATGGCTACACAGTAGCTTGTTTATATAAACCATAGTTTCTTATGTTTTACCAGAGCAACACGACAGCACATTATATTTTCATTATGGTAAAACAGTTTAAATTTTTGGTGTTACTGCATTTTAAGCACAGTCTTTGCACAGTCCCAATGTATTTGCATGCTCCCAAGTAACCAGGTGCACTGCATAAGCCAGGGAAGGGAATTGGAAGGGATATTCCTCTGTTAAGCACTACTAAAAGATAATGTAGGAATGTGAAAATCTTAGACACCCTTACACTTTACAGACAGGCACATCCCTAGTAATATGGACACCTCAGTGGGTCCTTATGGGGACCTTGTGCTTATGTAACCCCTGTAGTTCACACAGTGTACACCAGATGGCACTGTGCCAGAGTATAAAAGGTTTAGGAACCATGTGCTCTGGGTCCATTGCTTTAGCCCAACCAAGCGGGCTGGAAGGGAATGGGTGATGCTGACCCTAGGCGCCTTGGCCCTAGTAATTAGACAGCTATACTCGTTTTATAGATCGCTCTAGGAGTGATAGAGAGGTTATTTAGTTGAGCAGCTCAAGGCTCCGCCGAGGAGATTAGAGGGATTAAGATCCCAGGGTATTACTGACCCAGAGTAAGGAACCAAGTGTTGAGATAGGGATGTCAGGAGTTCCCCTAGTCTGCCACTGGAAGATATCCTGAAAACTGGGCAATACCCATCACATGCTGTCAACTTACTCTCTGCTGTATATTCCCTAGACTGTGGGGATTCAGCCTATACGTGCTGTGAGTATATGCTTCCTTTATGCTGCTGTGTATGTTCTATACTCCCTTGTGGATCAATGTGCTAAATGATCTCTGTGCTATTGTTCAATAAATACTGTTCTTGGTTCAACTGTTAAAGAACTACTGGCGCCCATCATTGTGCTATCGCATCAGGTTACAGTTACACTACACCCTTGCCTCCACCCCGCTGCGAGGGCTTACCCCTGAGAAAGAGAGCTCATCGGTGGTCTCAGCCCACCAAGGAACGTAGCTAAACTGTCCTAGCACAAGTCAGTTTACTATAGCGCTACAATAGGAATAAAGTTTATGTGCAGTTTTAAATGTCTTTACACATCCTAAGGTCGGTCACATTTGCAAACTACGTCAAAAAATATAAAACTTAGAGTGCAGAATTCAGTTTGGCTAGATGCCATCCTAGTAGTTTAAAGATAATTCAAAACATGATATTTCTGTGGTTCTCTAGAGACTGTAAAATATTTATTCACTTGATTCTTTTGGTGCTCGCCTGCATCTTAGATAGAAACATGTAACCTTAGACATATGAACTTAAATATTTCCAAAGCCAAACATCATGCCTTCTGCATTAAAAAAATGGGGGTATATACTCGAAAATTTACAGCAGCACAATCACCTTTCAAATATATACATAAAGGCAGCAGTATACTTATAAATAAAAGCGTGCGGGGTTGCAGACATTTTTCAGAACTTGCATTTGCTACCATTCCAACCAGTTCAATAGCCTTCTATGGAAAAGAAATATACAAACAACATGGGACATTTTATCCTTGCGAAGGGGAAGCTTTATGAGCAGCCTGAACAATGAGATTGATTACTGAGGAAAAAATGAGAAACGTTAGGTATGTGAATTAGGATGTGTTAATTTCATGCACTTAGGAACACACACTCACACCCCACAGAAGTAGAAGTAGTAGAGGAGGAAAACACTACATGTGTAGGGGTAGAAATATTTGTTACATCATGATGCTGGCTGGCGATGGAGGGTTGCCGCCTTAAAGCCCCCTGAATGGAACTTCCACTCTGGAAAGCATTCACTACATCCATCTGCAAGGAATCAGAGAGTGTGACAGCTTGCTCAGCAAGAGAGAGAGAGAACAAGAGAAAGGACCATCCCATCTACAACAAATAAAAAGCAAAAAGAAAAGGCACTTTTATAGAGCAGCTAACAAAAGTTACACTGATGAAAGCTATGGAGGATTAGGTAGCACTTAGAAATTCTTGTACTGAAGATGCAGCCAGGTAGACATCTCACTCACACCAGTCATGTACGACTAAATAAATCTGACAAAAAAAAACTACAGTCCTTATAACACACCCTCAGTCCCCTTAACTTAGTCCCTCATTCAAGACCATACCTGAGTCTGAATTCTGTTTAGGCCCCTAAACCACAAGATCTGACCACGGCGTAACTCTCTCTCTGCATGATCAATCTCCTCCGCATCTTCAGCAAATTCCTCTTCAGGAATGTCATCCTTTTGTGTTCCGTGGCCTGCTTCTTTAAGGAACTTTAACCGACTGGTTGGAATTGTCGTAACCAGCTAGAAAATTAGAAAAAACTTTGAATAAAATAGAAAAATCTCTAAAAATGATGCAAACAAATGTTAACATTGAGGAAAAAAAGAAATGCATGTTTGTATCCAGCAAGAGATTAAAATGAGGGCTTATGTAACTGTCCTATAAAGCTAATTTCACAGGGTTACGCGATAAACGTAAACTTTAACTGTTCCTTAAATGTTGGAATTTTCTTTATATGCAAAGTTTTGCACATAAACTCCCCCAGGGATCCAGTGGGGGTTGTGACAAACATCCCAGATGGTACTTTTCAACTGGTTTACTGGACAAATATAACAAATAATATTGACATTCAAAGACCATTTCACTATGGTAAATTATTACAAAAAATCAACCTAAGTGAGTTCTTTTGACCACAGGGTTCTTCAAATATAATATCCTAGTGCTACAGATGACCAAGAGGCCCATTTATCAAAGTCTGAATTTATCTCAATATTTTCTGAACTACTCTGACCAAATCCGCACAGGGTTTTTTCCCTTATTTATCCATCCACTTTCCCGAAAAATTCTGTGCGGGGTAAAAAAAAACTCATTTTTTTCAGATTTTTGCCGAAATCCACAAAATATTCAGGTTATTGCACGAAACCCAGCGCAGATCAAGATATCTATGGGACTTCTCCCATTGACTTACATGTAACCTCGGCAGGTCTGAGATGCCGGAATTTTGGATTCTGACTTTTTAGATCCTCTGGGTATAGTAAATCCTGAAAAATTCAAAAATTTTTTTTTTCTAATAAAAATTTGAATTTTAAAGAAATTAAATAATTTTTGGGGTTTTTAGCATTCAGACTTTAATAAATAACCTCCTAAAGTTCAGATAGATATGAAGATGCTTATGTCAACTCATTATGAAGAACTGCAGGACGCTAGATGGATATTATCATAATATCATGATATTGTGATACTAAGCTCTATAGTTAGTATAGGTATGGGTATATAGAATTTAATTAAAAGTAGAGAGAGTTGTGTGTATGGATGCTGGGTTTTCATTTGGAGGGGTTGAACTTGATGGACTTTGTCTTTTTCTCAACCCAATTTAACTATGGAACTATTATTAACCTATCAATGCATAGAAGCTGTTCCTATGCAAACTGTTAAACACCTATTGGAGACGAGATAACAGCACAGTTTTAGATTTCTCAAACAGATATGAATGATTTGGAATTTTAACCAATCCTAACATGTGAAGGCTTAATGCTACTACTTTCTCTTAGATAGCTGCTTGAATGCTGACAAATAGAAACTACTTGCTACAGTAGTCTCCAAGACTCAAACTCCAAGTCTCCAGAAAAGGGTCCCATGATGCTTTTTACTGCAATTTATATACTGGGGTCTGAAAAAGTGTGTGTGCTTAATACTCTAGCACCTTTGGGAGGTCATGATATAGCAAGAAGTGAAAGTGTGCACTTTCCACTGATTTCTAAGGTACTGTATACGGTCAATAATACTTCCCTGCATGTGGACAAACATGTGATTTCCAAAACAGTCATGCACAATTTTCTGGTGGACATTTTTCATTTCTTCACTATAAACTTACTTAATTGACAAAACTGCTCTGAGACTTAAAACTAAAGTGACATTATTACCTGTCCCCAAAGTAATGTTCCCATTCCTAGGAAAATAGTCCATAACCATTGATCTACTGTAAGTTCGGTACAACTAAAAGGCTTTCCACCAAACTGAACAATTACAATCTATAAGAAAGAGGAAAAAAATGTTACATACAATATATACATATCGCTGCACAGAGTTACAAGTTCAGGCTTCTTCTAAAGAATTCAGAAGTACTTCTGGTATAAAGAAACAGCATGGAATCCCCCTGCTGCTGTGAGCATGTGTGTCTGCATCAAAAGCAGGATCTGTTAGCTACAGAATAAGAATAATCCGGACCCCCCCTCCATTCAGTGTGGCTTTGCTTTTCATGTCTGGCTGCACTATTCACTTAAGTATCGGTTCCAGGAACTCTTATGTGGCGAGAAGAATAGTTTCAATCTTTTTTTTTTTGGCTGTTATACATTATAAAGACACTTCAGCACTTCTGCTAAAGATTTAATTCAGGCTATACAATTTACACCTGCATAAATATATTCTTAATATTCTTCAGAATCTAATACAGATCAAAATACATTGCACAAGCTATACAGTATATATTGATATATCTTACCTGTATAATGAAAGTACCTATCACAATGCTGCAGAAGATGATATTATTATATATCCCTTCAAAAACATTCCTTTCACCATGAATCTTTCTGGCATTTATCTCATTAAACAGCTGCATCATAACAAAGGTATTAAAAACGATGGTATAATGCTGTGAAGGAGGAGCGTGAAGAGGTGCATTTCTTCCACTGTCAATGTCAAAAATTTTTTCACCTTAGAAAACAAGAGATTTTTTTTACTTTAACAAAATACAAAAAAAAAAGTACATATTCACATGGCAAACACAACCCGTAACAAAGCATACTTCACAGTGTGATAATTAAATCGCTCCCAATTAAATTGCACAAAGCTGATTTACTGCGAAGTCTCATTACATAGCGTACACTGTCTGCACAGGTGCATACTACAAATGGGCACACAAATATAGCAGCAGTTGATTCACTAAGTACTTTTGCCATTTCACACCAATATATGGAAGTGAAGACTGTTTACGCTTCACAGCAATTACTTTGCATATTATGGAAAAATGTGGAAGACCATAGTTTCCCACATTTCATAGTTTGGTTTACATTTCATATACTGAATATGCAGTGCACAGCAACACTTATTAAAATCTTTTATAAATGGAAATTTAAAACGAAGAAAAGATTCTGATAGAACTGCTCATAGACTGGTCAGTTTTGCAAATGAAATCCCCAGTATCAATGCAAAGGACCTACATGAAGGTTTTATTCCATCCAAGTGATGGATCCTGGGATTTTAAAGTTCTCTACTTTCCAGAGAATCTGGGCATCACCAAAAATGTCTGCTCCAGCTTACATTAATATCTGCAGGTTGGAACCATGACTTTCTCATCATCACCATCATCATCATTTATTTATATAGCGCTGTCAAGATACGTAGTGCTTTAACAGCATTACCTCTTCCCCATAGAGAGCATTTTTGTAAGTACCCCAACTTGTTCCATATTTTTTAAACTACCTGTGAACACCCCTTCTATTTGCTGAAAGCTAAAGACATGGTGATTGGTCCTCAGACTGTCTGGAAAGCAGAGATTTTAGAACCCATCACTTCAACATGGAAGATAAAGAGATTGGGGATATCTCAATGGGGAATATCTGTATAAGTCAGATGCAGACCATCCTCATTTCTTCTCTGAGTCTGAGAAATCACGTATGTTTGAGGATATCCATTATGATTAGGGGTTTTGTAGCAGAAGTAAATATTGTTTGGGGTAGAGGGAATCATTTTTTCAACAATTTTTTGCTTAGCTTTTTGTTCAGAAGCTTTTAACTTTGGAAGCTGAATGAGAAACTGGAAAATGAAATGGAGAGAGCCATAGTATAAAGTTAAGTAATAATAAAAGGAATACATGGCAATTTTTTTGAATGCCAGGGTCAGTGGCCCCCTTTGGATAGCTGAAAAGAGGCAAAATAGAAATGCAAATAATTAAATAACTATAAAGAACAAAAAATAAGGACCAACTGAAAAGTAGGCCATTCATTAACAAACGAAAAATTAACATGCAGGCGAAACACCCCTTTAATATGTAAAAGGTTTAAAAGAATATTTAGCAACACTTACCAGCAAACAAAAGGGTAAAAACTACGACTAACTGGTAGACTGCATGGCCCAATATATTTTTCATCATTGTGCGAGAAATTAGAGGTTTATTTCTACCATAGGGTTTCCTTAATAAGAGAGACTCCGTTGGCGGCTCTGTCGCCAGAGCAAGAGATGCTAATGTATCCATAATCAGATTTACCCAAAGCATTTGAACAGCTTTAAGAGGAGAGTCCTGAAATAAAATACAATCGATAACATTAAACAGATTCTGCTAGTTTGAAAGAAGCTGGTGTCAATTTTTTTCTCTACAGTTCATTCAAAATAAGAATGCTGAGCAGAATCATCCAACTTGCTATTTCCCTGTTGGTGAAAGGCATCCTTTCAGCAATCAATGACAATACTGCGGGATGCTGGGTAGAGTATTTTGCAAACGTCCTTCCAAATTTGAGCTTCCTCTCCAGCTACAGGTTCGGGCGATGCACCCGAGCCACTAGATTCATTTGGTGAGTGCTTCCCCTTTTGAAGATATATGTATTTTAAAAGTTTCTGAAAATTGGTAAACTATTTTGTACTAAAAACTTGCAAAAAGTCATTTTGGGAAAAAGGCAATTACATTGCCACCAACACATTAGTGTGCATAATGTACTGTGCATGTACTGTGAAGCCTGATGGTGGCAGCATTGTGTTTTGGATATTTTGCTACTGCTTCGAATATATATTTTCAGCTGATACATTAGTGCAAACAACTGATCATAGCATGCATTTGCACAAACTTAAAATACATTAAAAATTTAATAGATTTGTGAATGCCCTAGGAAATCCTGTTTTAACTCAGCAACTACATCTGCAAATAAAAGTTTATAGTAAGATCTTAAGACTATCATTTACCCCTATGGCCATGCATTTTTACAGATCTGCAGAACCGTAACTATTTTGAGTGTGTAGTAAGAGAGACCTATCCTGTCAGGACTCTGTTGCCAAAGTGCAACCTGGACATACAGTATTTCATGGACTTTTATAAATTGTTGGTGTGCCAAACTGCCATGTATTGATATAAATAAAAAAAAAAAAGGAAAGAGAGAGAGAGATTTATCAGATCCAAAAATTAAACCATTAAAGGCCCCTTTTACTATATGTGGGGCTCCATGCAAAATGCATGAAAAAAAGATTCAGAGAGCCCTGTTTTTGTACTTTATCTCACTGGTTGCTCCATGAGGTGCAGCACTTTAAATTCCTAGACTACAGTGCAAAGAGCTGCACAGCACTTCAAATTTAGTGCTTCCTTATTTCAGAAACGCTTCATTCAGAGGTAAAGTGGTGTGCAGCATGTAAGTATTGTCTTGACAACAGAATCCGAATGGTGGGGGAAAGCCCTGCACACGGGTGAACTGCACCTGACAGCGTTGAACATGGGCCAATGGTCTAAATGATCGGTCTGCTGTCCATCCTGCTCTTGTAATTGCATATTATGATACATAAGTCCTTAGAACGTTCATGCAAACACAACAAGAACTGGTTTAAAAACCAAACTGTCCTCTTACCCAAATATAAAATTTCACAAGTTTCACCAAGACACTACTTTTTTGCCGTTACGTTTCATTTGAGTTTAAAGGGGGAACTATCATGAAAATAAAATAAGCTTCAGCATACTGAAATGAGAAACTTTCTAAATACAATCAATTAAAATAAATTTTTTCACTCTCCCCCTCTCAGCATTTGTTTCTCTTCATTCTGACTTCATGCAGGAGTTGGGTGTCAGATAGTCACCCCTACGCTGTGTGTGATGGCACATGCACGGACCTCACGTCACACGTGAAGTCACTTCCGCAAACCAGCCCGGCACCCTACCCTGTTTTTTTTTTTTTTTTAATTTCATAAAATATTTATAGGCACCCAAATGCCGCCCCCCAAAACCTGCCGCCCTAGGCACAGGCCCTCGGGTGCCTTAATATAAATACTGTTCTGAATATATCTTATAGGGGATGTAGCAGGTGTATTAGAGCACATTCAAACACAAACAAAATCTAACAAAATAACCTAATAAGCTTCTGCACAAATTCTGCATGTAGAGAGACATGATGCCTGATGAATTTAATAGAGTGAGCTCTAATACATCTTCTAGGCAAAAAGAGCCCCCCCATATGATATATTGGATCTACCTGTCAATAACTTTCTGACACCCAAGTGCTACATGAAGAAAGAATGAAGGGAAACAGATGCTGAGAGACGGATAGTGAAGTTGAACTTTATTATTTCAGAAATGGTACAGAATATTTAATTGATTATATTTAGTTTTTTATTTCAGTATGCTGAAGCTTATATGAAATTTTCATTTTCGAGATAGTTCCCCTTCAACATAAGCAGCTAAACAAGCGACGTAACCTACCTGTGTAATGCAGGCTCCTGTAAAAGCGACAATGACAGCAACCACATTAACAGTAAGCTGAAACTGAAGAAATTTTGAGATACTGTCATAGACATTTCTTCCCCACATCACTGCTTTCACAATGCTAGAAAAGTTGTCGTCCGTTAGAATAATATCAGACGCTTCTTTTGCAACATCTGTTCCAGCAATACCCTATAAGGAAATTGACAACAATCAATTTAAAACAATGCATACAATAATACTTATGAGATTATAAATACAGAGTGTTGCCCTAATAATCATTTGTGTGGGTTATATTTTTTAAAGTAATCTGTATGTTTGATGTACAAACCGTTTTGTACAGCAATATGTTGCCGCTTTAAACATAATAATGCAGTTTTTTTTTAACATTCCTCAAATCAACCTTTTAACTATATATACTGTATGTATATATATATATATATATATATATATATATATATATATATATATATATATATATATATATATATATATATATATATATATATATATATATATATATATATATAATATATATATATATATATATATATTCGGCAATTCTCAGAGTCCTACAGCCGAGCTTCCAGCTGCATGCAGGACTGACAGACATGCTGGAATGTCTTATTATCCAACATGCTGGATGCTGGTGATGCACACAAAAAAGCGACAGGGTTTAATAGAGGGCCAGTAACCAGGGATGAGAGTGTCATTTTTGTTTGCGAGGCTACCAATAGTCTGTTTTCCATGAGCGAGCTTATAACATACTAATATATGTTGTTTTTTTTTGGGGGGGGTGCTAAGCTTCCCAAATAGTCATTATTCCCCATCTTTTCCCTTAGAAGAGGTGAGACTAGAGAAGGATTCTTTATTTAACATGACAAGATCAATGCTTTTTACACTACAAAGAAGCCTTAGATGAAAATGCCTCTAAACAAATGTTGATCCCTTTGTAGGAGGAAAACCACCACCATGCAGCAGGACAGAAAAACATATAACTAAACTGGTGCTTCATGCAAAGTAAATACAAATGAGGAAAATAGCTGCTCACTTGCTATACAATGATCACCTGAAAACAGATACTGTGCAACACAATTCTGAAGCTGAAATGACATCTCGTGTTTGATAACATCACTTAAAAAGAAACCGTGTCAAATGTCAAACTCCCTATGCTGTTTAAGGAGGAGGAAAGGCATCATGTTGGAATTACCACCATTGATATTCCACATGCTGCTGTATGAACGGCAAAGTGCTTTCTCTAGCAACACATCACTTCTGCACCAGCACCTATAATGTTCTGGTCTTATTTTAGATTCTCTACGTCACAAAGCTCTAATGATTGCAACAATCAGCATCTGATCATCTATACCGTACATATACCACAGATTATGATAATTAACTAGAAGCATAGGTTTGACATAACACAAACAGGACTTTATCCTGGATCATACATACATTCATTTTTTAAAACGTTAGTGTCAAATAAGATTTATAGTAATTAGTACAGGTATGGGATCAGTTATCCAGAAAGCTCAGAATTATGGAAAGGCCATCACTTCATTTTATCCAAATTTTTAAAAATGATTTCATTTTCTCTGTAATAATGAAACAGTACATTGCACTTGATCCAAACTAAGATATAATCAATTCTTATTGGAAGCAAAACCAGCCTATAGGGTATTTAATGTTTACATTATTTTCTAGTAGACAAGGTACGAAGATCCAAATTAAGGAAAAATCCGATGTGAAAGAGGATCAGGTAAGATAAGGGACACCTTAGCAATTCACTTGAATAGCCAGAAACTTACAAGCAGCCAACGAAAAAGCAGAGGTAAGCATACAGGTTGCTCAGACCTTATCAGTCAAAAGCTACAGGCCAGATACAGCTCTCAAGTTTAAGGGTAAGGTCACACGGTGCGTTTCGGGGAGATTTAGACGCCTGGTGACTAATTGTCTCATTTTTGGGGCGACCAATCTCCCCGAAAGCCTTCCCTCACTGGCTAAAATGAAAATTCGCCAGCGCTAATCACAAGCGGCGATTCGTTTTCCGAAGTCGCCCCAAGTTTCCTTTTGAGTGAGGGGAAGGCGTTCGTGGAGATTGGTCGCGGCAAAGACGAGGCCATTAGCTGGCAGGTGACTAAATCTCCCCAAAATGCTCAGTATGACCTTACCCTAGAGGTCCGCAATCACTTTATTCAAGTGCTAAAAGTTCCTCTCTCTCTCTTTTTTTAACAAAACAGTTATTATGACTCTTAGAATTATTTTTATATGAATATATAGCCTGCATACCTCCCAACATTTTGGAAATAGAAAGAGGGACAAAAAAATTGGAGCTTGAAGCGTGGTGACCATTTTTATGGTCACACCCCCTAATTACCATGTTCATTTTACAAAATTTGGCAGGTTATGAAAGTTTGAACATATTTCTGTGGCTTTTTTCAGTGATTACAGTTTTGCTAATGAAGGTGAATTGCCCCTTAAGAAGCTTTGCATGACACTGGGCACTTGGGTCAGATTTCGAACAGATAATGCAGACAAGTAAATCCACCCTGTGTGTGTAGTGAAATAAACATATTGGTTAAAAAAATAAATTAAAATAATTTACTGTATGTGAAAAAGTCAGGTTGTAAGAAAAAAATCAACAAAAGTTTACCATAGCAAAGCCAACATCTGCTTTCTTCAGTGCAGGACCATCATTTGTCCCATCACCAGTCACAGCTACTACTTGCCTCTGCTCACAAACTGTACTGTCGATGATACCTGAAGGTAAAAAGCAAGTGTTGGTAATAATAACAACGCAAGAACAGAAATTAAAAAGCATGTTTGTGAAGTTCTGTTTCTCACAACCATTTATTCAGCCTTCCTAGTGTATTGGAATACGTTAATATGATACAGATATGATGTTTATATGAAGGTAAGCATTTGGTAGAATAATACACCATGGCTTTATCTTCCACATAGGTTTCATTAACCGGCTGCTGTCATGTCAAAAAATATTTCTTGCAACAAATAAATTACACAATGCAAATGCAAAACACCAAGACAAGGGTGATACACATCTAGTGATTGGTATGGTTCAAAGCTGAAACTATCTTTAAAAAATTATTTTTCTGGATATTTAAAAACATCCCTCTGTCGATGACTGCAATGACATGACCATGTACATCACTGTGGAAAATAATATAGTTATAACCCCATATCCATGACAATAAGCTCAGTCAATTATCTGTTCTAATTTTTGGCAAACCCCTCTGATTGCCATAAAGGGATTACTGAAACGTTTTCTGACTGACTATTGACTGTTAATTATACTAAGAAAGAAAGGGTTGTTGCAAACAGGCCATTTCAATTCCCTATTCTTGTGGATCTGCTCACATTGCATTGGCATCAATGAAGAGTGCTCTGGGTTGTCTTTGATAAGCAATTGTCAGCCAAAAACATGCACTGCTGGGTTAAGAAGTAGTGAGGTGCAGTAGTAAACTCTCTGGATCTGCATCAGTGCTTTGGAATACACAATTTCACTTCTCATCACAAGCTGACAACAGTTTCTATTTTATAAATCAAGATGACAAATTTTTATTTTTAGAAAAAAAATTACAGTTGACTGTTTAAAACATTAGTGCTGCATTTAATGTAACACAATATGTTCTTACCTTTAACCAGTGTATGTTTATCAGTAGGAGAAGATCTAGCAAGAACACGAAGTTTAGGCCAAATTTTGTCTATTCGTTCTTGTTCGATCTGTCGCACAATAAAGAAAGTCAAGAAACACAACCTACAATGAGATTTATAGATTTAACTGCAAGATATAAGCATAGGTACCTCTCCTTTTTCGTTTCGTATTCGCCTGTTAAATTCTTTGCCTTCTACACAAAGGAAATCTTCTCCGGGATGCAGAATGCCACACTTTGTTGCAATTGCACGGGCTGTATTTATGTTATCCCCTGTAACCATTCGTACAGTTATACCAGCACGCTGACATTTTCGAATTGCATCTGGCACCTGGAAAAGATGCCACAAATATTCATCACTAATCACACCGGATTATTAAGAACATTCTGATAATTATGCCATTGGTTATGATCAAGAAATGTACAATAGAATTTTACTTTACCAATGTTTATTATTTTTGGGAATTAATAAAATGTCTAATCTATTGGCAGATGGGGCAGTTTCAGATTTCAGATCAGTATGACGTGCTTTTTGACTTGACTTTGGTGTGGTGTATATCATGAAATGTAAATGTGGCATAAATTATATAGGAAAAACCTTGAGGGAATTCCGATGTAGAATATTGGAGCACGTTGGTGATGTAAAACATAAAAGAAATACATTGGTAGCCAATCATATGCACGGAGATGCAGAAAACGCCATAGTGGGCTTTAGAGACGTGCCCTGGCACTTATGCCCCGATGAAGCCGATTTAATGGCAAAACGCATATAGTGGCACAGATGGATGGTGGTGTGGCTAGCTCCCATCCTCTCCCAATGTAGATAGGCAGGAATGTCTTAACAGAAACAAATGGAAGGGTGAGGGGAGCCACGAAACTAATAGAGCACACAGAATCACTTATTGTATGATTCAACTTGACTATTTATTGTAGCAGTCAAACTGTGTAATCGCCTTCCACCGTAAGCATTTTTTAGATGTGTATTTGTAAGGGACAATATTCTGCACTGCATAGAAGATTAATATGCAGTGGGTCTATTAACTCGTTGTACATGTTACAGCACAGCACATAATTTATATATGAAAGTTCGTTTAAGGGGGTTATTTATTAAAGTCTAAATGCTAAAAACTCGAAAAAAATTTGAGTTTTTTTTTTTACTATAAAATCCGAATTTATTTCACATTTTTCAAGACTTCTTATACCCCAAGGATGCAAAAAGTCAGAATCCGAAAATCTGCCATCTCAGACCTGCTGAGGTTGTATATAAATCAATGGCAGAGGTCCCTATACTATTTGGAAGTTTCTGTGGTCTGCGCTGGAATTAGCAAAACTCAAAAATTCTGACTTTTTGGGAAAGCCCGAAAAAAAATCATGCAATTTGGGGGGGGAAAAACTCAGAGCAAAAACCCGAAAGGTAAAAATTTTTTCTATTTTATTGAGTTTTTCCCCCAATTATATCAAGCATTTTTAATAATAAATAAGGTCAAATAGTGGATTCTAGTTTTGTCTGACTTTATTTAAAATAAAATATCAGAAAAATTTGGATTTTGAGAAATAACTCCAGGGTAAGAATTTCTAATGAGAGTTGCCATCTGAACTGGTTTGCTAAAGGTAATAGGAATGCACTGCGTATCTTGTCGGCGCTATATATATATAAATGATGATGAATGCACGTGTGGTGAAAAAGCGTCTTAATCTTTTTGCTTCATTATTTGTTAAAAGTGTTACATTATGGGTCAGATTTACCCAAGTGTGAATTTAGAACTCACTCACTTTCTATTCATTCCTATGGAATTTTTAAAAGCATAATGGTGAACTCTATTGATAAATACAATTTAAAAAATCCCATAGGAATGAATAGAAAGTGAGTTTTTCTGTGGGGAGTTCGAAATTCACACTTTGATAAAGTTGTAGCGCCCAACCTTCCCAGCTATAGTCAGGGGATCCCACTGGTGGCTAATAAAAGGGCAACCAAGTTTGGAGTTTTACTTTGAAAGCAGCAAGTAAGTTGCAGGTAAACCTTAGTCCCTTTGTAAAATGTATAATGAAGCAATAGAATTCTTAATGAATCAGATGCAAGTTGAGTGTAGGAACTGGCCAGATATGGGATGACTTGACATAGTTGGCCAGCTTAAATATATTGCAATATATGGACAAACAATCCCTGTTTTGTTTTAAGGGTAAGGCATTGTTTAGTAGCGGTTTACACAAAATGTCTCAATGGCTTAAATATATTGATAATGGGTTGAGTGCAGAGGGCCTCTTGTATGGGTCTATATAAATGTGTCCCTATATACACAAACCTGTGCATGAGAGAATATTTTCAATTTACTGTATTTGCTCACCTTATATTTTTGTCCTTTTTGACTTATCATAAGCATATGTTTTAAGCTCTACATTTGCCAAAACAGAGAGTGTACATGTGTACTATGGGCCAAGTATAAAAGCATAAATGCTGCTATTAAATATAAGTACATGATTAGTTTACAACAGAAGAAGGTTAAAGTGCAAAATACTGCAATAACCCTGCCAATACTGCAAACGCAAAAGTTTGGAACAAATGGCCGTATTAACAAGTGGTTGTGTTAACACAGCCTCCCACGGAATAATTTTTTTCTTCGTTTTTAATTAAACTGCTTATGATTAAGGATCCGCAATACATTTGTCCATCCTGCTAACACAACGCAACCATGCTGTTTGCTAGCAGTGCATTACAAGGTACTGACTCATTCTGGTATCAACCAGTTAGAAACAGGGGAATCCCTCTCCATTTACCCTTTGATGTGAAGCAGGAGTCCATTAGGCTAGGGGCAAGCAACATGAATTCTCTTCAGGCCGAAAATCCACTGCTCCCATTCTCTTCTTTAGGTACTGTGGATTGCAAAATATCTGCCTGCACCCAAGTGGAGGTGCATGATTCTGGGTGTAGGCATCACTGCAGATGAGGGGCAGTGGAGCAGAGGATTCTCAGCCTGTGTTTCTCCACGGACCGAGAGTGTATCTGTACACTAGCAATTTTAATTATCTACCTCTCAAGGACCAACCACAGAGTATCTTCGATTTCCCGGTTTGCCCTCTTTAGCTCAAGAAAAAAACATATGATTTAAAGAATGGGCTTATTCAGTATAAGCTCTACTCAAGTTAATGCTGATCTATAAGAGCACATTAGCAGACATTGATATGCACTATAGTATTTAACTTACTTCTGGTCTGACTGGATCTTCTATTCCAACAACGGCAATACAGGTGAGACCAGTAAGAATATCATTTTCAGTTTCCCAGTCAGGCTCTTGCTCTCCAGCAGGAAAATCCCGATACGCCAGACATATTGTCCGCAGCCCTTCTGAAGCCATAGGCTCAATAACCTGTTTAACCATATCATCTCGGTCTCTTGGTCTGAATATTTTGGCCTCACCATTTATACCTAGTATTTTGAAGCACCTAAAAGAAAACAAAAAGTAAAATATGACTTAAGAAAGCATATAATACAGATGAATCATTTAATATATTTATCACACGGCACTTAAACAAGAAGAAAACCCTAAAAATTAATGTGGCTAAAAATGACATTTTATATACTGAACTTATTGCACCAGCCTATAAAGTTTCAGCTTCTTAATAGCAGCAATGATCCAGGACTTCAAACTTGTCACAGGGAGGTCACCATCTTGGAAAGCTTAGGGGTTGTCACAAATTATCCAGCAGAAAATGAGGTTGGTCTGTCATATAAGCTGATGCTACAAGGCTGATTATTAAATTCTGATGCTAATTGCACTTCTGAGCTGCCATATAGTAATTATCTGTATTAATCAACCTTATAGTGTGACATTTCTATTCTATGCAGGCACGGATTTGTGGAAAGGCGTAATATCAAAGGCTATTGTGATACTAAGCTCTATAGTTAGTATAGGTATATATAATTTAATTAAAAGTAGGGAGGGGTGTGCGTATGGATGCTGGGTTTTCATTTGGAGGGGTTGAACTTGATGGACTTTGTCTTTTTTCAACCCAATTTAACTATGTAACTATGTAAGGCCCGGGCCTAGGATGGCAGGATTTTAGATGGCGGCATGCTGGCCAACCACATCCACAGTGGTTCAAAAACACTGGGAATTTGCAGAATATAAGATAGTTTTTTCAATTCCCCAATCCCCATTGCTCTAGTCCCGATGATGAAAATTTGCAAGAATAAAGGGGAGGGGACAGGGTGACGAACAGCAGATGGTCTAGGGGTGCCCGCTATGTAAATCCAGCCATGATTCTATGTGTACTGTAAATTGTGAGTGGGTCCCTAAGCTCATTAAGTGACAGCAGCACAGAGCATGTGCAGTGAATCAGCAGAAAAGAAGATGGGGAGTGACTGGGGCATTTTGGAGACACAGATCTTTACTGCTAAGGGCTAGTCCACACGGGGAGATAGCGACGCGTTTGCGGTCGCGGCGACAAAGCGCCGCGACAGTCGCCGCGACCGGCGCAGGAGACAGTTTTGTATGGGCGCCTATGTAAAAACGCCTGTGCTAACCACACGAGGCGATGCGCTTTTCAACAGTCGCCTGAAAAAGCCTGGCGAGGCATTTTCAGGCGACTGTTGAAAAGCGCATCGCCTCGTGTGGTTAGCACAGGCGTTTTTACATAGGCGCCCATACAAAACTGTCGCCTGCGCCGGTCGCGGCGACTGTCGCGGCGCTTTGTCGCCGCGACCGCAAACGCGTCGCTATCTCCCCGTGTGGACTAGCCCTAAAGGGCTGTGGTTGCCTTGGGCTGGTACAGAAGCCCAAAACATAATGTATACCATTTCTACCTACTTCTTTAGTTAAGCTTTATTTCTCTTTTAATCTCTGGATATTTATACTTTTATAATGTTTGTCCTCTGTGTGTGTGTATCTGTGTGCGTGTGTGTGTGTACTTCACTAGATTAATACATTAAAGTGCTGCTTATACTACTATACTATATAAAGTTATATAAGTTATGCATACATACATATGCTGTAAGGTGAAATACTAAGTATAATTTTTTGATATTTTTTTTCTGTTATAGTATTCCGTACCATTTTCCAAATTAAACATTTTTAAAAATGAAAATTTCTAAACTAAAACGTCAAATTAGTCAGCATTCAGTCAGTGCAGGTTAATTCACATTTTTTAAACACAATATTAACTTAATGCTAGCCCCTTTACAGGGGACTTACAAAATTGATCAAGTTCCGTGCCACGTACATCTGAGGGAAGCTGTATGGGGGGGGGCTGTTATAGTGAACTGTCGTAGAATTTTTAAAATTGCCAAATTAGTTTGAATTGAAATTGCCTGCAAGCTATTGCTGATCAGTCAAGAACACTTTTGGGCACCATGGCTTTGCGTCTTTAGTCTAAAAAAAACACCATCAATGTTCTCCTTGTGTCTTTTTACAGAAAAGAATGGAGTTCAATTTCTCAATAAATGTACTGGTCTGCAAAAACACTTTCCTGTCAGAAAAGTTTCAACAGTTATGATGGACTGCTTAGTGTGAAATTAATATATATGCCCCAATGTCAAAAACAGCTAAATTACTTTATATTCCCTTAGCCCACATAAGAAACAGACTGTTAAATGAATTTAGCCTTTGTATAGGAAACACCTGATCTGTGGCATCACTGCCTAAGGCATACAATTTATTAGGCTACCACATGTTGGATGCCAAAACTGTTTCTGCTGTCTAGGCATGAACCGGACTCAATCAGCAGTCTTTTTACACTTCATAAACTGGTGACCCTGTCTAGAAAGAATTATTTGTGGCAATAAAATAGTAAACAGCCAGAAGTATAAAATATTGGTTTGATGAAAAACCACACTGAAATTGCTTGTTCTCCATAAAACTTCCTAGCACTGGGGATACAACTGAACTAGAGACTGAATAGGACCCCTGGCAGCTTGAACATCGGTGTTCGACTGATCAACGGGGATACCAGGAAAACTCCTGGTGGGCCCAGGTGTCAGTAGGCTCTTTTGCTAGCCTATTTCATGGTCATTCCCAATTTCTTTATGGGAAAAAAGACATAATAATGGAAGATAATAGTAAGCAGATATAAAAGACTAGGAAAATTAAAAGGTTGAGTGAGGAGGCGGAATAATAGTTTTGAAAGTGGGCCCACGGTCTAAGGGTTTCTGGTGGGCCCCTGGCATCCTGCTGAGCATCACTGGTATATGGAGACCTCTCACAGATAACACAACACTAGTTTGCACCTTACATATTTCTGGTTGATGTTTTCACTGGTCAGTGTCAAATACAAGAAAAGATTGATTTGGCTCTATGAACAATGAGCAAACAGCATTATGCTGGAAATTGTAATTCCTACATTTGATTCCCGATAAAGACTTCTATAAGCTTCTCTGAGTCAGAATATAAATGCAGGATGATCTCTATAACCACTGAATAGGTCAGCGCTATATAAAGACAGGAAAACAACAAGGGGCACATTTAGTAAGCTCGAGTGAAGGATTCGAAGTAAAAAAAAAAAAAACTTCGAATTTCGACGTTTTTTTTTGGGGTACTTCGACCTTCGACTACAAATTCGATTCAAACTAAAAATCGTTCGACTATTCGATAGTCGAAGTTCTGTCTCTTTAAAAAAAAACTTAAACTACATACTTCGCCACTTTAAACCTACCAAGCTCCAATGTTAGCCTATGGGGACCTTCCCCGTAAGTTTTGCAAACTATTTCTGATCGAAGAAAAATCGTTTGATCGATGGATTAAAATCGGACGATTTTTACTTTGATCGATGTATTTGCGGTAAATCCTTCAACTTCAATACTCGAAGTTGAATGGTTTTACTTTGAGGGTCGAATATCGAGGGTTAATTAACCCTCGATATTCGACCCTTAGTAAATGTACCCCGCAAGAGTCCTCTGCTGAAAAAAAAAAAAAAAAACACTCCAAGACTGATCATTACGTATCTGCAGCAGGAGGGTAGAGGTTGAAAAATGTATTCTTTAAAAAAAAAAAAAAAGTGGCATCACAACCTATTTTAAGCAATAGTTTAATCAAGTCAATTTGCTCTATAAGCACAGGATTATGGTCATCTTTAAGCATATGTCCATTTTTTTAATACAATAGGCAATAAACATGTATATATTGTCATAATTAATTTTAAAGGAGTTGCAATCAAAAGGTGCATAAATACATTACTAAATGTAAGGGTGTTTTAACATACCTAGCAATGGACATTTTTTACACAGAAAAGCCAGTGAATACAGAATTTAGCCAGACATTTCTGCAACAGATGAACTGCAGCTATTAACAGCACAAACTAGGTTTCATAGCCAATTTAGAGCCAACCTATTGTTCATCTTCAGCACATGTTTAAAATACTGCTCCTGAAGAAACAAGTGCTCCAGTACAAACTTAAAAAAAAAAAAAAAAAAATAGGCAACTTCATGGTCAGTTAAAACCATTTTTTTTTTTTTAATTCCAGAAAATGCAGGATTTCAACATGGCTTCAGGTTATTGTCAGCTGGATACTGTAAAATATATTAGTTATTGTATGGCAAACAAACAAGGACCCTGCTCCTTAGAGGTTCCATTCTGAGTAAAAGTAAACATTGTAGTTATTAGATCAAAAAAGCTCAGGTTGTAGAATACAACACTATATGGGCTTTCACATAGATAACTCTTGTACTGTAATTATTATACGCAGAGGTTTTACATCCACATAAAAAATAGCCTAAGTGTTGTAGATTTAAGGGGTTAAAATATTTAATAATGTGGAAGGTTAGCTCTGTGGTTAAATGTGTCCATATACTGGCCCAATCCTTTCAAATATCACCCACTGGTGAAAGACTGATGCTGGAAGAAAGTTATGGTTCCCTTTGCTTGAATAAATCAACTATTACAGGAAATACAGATCTGAAAATGTTCTCTGACTTCCTCATCTAATGATACACCAAGCCAAGCAAACATGAACTGGCTGTTGAATAGATCATCAGTAAGCTGAAAGAATCATAGATCTGTTCAAATGAACTTTGAAGCAGACATTCATGTGCAGATGCAAATGACCAAGGCCTATAAACAAATTTGGACATGTAATGACAATTGAATTAGATGCTGGTGTGAGGACAGTGCATTCGTTATTAAAGGACACACAGTGACATTAAAGGTTTTTTTTTTTTAAAAAAAAAAGGCAGAGGAACAAACTGTACAATGTTATGGTTAAATTAAAGTTTTGAAGAACAGTTTGAATTTTTTTGCAGCTGCCTAGTAAAGATTTCTTCATTAAAGTTCAGACTAGTATGCTTTAAATTGTGTCACCCCAAAAAAAAACACACATCCTTTGCCCTTATTTGTAGTACTTATCTTTATAGTCCATCAAAAGTCAAATGAACAGTGCAGGAAGATAATAAAGAAATTCTAAATGCTATGAAAGTTTAAACACAAAGTGCCTATTTTCAGCAAGACAGACATTAGAATACCTTTAGTAACTGAAACAAAGACCTCATCTGTCTTCAGAACAGAAGGCAGATGCAGTTTTAACAGGTTTGAAATTGATCACCTTGAATCCATTAGTTAGCTCACCCTGAAATTAGAGATGCTAAGGCTACCTTTCCAAACCATGATGATTAGTCAGAGAGAAGCGCTAGTCAACAGAACCTTCTTTAGAGGCTGCCATTAGAATATGCATGTTAATGGCATAACACAGATTAAGGGGGTTATTTATTAAAGTTCGATTTCGCCTGATTGGACTATTAAAGGGGAAAAAACACAAATAAATTTTTTGCGATTTATTCAACTCCAATGGTGTTAAATGTCTGAATCAATAAAAAAGTACTCCAACTCAGACCTGCCAACTTCATGTAGAAGTCAATGGCAGATATCCAGTTGATATTCTGATCAGCGCTGGGTTTCCAAAAAAGTTGCGGTATTCGGCTGTCAAATTTGAAAAAGTAGTGGTATGTGAGCTTCAAATTTGAAAAAGTTGCAGTATTGGGATTTTTTCGCGATTTTATCGAGTTTTTTCCCCAGACAAGACGTTTTCTGGAAAATGTATTACTAAATAAAGGGAGTAGATTGTGATAAAACTGAGAACTTTTCAGATTTTGATAAATAACCCCCTATTATGGAAGTAAAATTTTACTGTACAACGTATTGCAATGAGATAAAATGTTCACATTTAGGGGCCGATTCATGAAGCTCGAGTGAAGGATTCGAATTGAAAAAACTTCGAATTTCGAAGTGTTTTTTGGGCTACTTCGACCATCAAATGGGCTACTTCGACCTTCGACTTCGACTACGAATCGAACGATTCGAACTAAAAATCGTTCGACTATTCGACCATTCGATAATCGAAGTACTGTCTCTTTAAAAAAAAAGTTCGACCCCCTACTTCAGCAGCTAAAAGCTACCGAAGTCAATGTTAGCCTATGGGGAAGGTCCCCATAGGCTTGCCTATGTTTTTTTGATCAAAGGATATTCCTTCGATCGTTGGATTAAAATCCTTCGAATCGTTCGATTCAAAGGATTTAATCGTTCGATCGAAGGAATAATCCTTCGATCGTTCGATCGTAGGATTTGCGCTAAATCCTTCGACTTCGATATTCGAAGTTGAAGGATTTTAGTTCCTAGTCGAATATCGAGGGTTAATTAAACCTCGATATTCGACCCTTCATACATCTGCCCCTAACTGTTCTACAGCTTTATGTTGTTCCACCTGGAATCCTTTTTGAAAAATTCTCCTTAACTCTGACTGTCAGCAATGTACAATCTGTTCATAAAACATTTGTTTCAATGTAATATGCAGACACTGGAAGAGCCATTGCTAGTCAAGCAGTTTCAACTGACTGTAATTAACCAGGAAACCAAGAAAAGCATGGGAAAGTCATACAATATTAAGGTGCAGTTGATCAGGAAAAACTGAATGTTGCCATATAACTTATCACCTTATGTGTCTGTTTACATACTTCATAGTAATGCATTTTCCAGGTTACTTTCATGAATTGTAGCAATCTTAAGAAACATGTACATTTTAAATGTGTTCAACAGCCCTAAATCAGTACTTTGCCACTTACTTTTTAAGGACAATCTCAGAGGCACCCTTGCTGTACATCCGGTAGCTGCCATCAGCATTCTTCAAAACGGTGCTCATGGATTTTCTTACGGAATTAAAAGTGTACACTTTAAATAAGGTTTCCTCAGGGATTTCATTTCTTATATCCTGGTAATCCCTTTTCAGATCCAAAACAAATCCCAGCAAGGCACATTCAGTTTTGTTACCAACATGGCGTGGCAAGCCACCTTCTTTTTCAGGAGGCTGGAAGACAGAAATATAGATGAATATTGCTCGCTATGCAGGAGTTGAAAACACAGCCCACCACTGTAATTAACTAAGCGCAAACTACGCTTCGCACACAGGGGCACATTTCACATTTGTTTTCTATTTGTTATAGAAATTACATTCAAAATGTTCGAATGCTCTACTTTTTCAATCACAGTTAAAATTCCAAACATTCTAAATTCTAAAAAGCTTTCATGGTCTTGAGAAAGGTCTTAGATACAGACCGAAAAGTCGACCTGCTTTTTAAGATGTATTAAATAAAAAGTAAGATTTTTACATTTTTCTAAAAATCCCTGTGTGCGTCCTCCATTTCTTGGTTTTTTTAAGCACTACTTTAGTGGACAGCACCAGGTTTACATTTTTCGATACTTTACAGTGTGCTGAACATTTCTGGAATTTATTTCTGGACTTGTTACAGAGTGCTAGTGTTCTGTCTGTATGTATGTATGTATGTATGTATGTATGTATGTATGTATGTATGTATGTATGTATGTATGTATGTATAGTAAACAAAAAAGTCCAGACTTCTGAGTTGCGTGAAAGAAAAAGATTCCTTTCTCAGAAAAACTTGCTGCCACTCACACACACACACACACACACAGGTATATACATCTATAAATCGAAATAAAAACATTCTTTCTTCCTATGATGTTTCTTCATATACTATTATGTATTACAAGTGATACCGTGTAATAAGCAGATACCTATTGCGATCACTATTTCTAAACAGCTGCCTAAATATTCTTTTACACTGAAGTGTCTCCAAAGTCAACAGTACTTGATCAAAAAAAGTATGACTTCATTAAATCATCAAACACAAAGAGTAACCCACTCTTTGTACCAAAATGTGATTATTAGCCAGGATGGCTTTCTCTCAAGGAATTAGCAAATGAAAACCCTAAATAGAAGAAAGTGCCACATACAATCTTGTTACACCTATTTCTAGAACTACAGTAAGAATAGATAAACATCTTACCAATATTTTCGATGTATAAGCACAATTCACAGAAATTCCTGTTATAAGGAGATCCAGCACATTTTCCGAAATACACTCTGCATCAGGAATCTTGCGGTAATGCTTTTCATTGAGGAAAGATTGGACTACTGTCATCCTGTTCGTGGTTAGTGTTCCAGTTTTATCCGAACAAATTGCAGTGGCATTTCCCATTGTTTCACATGCATCAAGGTGCCTTACTAAGTTATTATCTTTCATCATTTTCTGGGCAAAAAAAAAAAAAAAATGATGTAAAATAAAATAAATTTAAAAAAAAAAATATTGCACTAGTTGGTATGTAAAAGTAGGAAAAAACATACAAATACCACTGTTTTTAGATCAGATACATCTGTAAACTACCACACAGCTGCTCTGTTAAAAATTTGCATTTGAGAAGTGAAAAGGAACAAAGTTAGGAGAGCAGCAATGTTTATATAATGTTAATAAATAATGTTAAATATTTATGAATGTGTTTTGCCAATCTTCACACAAACTTCAAATTTTAATAAAAATTGAAATAACCGAGAAATTTAAACACACACACAACTTATGTTTGTAAAAGTCCTGACAATGCACCTTATGCTAAGAATATGCAATAGAGAGGAATATACAGAGCAAATATATGTGTCCGTTATTTTGAAGCATGGATTCAAAAACCCACAAAAGCAATCATACCAAAGCTAATAATAATAGTTATAAAAGTAAAAAACAAATGCATACCTTCACAGAGTAAGCCAGGGAAATTGTGACTGCAAGTGGAAGACCTTCTGGAACAGCTACTACCAAAACAGTTACACCAATGATGAAAAACTTCACAAAATATTGAACATAAATAGGAGTGCATTCAGCCAGCCATGGTCGATTTTGCACCCAAAACGTGTCAATTACAAAGTACAAAACAAGGATTATGACTGTAATCGCAGACATCACAAGACCTTGAAATAAAAAGAGGGGAAAGAATACAGTGTTTAATACAATTCACACAACTGCATTAGAATTAGCAAACTTATTTTTACTTTAAAGGGAAAATAATGGGCTCACAAAACATGCCTATCATGTACTGAACGTATGCTGCTGTACAGTTGCCAATCATAATTATCAATTTTACACAGTCATATCATAAATTAGCCTGCACAAAGTTGTAAAATGTGCTTAATTCATATTTGTTGTACATACATGTGTACTGAATGTTTCAGATGCTGACACATACATGCTTCTGCAGTAAGAACAACTTTCTTTATCTTTCCAAAGCCTGCAAGGGGACATACCATAACACAATGCCAGTAATGTCTTTCAATAAGAAATAAAGGTATTGGTGAACATCAGTCTTTGTGCAGCATAGCACTCTCACCCATGAACCGTGGCAAACCTATCACGTGTAATAGTCTATGGATATTGCAGCCATCAAAGCAGCCATGTTTGGATGCAGTAAGTATACCTGTAACTTATCCATATGTTTGCGATTCAAATCATTTCATAGTGAAGAGCAGTAGCACAACTGCTTATGTTGTAATTATGGATGCACTGAATCCACTATATTGGATTCTGCTGAACCCCATATGCAAATTAAGGTGGGAAGGGGAAAAAATGACAAAAAGTCATGCGATTTACCTCCCTGGCCCTAATTTGCATATGCTAATTAGGATTTGGTTCGGCCAGGCAGAAGGAGTCGTCTGAATCCGAATCCTGCTGAAAAAGGCCAAATCCTGGCCGAGTCCTGGATTCGGTGCATCCCTAGTTATAGCAAGCTGTTATCTATACCTTCGTTTAGCCATCAGGATCAAACTTGGATTAAAAGACCCCTTATTCTCCACAAAAGGAAGGGGGATGTGTGTGTGTGTGTGTGTGTGTGTGTGTTATACATGGTCCCATGAGCCATAAAACATAACCACATGTGAGAAATGGCTGATATTTGCCTTAAAAAGAAAACAATGCTGTAAACAGAGCATAAAAATAAGTATAAGAATTACCTGCTTTGCCAATCTGAACAGCCAGCTTGGTAAGTTTCCCTTGAAGGACAGATTTCTCTTTTTTTGGCATATTTGCTTTCTTTTTATCATCCCCATCAGCTCCCTCTTCACTCTTTAGTGGTTGCATTTCCATGGCAGCTCCATCTTGAGCTTTTGCTGAAAAATGAATTACATGGTTTGCTTGGTTCATTCCAAAGTGAAATATTCTACATTAAAAAAACATTACATTTTGTGACCTTTACGGTACAGGCACACTATGCAATGACCTGTGAAGTCCAAGAAACTGCAGCACATTGTGTAGATGAATCAGCTTTGTATCAAGGTGATTTTATTGGCTCACAAAGTAAGACAAAAAAAGCAATGTTTCCGGCCTCACTGGGCCCTTTATCAAGCCTTACATCAGTAAACTGAAAAAGCCAAGAGACACTGGGCAAAGAATGATTTTCTCAATTTTAAACATTGGTCCATACTAGGGTTGCCACCTGTCTGGATTTGACACAGACAGCTTGGCTTTCAGACGGACTGCCCAGGTCAAAACAGTCTGCCCAGTTTTCCAAAAAAGGAAAACTAGGACAGGATGTCTCCCGATTAACATGGCGATCAGCCGATCGCCAGGTCGTAGCCCCCCTCATGTGACGTAGCATGCCCTGCCAGCAACATCACAGACATCATGGCCATACCACCTGCCTGTCTCGTGAGCCGCACAAAGGTGGCAACCCTAGTCCATACAAAGATATATGAGCATTTACAAAAAAATTTGCATCTTTTGCTGAAGTTTTTGCTGAGTTTTGCTGCAATCGCAAATAAATAATTCAGTATATACACAGGCTATTCTTTTCATTCATGAAACAGCAACATTTAGGAATTAAAGAATAAAAAAATAAAAAAAAAATACCTTTGTTTCGATTTTCTACGGCACCATCTTGCTTTTTGTCTGAAAAAAAAAAATAAAACAATATCTTGAGTATTAGAGGTCAGACATGGTATGCAGCCATCAAGGCAAGTACACATAAAAACGAAATTGCCAAGAGGAAAAAAAAAACTGTGTAAACAGGCGTTTAAAAATAAATGGCGCATTTTTTGAAGGTATTTGTTATTTCACATTGCTTCCGGAGGAAGTCACTAAGAAAATAATGCGGAAACCAGTTTTTACACAGTGAAGCCTGGCGATGTGTGGTCATCCTGCAGTTTTTTTTATTTTTTATGTTTTTTTACACCGCATAATAAATATGCCCCTAAGAAATTTGATTTGGAAATGTACACAAAATGTTGTTTTTCATTTAACAGTATGGGAGTGATACCGTGATTAACTTACTTTTTAAAAGAGAATACAAAAATGTTACTAAAATTACACCAACAACTGAAAGACAACTGCATGATGTAAAGATGGGATCTCCAAATCAAGGAGTGGGGATGGAATAGGACTTTATAACATAAGATATTATGTATGGATCACAAAGTCGTCTCACCATATGGTTAAAGCAGAACATAACTAATCTAGTCACAAGAGGATTGCCGCTTGATCTTTGTGGAAGAAGGTAATTAGTACAAACAAAAGCCTACACTAACAAAACTAGCAAACAAGGACACATTTTTCATGCAACGTGGTCAGATGTGGATGATCTTTGCTACATGTGTCTCACTAACAATCAGTTTGGTATATTAAATGTAAAAATTAAAAAAAAAAAAAGTAAATTTAATAGGAAAAATTTGCCAGAAAAATAAGCTCGCACACAGATCATTCAGGCTGTTATAAGTCACACTTTTTGCCATTTTCTATACATATTGCCACAATAGCTAAGAATCATTCTTAACGTCATCTGCAGATTCAAGACTCTTATGCAGTGCTGGCATCTGATGCTCTCAATTTTAAGTCACTTATCACCATAGCAACACTCACTGCCAAAAGGACACACTGCATGACTTAAAATTGAATGTCAATGTTCTGCATGTGCAGTTGACAGGAGACTTGCAAGGGAAAATTGCTACGGAACAGACAGTCCATACAGATAAGCTTAGTTGTAGCAAAATGTAGTCTTACCAGAAATCTGATAGCATAGATGAGATAGATATATATATATATATATATATAGATATATATATATATAGATATATATATATATATATATATATATAGATATATATAGATATATATATATATATATATATATATATATATATATATATATCCCAAGAGGGGCCGAAACGTTGGACACCGATGCTAATAAATATCTGATTCACAAAACCTTTTGGAGTGCGACTCTATCCTATTGATTAAATATATAAAAAAAAAAAAATATATATATATATATATATATATATATATAGTCAAATACAAGAGTCCTCTGCACTCAACCCATTATCAATATATTTAAGACAGCGCTGTCTTAAATATATTGATAATGGGTTGAGTGCAGAGGACTCTTGTATTTGACTATATGTATTTTGTGGTATATATATATATATATATATATATATATATATATATATATATATATATATATATATATATATATATATATATATATATATATATATATATATATATATATATATATATATATATATATATATATATATATATATATATATATATATATATATATATATATATATATATATATATATATATATATATATCCCCTTTTATCCTTAAAAAAGGCCCCAAGAGGGGCCGAAACGTTGGACACCGATGCTAATAAATATCTGATTCACAAAACCTTTTGGAGTGCGACTCTATCCTATTGATTAAATATATAAAAAAAAAAAAAATATATATATATATATATATATATATAGTCAAATACAAGAGTCCTCTGCACTCAACCCATTATCAATATATTTAAGACAGCGCTGTCTTAAATATATTGATAATGGGTTGAGTGCAGAGGACTCTTGTATTTGACTATATGTATTTTGTGGTCACAGCCTCATTGCACCCCCGCCTAATGGTTTTAAAAAATAGTGGTGAGCACAACTTTCCCTTGTTTGTTATAGTTTATACAGGAGCAGTGACCAGCTCTATGTTGTAGCTCCCACCCTTCCCAGCTATAGTCAGGTGATCCCACTGGTGTCTAATAAAAGGGCAGCCAAGTATGGAGGTTTACTTTGAAAGCAGCAAGTTAAGTTGCAGGTAATACCTAGTCCCTTTGTAAAATGTATAATGAAGCAATAGAATTCTTAATGAATCAGATAAAATTGAGCATAGGACTGGCCAGATATGGGATGACTTTGACGTAGTTGGCCAGCTTAAATATATTGCAATATATGGACAAACAATCCCTGTTTTGTTTAAAGGGTAAGGCATTTTTTAGTAGCAGTATGCACAAAATGTCGCTGTCTTAAATATATTGATAATGGGTTGAGTGCAGAGGACTCTTGTATTTGACTATATGTATTTTGTGGTCACAGCCTCATTGCACCCCCGCCTAATGGTTTTAAAAAATAGTGGTGAGCACAACTTTCCCTTGTTTGTTATATATATATATATATATATATATATATATATATATTCAGTTGCAAGCAACCGCACTCCGATTTGATTTCTGCGAATGTGGGTGCAGAGACCAAAAGATCGGATGTATAAGATGTAAAAATAATTGGATTCACTACAAATCTGGAGTGGAAATATTGCCCTTTTACGTCTCTTGCCTTGAACCCCCATTTCATGATGACCTCAGAGATGACCTGACCAGAAATACTACAACTCTAACTGTAACAGGAAGAAGTGTGGAAGCAAGAGACAGAACTGTCTGTTAATTGACTCATGTGACCTAACGTGGTTTGTTTATGTGCACCCTGAATCCTACAAGACCCGGGGGTTGGCCCTTATTTTTTAAAATGGGAATTTTCTATTCATGATTACCCAATGGCACATACTAAAAAAGTATATTACTATGAAAATGGTTAATTTACATGAAGCAAGGTTTTACATATGAGCGGTTTTATGCAATATCTTTTTATAGAGACTTACATTGTTCCGGGGTTATAGTTTTCCTTTAAAAAAAGAAGAATGGATGGTACTAAACACAGGGAACACTACAAACATATCTTTTTTCGTCTGTTCCTAAATCTGTCAGCAGGACTTTGTGGCACTTTTTGAAAACTAAAGTGTACAAGCATCATATTAATCTAAAGAACCAGCAGCAAATGTACCAGTAAGAATGTGCCAAAATCACTCAATATATGTATGCAAAACTCTTACCCCCATGCTGTTTTTGCTACAAATGGTGGCTGTACAATATTAGTATGACTATCGATTACTTATACAAACAAAACATATTTACTTTTTTTCCTTAAAGGAGAAGGAAAGCTATGGAGGCATTTTATTGCCAATAGATTAGCTGCAATAGGGCAAGCTAGAATGCTATATTTATTCTATAGAATGTTTTACCATACCTGAGTAAAAAGCTCTAGAAACTCTCTGTTTGTTTAGAATAGGAGCTGCAGTATTAACATGGTGTGACATCACTTCCTGCCTGAGTCTCTCCCTGCTCTGGGCTCAGATTACAGCAGAGAAGGGAGGGGGTGGGGAAGAGGAGCAAACTGAGCATGCTCTTGCCCAGGGCAATGAGGTTTAAGCTGAAGGCAGGAAGTCTGATACAGAAGCCCATGAGTACACAATAGAAGGAAAGAAATGTGCTGTTTCTTTTGACAGAGGACTCAGAGCAGCATTACTTTGGGGGTTTACTGGTATATTTAGATGGACCTTTCTGATAAGGCTTACTTAGTTTTAACCTTTCCTTCTCCTTTAAGAAAATATTTCCACGTAGGATTTGACATTGTCAAATGAAAGAATTACCTATACATAGCTATAGAAAACTAACATATACTGAAAAGGGCTGCCCAGCTTCTTACTAAATTACCCCTTCATAAATTAGAATCACAATATTTCAAAGCTGTTGCCCCAAACCACAGTTCAACGTGCTTCATATTTTTAAATGCATATGAATGTATATTGTACCTTATGGGGTCTACTTGAAATTTTCCCCCACTCACTATTTTCCTGGTGCAACATTTGATCAGAAACACTCTTTATATTTTAACATGGATAGAGATAAATTATTTTAACTACACCCTATCGTTCCAGTACTCAGTAGTGTAAACAGTAATTTACTCAACATGAAGCTTTAGGGTGAGTCATACCAGCCAATGGTCCGGACCACTTAAAGAGCTACTGTCATGGGAAAACAGTTTTTTTCAAAATGCATCAGTTAATAGCGCTGCTCCAGCAGAATTCTGAACTGAAATCCATTTTAAAAAGAGCAAACAGATTTTTTTTTTATATTGTTTTGAAATCTGACATGGGGCTAGACATATTGTCAGTTTTCCAGCTGCCCCAGTTATGTGACTTGTGCTCTGATAAACTTCAGTCACTCTTTACTGCTGTACTGCAAGTTGTAGTGATATCACCCCCTCCCTTCACCCCCAGCAGCCTAACAAAAGAAAAATGGGAAGGTAACCAGATAACAGCTCCCTAACACCAAGATAACAGCTCCCTGGTAGATCTAAGAACAACACGCCGAGACTGATTCAGTTACAGAAGGAGAAATAACAGCCTGCCAGAAAGTAGTTCCATCCTAAAGTGCAGGCACAAGTCACATGACTGGGGCAGCTGGGAAACGGACAATATGTCTAGTCCCATGTCCGACTTCAAAATTGAATATAAAAAAATTTGTTTGCTCTTTTGAGAATTGGATTTTCTGTTGGAGTAGCACTATTAACTGATGCATTTTGAAAAAAACATGTTTCCCCATGACAATATCCCTTAACGGGGGAAGACCCATAGTCTGGGGAACCATAAAATAAATTGGATTTTCAAAAATGGTTAAATTATGTCATGCCAGGATCTTTAACCATTCAAAATTAGCTAACTGGTGTCAAACTTATAGTCCAATAATTCGAAGCTCATATGCTAAAGAATGTCATAAGCTGTATATTATAACAGCTGGAAGTCCACAATTTTGAAACGCAAGATCTTAGTATGTAGATAATTTAAATGGATAATTACAATAATATTTTATTGCTTAGTATTTAAATGAATTAAATGTCTTGCATAACCGAACCTTTTATTTAACAAATATTTAACTCACTTTTCTTTTCCTTTTTTTCTTTTTCTTTCTCTTCTTCATTTTCTCCAGCTCCAAGTAAAGTAAATATGATTCCAGTTTGGGAGTTCACACCAATGGCAGTGACCACCATTTTTCCAGACCCCTCCATAACATGTGTTCCTGAAAAGACCCAACACAGCCATAAGAGATAATATTGCTTGCAGTAATATAATGTAATTGCAAATATAAAGGAAAAAAAATAGATGAAGAGGACCAACGCTCTTCTCCCCAAGCTTGTCTTAATCAAGACAAGGGGAGTTTTCTCAGAATTACGGAAAGGCCTTCTCCCATAGACTCCATTATAATTAATCTAAATCCAAATTTTTGAGAATGATTTCCTTTTTATCTGTAATAATAAAACAGTACATCGTACTTGATCTAAACTAAGATATAATTAATTCTTACTGAAAGCAAAAACAGTCTCTTGGGTTTATGTTTGCATGATTTTCTAGTAGATCCATTATCCAGAAAACCCCAGGTCCTGAGCATTCTGGTTAATTGGCCCCATACCTATACTTCAAATACATACAATACCAACCTGAGAGCAGCAAAGGATCTTTTTCCAGCGTTTTCTTTACATGATCAGATTCTCCAGTTAATGAACTTTCATCAATTTTTAGATCATTTCCTTGAATGAGCACTCCATCAGCAGGCAGAAGATCACCTTTAATACAAATATTAAATCAAAACCATGCTATAAAAACAAGGCAAAATGCAAAGGAAGTGGTTAACAATTACCGTATTTAATTTGTGCAATATCTCCAACAACTATGTCAGCCACGGGGATTTGAATAACTTGCCCTCCACGAACAACTGTAAATTTCTGCTCTTGTTCGATTCGGTTCTGCAAGCCCCTAAACTGTTTTTCTTTGCTCCAGTCATTGAAAGCGGTTACTAAGACTACACATACAACAGATACAAGGATAGCACCTCCTTCGATCCAGCCTGCTTCCCCTTCTTCTTCTTCCACAGCACCACTAGATTGACCACACACTTTAAACAGAAACAAAATCAGTTAATTGCATTCATCAGGCAAATTAATCAAAATACATATTATGGCAAACCATTTCTCATATTCACCCTTGTCAATAAACATTAACTCTCTCATTATCTGCATTCCCCACACAGTCCCCTCTTTTACCTTAAAGGGATACTGTCATGGAAAAATGTTTTTTTTTTTTCCAAAATGAATCAGTTAATAGTGCTGCTCCAGCAGAATTCTGCACTGAAATCCATTTCTCAAAAGAGCAAACAGATTTTTTTTATATTCAATTTTGAAATTTGAGATGGGGCTAGACATATTGTCAATTTTCCAGCTGCCCCAAGTCATGTGACTTGTGCTCTGATAAACTTCAATCACTCTTAACTGCTGTACTGCAAGTTAGGGTGATATCACCCCCTCCATTTTCCCCCCAGCAGCCAAACAAAAGGAAAACAGCAGCCTGCCAGAAAGCATTTTTCTCCTAAAGTGCAGGCACAAGTCACATGACTGGGGGCAGCTGGGAAATGGAGAAATAGATTTCAGTGCAGAATTCTGCTGGAGTAGCACTATTAACTGATGTGTTTAAAAAAAAACCAAAAAAAAAACATGTTTTACATGACAGGATCCCTTTAATTACTTTTTCCTTAGCTGGCAGCATATAACAATACTTTTGGGTACATTTTGTTTCTGAATAATAGCAAGCAGAATATCAATCCAAATCAAACATTCAAGCTGTTTACAGTTTTATACATCAAGGATGTTCATTTTTGGTTAAGTATAAAACACTAAAGAGCTTTGTGTATTATACACAATTTGACGCATGCGTCAAAATTCTATTTTCATTTCTTGGCTGTCTGAACCTAAGAGATAGCAGCTTATTCAAGATCAAGAAAGATTGGGGCTTTTACCCATGCTATATTTTAAATAATTATAACAAAATTCTGAACCAGTGTATATTGTAAGAACTGCTCTGAAAGAAATAATTGTGTGCTACATTTACCATATGTGCCAAAACCATTGCCATGATTAGTAAATTAAATTAATTCTGAATAATACAAATTGTTTTATTGTCATGGTTAATGTGAAAAACTACAGTTCATACAATGCAGTGTGTTGATTTTAAAAGCCTGGTTTTAAAGGTCAGAGTTTACCTAGGACATAAGGCAAAATCAAACAATTGAAAGTAAACAATTTAAGCAAGAAATTATGAAACCCAATGGTGTGAGCTAATAGAGCTTTCTGCACTCCAGCTAAGCGAAACTATTTATTTTGTGAAAAATATCATGGTAGTGGGTGCTATGCCGCCCACACTAGAAGAAAACACCCAGAGCAGATGGCCATGTCTCCTCAAATGCATGTGCATAACAAGCTAGTTGAAACACAAGGTGTATATTTATCAAAGAGTGAAATTAGAGATCTCCACGGTGCACAAGAGTGAAATTCTTCCACTCTACATTCATTTCTGAGATTTTGAAAGGTGTATTTATCAAACCATGAACTTTCACCTTCATCCATTGATAAATACTCTTTTAAAAATCCCATAGAAATGAATGGAGAGTGGTGGAATTTCACTCTAGAGAACTGAGGTGATCTCTAACTTCACTCTTTGATAAATGTGCCCAGAAGCCTCCTTTACATGGCCACCCACAGCAGGAGCTCCCTCTCAGTGCAGACGGCATAGCCTCTACTACCAGCATTTTTTTTTCACAAAAAAAAAAAAACAAACAAATGTCAGCCTGTAACTCCAGTCCAGTTGGGAAACAGTTTTTCCTCTACACATTGATTTTAAAAGAAATGTAAATACAAAAATAAAATTTTGTCTAATGAGGGAATGTTATTTTATGCAATTTCCCAATATACATTTAACATTTATAGGTTATAAAAGCTATTTGAAAATGTAAATGCAGTTGAAACCATTCATTTTCTAGGTCTCTCAAAACAATGTAGACATCAGCTTCTTTACAGATCACTGCTAATCTGCTCGCTTCCACTAGGTTGTTTCAATAGCCTGAATCACCAGGGCAGAGAACAGAAAGAGACTGAAAAATACTACTTTCAGCTGCAGATATTTTTTCAAACAACAAAACTTTTTAAAGAGTTTAATAAGATTGCAAATGTTACACTGAACTTCATTAGGCAATATTTTAGTTTTAACCTCAAACTTGTTCCTCTTCACAAAGTTCTTTAATGAGCAGCACAAATACTTTACTACTGAAAGCATAACAGTTTGTGCATATTTAACCCTATGTGATAACTGAATCATCTATAGGATAAAAAAAAAACCCTAATAAAAGGTTCTTTTTGTGTATTTTAATTTTGCTAGAAGTACCGGTATGTTTGACTATCAAGGAGCAGCTATGTGGACAATGTTTACACAACATTTGGAATGACAGAATTCCTACAATAAATTACGATATAAATGTAATTTGTCACCAAGGAGAGATACATTGATTTATTTAATGCCAACAACAGATAAAGGAATATAGGTCTGAGGTTTTTTAACACAGACATTAAAAACATACGTCAACATATGCATCAATTGTTATGATGTAGCGTAACGGACAAAAAGAAAATAGAAAGGAAGCTTTCCTCATATTTATATAATTTAGGAATATATATCTATAACATACATTTTTTTACGCAGTGATATTTATACTCTAGTCTGAATTGCGTAAAAAGGCCCAACAAAAAACGCCTATAAAATATTTTTTTTAAAAATTCTATATTTCAGGCATTCCCTAGGGGAGAAAAAAAACCCACTTAGTATCCGTAAGATGTGTCTTTCATACATTTTAGGATTAGTAGTGAACAAAAATAACACCTCTATAAAGCAGACCTTTTACTCATTGTGTTTCATCACAGCGTAATATAGAAGCCTGTGCTATCAAAATCAAAAACAGTATGTGTAGGTACATATTCTTTACTGCAAAGATCAATCTCTCATGGTGTTATCAGGATAGGATTTGTCAGGAACATTTTATATGCAAAAACCAAAGCAAATATTTTCTCTCATATATAGCCTTTTGTTGTTTTCACTTTTCAAATTATATGGTTTACACAGACACTATTATTACAGGGCTGGACATTTTAAAAAATGTTTAATGCATGATTAAAAACACAGGAATACTCACATTCATGGTCTCCACCAGGAGGTCGGTAAAAAGAAAGGCCTAAAGATATTATGGCTGCTATTTCTAAAATAATTAATGTTACATCTTGTAGTGCTTCCCATACTAACTGAAGAAATGTTTTTGGCTTTTTAGGAGGTATAGTATTCTTCCCAAATGCTTCTTGCCTCCTTTCAAGGTCAGCTGGATTCCCGCTTAAACCTGTGTTTTACAAAAGAAAAAGAAAACATTTATGAGCACATGAGCTTGATTCAGTTCAGTTCAGTTTCTACTCCAGCAGAATTCTGCACTGAAATCAGTTTTTCAAAAGACCGAAATAGATTATTTTATATTCAATTTTGAAATTATACATGGGCCTAGACATATCAGTTTCCCAGGTGCCCCTAGCAATGTGACTTGTGCTCTTATAAAATTAAGTCACTCTTTACTGCAATTTGGGGTGATCTCACCGCCTCCCTTCCCCCAGCAGCCTAATAGAACAATTGGAAGATTACCAGCCAATAGCTCCCTAAAACAAGAGAACAACTCTGTACATATGAGAATAGCGCTCAATAGTAAAAATCCAAGTCCCACTGCGACTCATCCAGTTATATTAAGTAGGAACAACAATAGACTGCCGGAAAGCATTTCATTTAGAAATATTTCAAACAGTATTTATACATATAATTTAACTTAGGTTATACTTGCATGGTCTTTAAAAAACAAAAACAAATAAACTATTGTTTTAGGTTAATGGAAGAAACTAATGGAGAAATACCTATAACCCCAAGGGGACACTAACATTTTATTGAACATAATAAATATGGCATGGCTTTGGTTAAATGCACACAGTAAAGTCAGCAGCATAATTTTTATTTGAATAAAGTAACTGTGCAGCACATGTTATAACTGGTCCAATTACAAATCCAATATGGGCGGTTTGCAGATGAAATGGGTAAAAAGAGAAAAACCTACCTAAATCTATTTTTTTTCATTCCAAATAGAGGTATAGGATACGTTATCTGGAAGGTATAGGATACGTTATCTGGAAACCTGTTGTAAAGTTAACTCCGAATTATGGGATGATCATCTCCCATAGACTATTTCAATCAAATAATAAAAAATAATTCAAATTGTATAAATAATTACCATTTTCTCTGTAATAATTCAACAGTACCTTGCGCTTGAAACCAACTAAGACATAATTACTCCTTACAGGAAACAAACCAAACAGCCCTATTGTGTTTAAATAATGTTTAAATTATTTTTTAGTAGATTTAAGGTACACTGATCCAAATTACAGGTCCCACACTTGTACTATATGCAAGTGCTTTGATGTCATTATAATGAATAATAAACCAATATATACCTTGAGAATGAACTCCTACAACAGTAAATTCCTTCAACAGAATCATGCTTGTCATCAGAGAAAACTATAAATCCCATTATCTTTGATTTGACTCGCAAAGCATAACACTGGCAAAAACTTCAAAACCAACATGGTCTAGGTCTGCCTTTAGTACTACATAATAAATTTTAAGTTGACTCAGATGTTGTTGAAGTTTAAGGGCAATGACACACTGGGAGATTTGTCTCCCGTATTAAAAATTCGCTACTGTGGGGGACAAATCTCCCCCAAAATGCCTTGCCAATCACTAACCTTGTAATGATGCATGAAATATAATTTACTTGTGCGATTACAGGTTAGTGAACGACAAGGCATTTTCAGCGAGATTTGTTTTTAGCAAATTTTTAATGCAGATAAGTCTCTCCATGTGTCATTGAACTAAATGTTCATAGAAGATTAGGGAGTGATAAGAGACATCAAACAAGCAGAGCAAAACTTTTTTTTTCAGGTGCTACTGGGCTTCTCTTCTGAGATAGAAAAAAAGTGCTAGTGCACATGAAAAAGTGTGGGAAAACCCACACACCATTAGGTTATTCAATACATCTGAAATGTACACATCTTTTCTAGGTACATTAAAAGGGGACCTGCCCCCTAGACACAAAAAAACTGTACAAGTCCTTTTCAATTAAACATGAAATCCAATTTCTATATTTTATTAAAGCATTCATAGCTGTTGTAAGCTCATTTAAACATCTCAGCTGTCTATCTTAGGCATAGAGGCGGGAAGACAATTAGTTTCACTTTCCATTCAGCACTTCCTAGATGTCACTGCTCTCGCCACATTCCCTGTTCTCTTCACCATTTAATTGTGTAGCCAATGCATGCGGGATGGACAACAGGTCCCCCATTCGAGTGCACAAACAAGATTCTGAGATGATACAAGGCTTGTCTTAATAACAGTGTCCACAAAATGGTTCCTGCCTGCTTGTTAATTATGTATTCCCAAACTGAAGGAAACAAGATTCAAATAATTTATATAGTGTCATCAAAGTTCAATTTGCTTGACTAATGTGATAAAATAGGATTTTGATTTTTTTTTTGGGGTGACTTTAAACTGATCACTTCACAAGCAAGTCCCCTTTACAGACCTTAGTTAATTTGAAAATGGAATGATTAGGGGGCATGTTTTTCCCCAAAAAATACTGGCATAGACATTTTAAATGGGTTGTTCACCCTTGAATGAAAGTTTAGTATGATGTAGAGAATGATATTCTGAGACAATTTGCAATTGGTTTTCATTTTTCATTATTTGTAGTTTGAGTTATTTTGCTTTTTATTCAGCAGCTCTTCAGTTTGCACTTTCAGCAATCTGAGACTGGAATATGGATAGGAGAGGGCCTGAATAAAAAGATTGCTATTTTGTATTACTCATAACAATACATTTGTAGCCTTACAAAACATTGATTGTCAGTGACCCCCATTTGAAAGCAGGAAAGAGCCAGAAGAAGGAAAATAATTCAAAAACTATTACAAAAAAAACCAAAGGCCAATTAAAAAGTTGCTTAGAATTGGTCATTCTATAACATACAGTTAACAGTTTATGCAGACCCTTTTAGCTAAACCCGCTGGATGTAGTGCCACGTACATCCTTATGGACAACGACAGAAGACACTGAAACCAATTACCCTTGCAGGCACTCACTCTCTCAATAATCACAGAGAAAATACTGATGGTTTTGAACTTTGAGATCACACAAGGGACAGAAACTGCCTGGCAAATATGTAGGGAAAGAAAATTGTGCCATGTCTCCAATGCACTTGTTAGTGAGGTAAAGAAGAACTGCTAAATAACTATGGTAAATATCCCCAGAGACTTACAATTACATAATCCTAACTGTAAGAAACGTGGGAGGTGGCAACAACTTCGGAAACAACAGACAGCTTTTTATCAATTGCTTTCTACCAATTGCTCATATTAAAAAAGCAACAAGAAAAAAAAAAAGAAGAAAATTCTTAACATCACAGCATACAACGTTTATGAATTACTTTCAATATGTAAACTTTCAATATGTAAAAGTATTTGATATTGAAAACCATATCTGTCTGCTAGCTTCCAGGTTCCACAATTAATTTAAGTGTGTAGGGCACTGTGGAAAATGAGTTTTAGAAGAGTAGTATTGATACACAGATTTAATAGTATATGTTATTAAGGAAAAACAGCAGAATGAAGCTACGCACAGATCTCTGTATTTGGTTTGGGATTTGGCCGATTCAAAGCCTGTTTCTGCGGGACTCAGATACAGCCAAAATGAAATGCCAGGCCGAACAAAATCTAAATCCTGAAACTCCATTAATTTACCTTATTTACATATGCAAATTCTGATTTGGTATTGACTCAAACCCATTACAGAAGATTCAATATTCACCTGCTGAAAGAAAAAGGAGAGGAGAAGGAGAAGAAGAGTAGGAGAAAACTTAGATTTAGTGAAACCCTAGAAAGAATGACATCGGCCTGACAGATAATGCTTCCAGCATTATTCACCTTCAGTACCGTTGGTTTCAGATCAACAAGAAAATAATCCCTAGATCACCAGAAATAAAGATTTTTTTTTTTTTATAGTTACTTTCTATTTGTGACCGGTTTTCGAATATTAAAGGGGGGGTTGCTGACTTTTTAAAAATCAGATACACTGTTTGCATTACAAATAATTCACTCTACCATTTAAAATGGTATTCGTGAAGCAACACATTTTTTTAGCTGTAATATTGGTGTGGAGGCAACCATCTCATTCTGAGATAGAGAAGGAGCCAGCACTTTAGGATGGCTCCTTCCCTTGTATTTTACCACAACCTTGGTCATGCAGCATAGCACTAAAACGCAGGGTTTTTCCTGCTTGGGTGCTATTCTCATATCTACCACTAGGTGGTAGGTGGCACCTTTAGCAATGCAAAGAAACCCTTCAATAGAGGCCTCAGGGAGCTGCTATAAAGTTAGCTACCCATTTTTCTGTGGATAGGCTGTTGGGGGTGATATCACTCCAAATTGCAGTGTAGCAATAAAGAGTGGCTGAAGTTTATCAAGAGCATAAGTCACATGACCTGAAGGCACCTAGGAAATGGACAATATGTCTAGCCCCAGGCTGAATTTTAAAATTAAATATAAAAAAAAAAATCTGTTTGCTCTTTTAAAAAACAGATTTCAGTCCAGAAGTCTGTTGGAGTAGCACTATTAACTTATGCATTAAAAGAAAAAAGAAAAACCATTTTCCTGCAACAGTATCCCTTTAAATAGAAAATTGCCATATTAAGAAATAAGGGCCGCCCCCCCCGGGATCCTACGATTAACGGTGCACACAGACCAAACAAACCATACATGTTAGGCCACATTTGCCAATTAATGGATAAAGTTCTGTCTTTTACTTAGAGCTGCAGTATTTCTAATCAGGTGATCTCTGAGGCAGCACAGAGAATATCATAAAATGGGGAAGGGGAAATATGCAAAAGGGCAAGATCTACTTAAATATATATTCCAGTTTGGTAAGATTACTGTATTTAATATCCTACTTAATACAGTGTTAAGTATTTGTTGCTTAAGTATTCATTTTGAGGGGGGTGGGGTTTGGTTTCCATTACAGGCAGCTGTTAGAATTGATAACAATAGTTGCTAATATTTCATAGATGCTGCTGAGAAATGTATCAACTAAATGTAGCAAATTGTTAACAGTTCAGAATCTGCACTTGGATTACCGAGTTGCCAGACTGAGACAGACAGGAGACACCAGAGACAGGAACATTAAACTTTAAACTTCAATTTAAAAACAACTCAACCCTATTTTATAAGGGTAAGGTATACAAAATAAGTTGAAACCCCTAATCACTTTGTATGTTACATCTAATCTGCAGTTCACTTATTTTGTATTTGAGAATACACAAGCAGTGTACAAGCAGTAACTCCACTTACTATATACTATATCCCAAACCTCCATGTCTCCGTTATCTCCTAGCTCCTGAAAATATTTGAGACACGCTAATGCTAATGTTTGCTGGCAGGAAAGAACAATGGAGAATTGTGCACTCCCATCTGTCAGTGACAGAATATAAGATGGTGCTAGGGACAACTGTCAGTTATTGCTGGATGGTGTGCAGTAGTTGAGCGCTGGGGAAACACTAGGAAAACACATGATGTAAGAAATTGTTGTTAATGGAACAAACACTTACGGGACACCGAAAACTGTGGACACAGACAGCAAACATTATGCGTGACTGACAGCGGAGAATGATGTATAATGGAGCTGAGCAAGCAGCCAACATAAAAGCACAGGCACACTGTATAGTGGAGAGGCAGTAAGGGACTTTAGCTTACATCAAAATACTGGTTATGGGATCCCTTATCCAGAAACTTGTATCCATAAAGGCCTGACTTGAAGTCCCTAACAGAGTCCATTTTAAGCAAATAATTACTTTTTCTAATTTCTGTAAAAAGAAAAAACAGTACCTTGTACTTGGTTCTAACCAAGCTGCATAAATTCATATGGGTGTCAAAATGAAAGTGTTTTAAAGGAATAATAATATACTATACTGTTGTCTTGTACTGATGGTTTTGCTTCAGAAAGACTACTATAGTTTATATAAACAAGCTGCTGTGTAGCCATAAGGGCAGCCATTCAAGCACAGTATACACAGTAGACAATAGATAAGTCCTCAAGAATCCCATAGTATACTACAGCGCTTATCTGTTATCTGCTGTGTGTCTTTTTTCCCTTTTCAGATTTGAATGGCTGCCCCCATGGCAAAACTGCAACTTGTTTATATAAACTATAGTAGAGTTTCTGAAGCAAACACGCCAGTTTTACCAGTGCAGTGCAATCAGTACATTATATTTTCTAACTTGAATATGTCAGTGTAACTGTTCCTTTAAATTATTTTGCACAGACTTAAGGCATGGTGGTTAAAATTACAGAAAAGTCTGAATAACATATCCTACACCTGTTCCAAGAGGCTGAGAGAGAGGAGCAATTGCAATGTAATTAGTAGTTATGCAACCAAAACTGATGAAAGATTTTACTACACCATATAGTGTGCTCTGCATGAAGTGGGTCACATGTAGCAGTCATCTCTACATAAGTGGTTCCAGAAGATTTTGCAAGTGAGCAGTCCTGCAACATGGAAATGTTGGTTGGAGGAAACCATTAGAAGTATATATGCCCAAACAGAAACTGAATATAAAACTACACAGATTAGCACTTTTGCAATTACTCCCTCTTTTCTCTGACAATTAGGGCTTAATCTTTTTTTTTTTTTGTTTCAATATTTCTTTATTGCAGAAATTCAATATTTACAACTCAGTGCAGTCATAAGAAAGAGAAAAAAAAAAGTCCATGTATACAAGCATTGAAATCAACAGATTACAATAAAACACGGTACACACAATACGACTAACCGACACATGAATAGGTGCTATAAGCCACTGAGAATGTAAACATATCAATAAGCAAGGCAATTTAAAAAGTTTTTTCTTTTAACCAGGGTAGGTGGGAGAGGAGGAAAAGAATAAACGGAAAGAGACAACAAGACTGGGGAAAGGGCTTAATCTTTAATGCGACAGCTTTGTATTTATATGTATTTATTATTGTAAAGACTCCCGTTTGTTCTATTTGTTTACTGTTCTGCTGTACAGTGTCATGTACATAAGTAGAGCTACATAAATAAAACAATACATACGACTGCATAGTTTTCACAGTATCGCCTTTAGGGTAGAACCACATGGACGTTTTCCGCGCGATCCGACGAGCTGCAACAGATATGCATACGACAAGTCACATGCGACAAAAACAAGGTAAGTGAATGCATTGTCGCAGCGTTGATCCGATGCGACACGACTGTCGGATGCAGACTTGCATCAGACAGACCTGTCGCGTCGGATCAATGCTGCGACACCATGCGACAATGCATTCACTTACCTTATTTTTGTTGCATGCTTTTTGTCTCAGCGCGTCAGATCGCGCCAAAAACATCCATGTAGTCCTACCCTTAGAGCTTTCATTTTAGCGCATGCAGTGTTCACATCTAACACGCGTTTTGCATTGGATGGCAAATTTTCCATGTAATTTACACATCAGATTTTTATTGGTCCCATTATATTTTGACCCATGCAACTACATCAGACTTGTAGGATAGCTTCTGATCCAACACCGTCCTACAAAATATCCTGTGTAGTTTAGCCCTAACGGTGCATCGTCAGGTTGTTTGAGCTTTGTGTCAAAACAGAGGGAGACAATTACAACTGCCTTCCCCTGTTGTAGAATTGATGCAGTTGTATTCATGAGGCACATTGACATATGAAAGTTTCATCCAAAGGCATTTAAAACAGGGATTACAATAAAGTGTTGAGCCAAGAGCGAGAGTCACAGTATCAGAGCAGTCTTAAAATTCGGGGTGGTGACTAGTCTAGACAGCCAGAAAAAGTCTGTTATAGAAAGAATGCTACGAGACATTTACAATTAAAGTTACAAGGGAACAAAAGGCTGTGGTTTTGATAGGAGCAGAAGGTGGAGGTAGCATTAATGTAGAAACAATTTGCGAATGATAAAAGATGTCTGAAACACATAGGATTAATAAGTTGCTGACTGGGACTTGAGAAGCAGAGAAGGCAGGTTTTATCAGCACTTCTATAGACACCTTGGGGGAATTCACAAAAGTGTCGGGAACGAAAAAATGTCTTTCAAATGTCGTAGAAAGTGTCATAGTAACAGCCGACAAATTCACAGAGCATTTATCTGCCAGTTTTCCAACGTGTACGACACATTTGAAATAGTGTCACTAAAAGTCGGTGTAGTTTTTTTTCGGCGTCACTTTTCCCAACATTTTTATGAATTGCACGTAAACACATTAGGCTCTCCAAAATGAAAATGTTGATCAAATAGTCTTTTGGAATGTTGTCTGTCCTACGAAAAGATATACAACATTTTAGAACATTGTCTGACTTATGAGACATTCAGAGACGGTAACATCTGCCTTTTGAATTTGCCGTTCGTACGACATTTTACAAATTTGTCAACCGCCACTTCTGGGTTACTTATTTTACCAACACTTTTGTGAATTCTCCACTTTGACTCACTAGTAAAATAGATAGCAGGAAAATACTATAAACAGTACTGCGGCTACCTGGTAAGACCATCCAAAAAACATGCAGACAAAAGCTTAAAAACTTTTATATACATGGATACTTTATTATATGAAACTAGTCTGTGAGATGCTATTTATCCACAACAGGTAGAGTAAAACGAAAAGCAACACCAAAAAATTAAAGCGTTTTAAAGGAATGACTAAAGTACTGTTGCTTTGTACTGGTAAAACTGGTGTGTTTGCTTCAGAAACTTACCTATAGTTTATATAACTGCTGCTGTGTAGCCATGGAGGTAGCCATTCAAGCACAGGATACACAGTAGATAACATACGTTCTAAAGAATACCATTGTATACTACAGAGCTTATCTGCTATCTGCTGTGTAACCTGTGCCTTTTCTCCTTTTTCAGCTTGAATGGCTGCCCCCATGGCTACACAGCAGCTTGTTTATATAAACTATAGTAGAGTTTCTGAAGCAAACACACCAGTTTTACCAGTGCAGAGCAACAGAATGTTACATTTTCATTACTATAAAACACCTTAATTTTTCGGTGTTACTATCCCCTTCAGGTGCATTACTGGCTGGGGCAGATAAAAACATAATTCATAATAAGGATAAGCCTGGTATCAACAATAATCATGCAAGAACAAATCATCATCTGGCACTGGTACATGACATGCCTTTACCGCTAGGATACTATTAGTAAAGCAGAAATCAAAAGCTACCCATACATGGTCCAATATAAAGTGCTGACAGACTAAGTTGCACTCAAGATAGGAAGGTAATTACAGTGACCACAGTCCCCAGCGTCCTACTGTGGGATCCTAGGGCCAAGCAAACAAACCTGATAGAAGCTTCTCTGGACATATTTCACCTCTTCACTATTTTCAATTTCCTACTTACATTTCTTAAAGGAGAAGGAAAGCTACGGAGGCATTTTATTGCCAATAGATTAGCTGCAATAGTGCAACCTAGAATGCTATATTTGTTCTGTAGAATGTTTTACCATACCTGAGTAAAAAGCTCCAGAAACTCTCTGTTTGTTTAGAATAGAAGCTGCAGTATTAATGTGGTGTGACATCACTTCCTGCCTGAGTCTCTCCCTGCTCTGGGCTCAGATTACAGTAGAGAAGGGAGGGGGGAGGAAGAGGAGCAAACTGAGCATGCTCTTGCCCAGGGCAATGAGGTTTAAGCTGAAGGCAGGAAGTCTGATACAGAAGCCCATGTGTACACAATAGAAGTAAAGAAATGCAGTGTTTCTTTTGACAGGGGACTCAGAGCAACATTACTTTGGGGGTTTATTGGTATATTTAGATGGACCTTTCTGATAAGGCTTACTTAGTTTTAACCTTTCCTTCTCCTTTAAATGCCGGTTCTGTTTGTATGAAGTTTTTTTTTTTAAATAATTCTGAACTTTGTTTTTAACAACTGTTTAGGACTAGTACTTTTCTGAACCAATTCCAATTAATTTATTTACTGGCAGTCAGAATTTGTTATAGAACTTTGCACAAGCATTGAACAGTTAGGTGGTAACTGGAACGCACAGATGTATATCATGACCTGGATTATTGAAAATCTTCATAGACATCAAAGGCAAATGTGCTGTTCTATCCATAGTATGCAGTTAGTGACCGCCAAATGCCTGCATACAACAAATACCTCTCCAAAACACTTCCCCGGGAATCCATTAAATCTCCAAAATAACCAGCAGTTTGAGAATTCCAGTTTCTCAAGAGAGCCTTTTTCATTTACGGTTGGATATAAATATGGCTGTTGGTCTGTTCTACATAGTCAAATGTGCACACCTGTTATTATCCAAGGGCACTTTATGTCACAAGCAGAAATGGTTTCTTATATGGACAGTTTATATTTCTGGGAACACTTGAACGACACTTATACTTACTTAAAAAGTTTTACCTGATGTTACAAAGTTGTATAGAGAAAGGAATTCTCTCACACTTCACAAAATATAGTCAGGTTAAGTAGCTCCTGATAAAACTGACCATAAGAGCGCGTGAATGTAATATGGACTTTAGATTGCAAGCACCACTGGACCAAGGACTGAGATATAATATTGTCACTATATGAATTGCATTTGATTGTATTCTGGATTCAGTGCATCCCTAAGTGCCTTGCTGAACTGAATTGGAATGTTTAATCACATGACTTTTGGTCATGCAAACAAGGAAAGTGCATTATTTTTCCTATAGTTTCTTTTCAGTTCAATTTAGCCCTTTCTTGCACTAAAATGCAAATTAGGGTTTGGGTACAGTTTGGGATTCAGCTGAATGCTTCATGAAAGAAATATTCAGGATCCACCCAAATGTCTAAATAAATTCAGTGAAGCCCCAATATAAATAATACATTTTCTTTAAAAAGTAATTTGTGGTGAATATTTGGAAATATTATGATTTGTACTTGTGAACTAGCCCTTTATTTTCTGTATCAGTCTTCTAAACAGAGATCATTTAATGGTTTTATCAGACACCCTTGGTTGGCCAGATTATCTGATCATTTGACCCCAGAACTGCCTGGATAAGACTGCATCCATGACCATATCATCCTTACCCTATGGGATTTTAAGCAAACCATGCAGATATCCAAATGAGCTCTAAACAAATTTCAATAAAGTAAGGTGGGCAGTTTGGTTCTATACATGGACCAGTAAGCCTAACAACCAATAACAAACACTAGAAAAAAAAAAAAGTGTTTTAAAGTGCTTTTTATGTATATAAAAATATAAACAATTTTACCCTGCATTTGTAAAAATTACATTTGGTTCAGAAGTACAATTACATTTAACTTCATTTGTCTGCTGTTTAGTCACGATGGAAGCCATTTAAGTTAAATTGATATTGTCACGGGAAACAGTTGTTTGCTTATTTGTTTTTTAAAACTTAGTTAATAGTGCTGCTCCAGCAGATGTCTGCATCAGCTTTTTCAAAAAAAGCAAAGTTTGTTTAAATTTAATATTTAATTAAAAATATAGTCGATGGAAGATGTGTTCCTGAAGGAGTGTTCTTAATAATGGGTTTCCAGATAATGAATTCCATACCTGTATGACATATAACAAGGTCTCTCCCTCTAGTCAAGACTGTGAATTCTATAAGGATTACTTATTTATCCAAAGAAGCACATCTGACATCTGAGAATAATCATATACTAAAAAAACATTATATATATATATATATATATATATATATATATATACATATACATATATATATATATATATATACACATATACATATATATATATATATATATATATATATATATATATATATACACATATACATATACATATATATATATATATACACATATATATATATATATATATATATATATATATATATATATATATATATATATATATATATATATATATATATATATATATATATATATATATATATACAAATTTTGTGGACAATTAGAACGAGTTATCTGTTTATAATCAGAAATGTGGTATGCCCTACATTATTCATGGAAAGGGAAGAGTAAGACACATAGGCACAGATGTCCTAATTATGAAATGACAACATTATTTACATGTGTCCCCAAACATATATATGGTATTGGTGACCTTCAATAAAAAAAATAAAAGCTGAACCTTTCTTAAAATGACCACTTTACTGATGAATTGCATCATTACATTTTTATACCTTTAAATGTAAACTAAACCATGGAAATATATGTATATTACATATATATCTATATCTATACACACACACACACACACACGTATGGAAGCTCTTAATCGGACACTGGATAGTTACTAGAAGGCCATCTACCACAATGCCCATTTTATGCAAATAATCTTTTTTAAACTATTTCCTTTTCTCTTTAATGACATAACAGTACCTGTCCTTGATGGTAATTAAGCTGGCAAAATCAATATTGGTTGAGACACAATCATACTGGAATTATTTATTGGTTAACTATTTTTATAGGTTACTTTAGGTACGTTGATCTAACTTATACAAGAATCTTAATCTTTAGCACCATGTCCCAAAGATTCTAAAAAATAGATCTCATACCTGTGGTTATTTCAGATTCTAAGAAAGCATAGAAACATACACATTCTGCATCAGCATACTCCTATATACACACCTCCATGAACATGAGCAAAATAAATACAACTTGGGCTGAAGTAAGCATCGGATACAAATTTGTCCTATTCTTAAGTGAAATGTTAGTTGCTTCTCAACAGGCTGCAAATCCTGTGTGAATTGCACAAAGTTCCAAATATTCAGAGTGTTACCCAGAGAGAACAATGTGTCTTATGTCATCATAGTGCATTTATTGCAGGCAGGGCCAAAACTAGAGGTAGCAGAGGCAAGTTGGTGGCCCGGCGACTTGGTCCGGCACTGACCAATAGCTTTCTTCAGTACTGAGCATGTATAGTACTACATACACATTTAAAAGAGGACACTATAAGATTCAAGATGGGGAGCTGTTTTAGATAAATTGTAAGGCATAGTTCAAAACACTTATGGACAGACCAATATATTCCTTTAAAAAATAATAATAATTCCCCACACATGTTGTTGCTCCTCCAACAGCTGCTCTGAAAAACAAATAAAGTAGGAAAGGTTCTCAAAATGATGTATATACTTCCACAGGTCAACAGGGCTAGAATAACCTCATCCAGCAACATAAAGTCTATTTGCAGATATAAATGGCCACTAAATGCTAGTGCTCAAAATATATTAAGTTAGAATAAAGGAGACCCTTTGCTCATACTTTTGTGTAGCAGTGAATATACCAGCATGTAAATCTTACCTTCATGTGGAGAAGTTTTCAACCTAGAACAAATTCCATACACATCAGCATAGCGCTCCTGTATTTTGTGTAAAGCATCTGTAGATCTCAACTCCATAAGTATACGAAGCTCTTCAAGTGTGATGCCAAACTCCCCCCCATGGTTTGCGTCATTTAGAGAGTTTTTAACACCGCTATATGCGACTGAATTATTAGCCATATTGATTGCAGTAAATCCTTTTGTACAGGCAAGCAAATGCAGCTGCTGGAAATTCCAGTGGGGGCTTGTTTTTTTCCCCAAATAATGAAAAAACAAAAATCAAATTCTATGTTGAGTTCATGTTAAGGAGATAAAAAAAAGCTCAAAGTAGATTTCCATAGATATGCCTTGAGTTCAGCTCCATATTTCTCCAGGGCGTCATTTCATGGACTTTGTACACTCTAAAAAATAAATAGAAAACATAAGGTCATTTTTACATTTCTATACATAGAATGTGAATGTGCAGTAGCTAGCATAGATATGGATCTATACAGTATCATGTATCCAAATTTCTACAAAACTGCATTCAGAATTATACCATTTAGTGCTAGAATCAGAAACAGCTAGAGGGAACATTGCTGGACAATATCGTCAACCCTGGTCTGACCCAGCCAGAGGTTAAGTGGAGACTCTTCTTCTGGATGACAATCTCCCCGAACTGCCTCACGCAGTGCTTCGTTTTCCGAAGTTTCCTCGTGAGGTGACTTCGGAAAAAGAAGCGCCACATGTGCTTTAGCACAGGCGACTTTTCATTATAGCGGATGGGAAGACACGCGGAGGCAGTTTGGGGAGATTGTCGCCCAGAAAAAGAGGCGATTAGTCGCCAGGCAACAAAATCTCCCTGAATTTCCTCGTGTAAACTAACCCTTAAAAGTAATCGAATATGCAAAACTTTGACGAATTTTACCGATTCAAAAACTCAAATTGAATGTTACGTTTTTGGCCAAAAAAAAAATCTAAAATGTCAAGAAGTCTACAAACATCTCCAAATTTGTCTCTGGACCTCTCCCATTGACTTATATATGAAATGGGCAGGTTTTAGGTGGGGAATAGTCAAATTTAAATTCTTAAAGAGCCAGAGTATGATAAATATCGAAAAGCTAATTCAATTTTGGATAATTCCTTAGCCAAATTTGACAGTTTTTACCATAAAAAAATTTGACCCTTAATAAATCTGCCCTATAATGGAGAAGAAAAAAGCGTACACATAAGTGCAAGAGATCCATTATGTAGCCCATTGCGTATCATATTAAACCCCGACATTTAGTATTAAAAATTAAAGCAAACACTGCTGAAAGCTTTTGCAGTGTATGTATTGCCTTGCAGCTAGGCAACATTACCAATAGAACAAAAAGGGTTATCAGATTCACAAGGATCTTTTAAAAGCCAATAGTTAAGTAATTTTAAACCGCTGCCTGACTGAGATTAAGCTGCTGCTGCTATTCTCTGCAAAGCATTTGACCTTCAACTGCACATTATCAGCAGCCTGGCTCTAACATAAGAAATGGCTCCCTAAATGATTATCTAAGGAAAGCTTCTTGGTTAATCTAATTAGTTCATCTAAGGCCTGACAAACTCATGTTCTGTGGTGTTGTAGGACATGGCAAAGTATGATGCTTATTTACTTGCCAGTTCTTAAAAATAGGTTGAAAACTCGAGAAAATGTAATTTTATAACATACAGTTTTACGTGTCTCCTGTTACATCACAGCCACACTATGCTTCTATCAGACTGGTACAAGCCGATTATTGTAAGTGTATTGTCCATATAATTTCAGCACCACTTAAATGGCACTTCTGAATAATTTAAATATAGGCAGCTACTGTGCCAGGCAACTTTAAAAGAACAAGTTGACTTTTGTAGCTTTTAATGAAGTGACAAATAAGCATGTATGAAAAAAGCAGCAGAACAAAGTGGCACTTTAAAATTATCACTTCAACAGCTTTGCTTCTTGCTTTCAGTGGCTTGATGCAACCTGGACAAGTGGCTTAAACAAAAATAGCTGAAAAATGGTACATGGCTCAAGAGAAGAATTTATCGAAATATAATCTACAGTCTGGTCATTTCCCTATGTAAATTATATCCTTATAATTGGCGCGTTCTGACGCCGAATTTGACGCTGCACGGCCGAAACGGACGCCGTCGTGACCAGAATTTGACGCCCCCACAAAATGTAGATTATAATGCATAATGTACCCCTACTAGAAATTTATAAAGATATCAGAAGTCCCCTCAGAGTTATGTGACCTATATATATGGAAACGGTTATCCAGAACGCTTTGGGTCTTTCTGTAATTTACTATGTCTTAGGGTTAGTTCACACGAGGCGATTCGGGGAGATTTTGTCGCTGGCGACTAATCGCCTCATCTTCTGAGCGACTTTGGAGGCAACTTTGGGCGACTATGGAAAACGCATTGCCTCGTGTGGCCTTACCCTTAAAGGGGAAGGAAACCTCGTTGGCGCTAACCCCCCTCCCGTGTATTGCCCCCCCTCCCTCCTCCCCCTCCCGCTGGGCAAATGCCCCTAACTTGTTACTTACCCTTCTGCGCAGGTCCAGTCCAGGGAGTTCACAGGCGACATCTTCTTCCACGCGATCTTCTTCCTCCTTTGACCGGCGCATGCGCAGTAGGATCGTTTCGCCGGTACGATCTACTGCGCATGCGCGTGACTTTTGGCGCATGCGCAGTAGATCCGTACCGGCGAAAGGATCCTACTGCGCATGCGCCAAAACGCCGGTCAAAGGAGGAAGAAGATCGCGTGGAAGAAGATGTCGCCTGTGAACTCCCTGGACTGGACCTGCGCAGAAGGGTAAGTAACAAGTTAGGGGCATTTGCCCAGTGGGAGGGGTAGGCCAGGGGGGAGGAGGGAGGGCGGTTAGCGCTGACGAGGTTTCCTTCCCCTTTAAAGGAAAACCATATCACTCAAACAATGTAGGTCTCTATAAAAATATATTGCATAAAACAACTCCTATGTAAAACCTTGCTGGGTCAAGTACAAGGTACTCTTATTATTACAGAGAAAAGGGAAATCATTTTTAAAAATATGATTTAATTAAAATGGGGTCTATGGGAGATGGCCTTCCTGTAATTCAGAGCTTTTTGGAGAATCTTCAATAGTTTAATCCTGCTTCCAAGTTAAATTTTAAGCAATAAGCAAGTGCCAAAAACCTGCCCTCCCGTCTTTAACATATATTGCCTTTTAGTTCAGGGAAGTCAAGTGTAGTGAAGCATGGTGGTTGTGGCAGCAGAATGTTAATCTGCTTTTTATCAGTCTGGGCATTTTCTTAAAATACAAGAACAATGGATGGTTACAGTCTGTGAAGAAATAGACAACACAAAAATCAACAGGTAGAGATATTCAATCCCAGGCACTCCTAGTAACACACAGAGCAGTTCACAAGTATTTAAAAAATATTTAATAAAAACAAGGTTTATTTAATTGTTTATTAAAAAGAACTAATATTTTCTGCCTGCTTACTATCCAGTATTCTCAAGGGATGAAGCACTATTCTGCGCCCATGACTCAAGATCTGACTGTTGAACGAGGAAAGCAGATCAGTCACAACAAACGGTGTGCTGACCGGTAACAGCATTCATTCACAAGGACAAGTATTTTGTGACCTTCTCCCAGTCAATCTGAACCAGTGCATTATTGTGGATTCCTAAGCCAGCTATTAATAGTATAGGTGGATACAACACAAACATATTTTTACTACAACATTTTTTTTAACAGGTTAAATTAAAAACTTCAACTGTCATAATAAACTGGCCATAATTTTTCACACTATACATGTATTGATGTGCCTTTAAAATCACACAGCCATCAGGGCCTTCTCCAGAAACCAATCAGGTCTCTCAGTCCCCATACAAGAAGTTCTGCTTCTCCCTAAATCAAAAGTGCTGTACAACAAAGTGCCCCAGATGTTATTGTGCTCCTCTCCTCCAGGCACCTACACGTTCACGTCTTTCAACAAAAAAAAAAAAAAAAAAGAGAAAAATGTTTGCTGTAACCGCTGTATAGTACAGGTATGGGATCTGTTATCCGGAAACCAGTTATCCAGAAAGAGCCAAATTATATTTCCCATAGATTTCATTTTATTCAAATAATCAAAATTTTAAAAAATGATTTCCTTTTTCTCTGTAATAATAAAACAGCACCTTGTACTTGATCCCAACTAAAATAAAATTGATCCTTACTGGAAGCAAAGCCAGCATATTGGGGTTAATATTTACATGATTTTCTAGTAGATGTAAGGTATGAAGACCCAAATTATGTAAAGATCCGTTGTCCGGAAAACCCCAGGTCCCGAGCATTCTGGATAACAGGTCCCATACCTGTACTAGGTTCCACTAGCAACTATGCTAGTCAGAATTCAGCAGAACCCAAAGAGATATGATTAAGACAGATGAAAACCCAAGGAGGCTCCACAGCACCCATCAAAGACTTAGTCCACTTTTGTGGACAAATAATATATTGTTAAAAAAAAAATCCAGGTAACCAGTATGTGTGAAGCAAAATCTAATTTTACCAATGCAAGCCGAAACGTTGCACATTTGTTTGTCTGCATTGGTAAAATTTGATTTACACACTTGTTGTCGATTTCAGCAAGAAGTTCAATTAGGAACGGAGCAACAGGGGAGCCGATATTAGTTGAATAAATGATGTTTATTACAAAACCATAAAAAAGTCATGAATTGCATGAATATCGTAGCCTGCAAACTTAACGCATTTCGTGGCGGTTAGCCTGCGATATGTCTGAGGCATGCAATTTATGACTTATGATTTTATAATAAACTTCATCTTTTAATTGATTAATATCGGCTCCCCTGGTGCTGAACTTATTGCTGAAACCAGTCTCCTAACTGCATGATTTAGTTGGCATGTGGCACACACAAAGTCAACACACATCACATAAATGCTGTTGCTAGGTTTTTATTTTTACATTTTTCAATCAAAGCTTGTATTTGTTAAATGCCAAAAGTACTGCTGTAATAATGGTCTTCTGTACAGCACTTCAAAACTGTACCCTAGTCATAAGAAATGCAGGTACATTTACTTGAGAAAATAATTTAGGGGCATCGGGAATTTTTGATTCAATACATCAACGTCTATTTAGAGGACTGGTTCTGTTTTGTTTTTTGAAGAAAACACAAACAAGTAGGACAGCTGACACCGAGCGTGTCAGAAAAGGTGGCTAAGAAAAGGTATAAGCAAACACACACAAATTATAGGCTGGCAAATGCATGGAAGCGTTAAACAACTCTTGCAATGACTTATTCTGTATACATTTAGCATAAAATCTCTCTTCTCCTTTCAAGGTAAATGGGGCTGGGATAAAGCTGTACTGACCAAATCTATCGAAAAATCTAAGTTGTATTGACCAACGCTATCATAAACATGAGCTGGAGTTGTTAAAATGTTTGACATGTAACAGAGGATTATTCCAAGAATAACTAACTTTAAAAGTATTTTCCAGATTCCTTTTTTGACCAGACTGTAGATTATATAACTTATCGATTCCCTATGTTCCTCTATGATGGGGCTGCCATATTTCTGCAATTGTCTTTAAGTGCTAGAAAATGAGGATGAGATGGGGCAATCAGGTTGGCAAAAGTCAGGTTTAGTAACTTCAAGCTACAATTATTTACAAAAGCAGCCCTATTGGTGAAAAATATCAACATGACCTATTGGAAACTTTTAGGGGCAGATTTATTAAGGTTCGAATGGTAAATTCAAATATTTTTTTTCTTTTTAGTCAAACTCACAAATTCGAATTTTAATTCAACAACTCAAATTTGATTTTGAATGTGAGATTTATCACACCTTCACCCTGGAAACAGTTCTAATTCGAACATTCACCACCTAAAACCTGCCGATAATTCATTTACAAGTCAATGGCAGAGGTCTGCTGAACCATTTGAATATGTTAATTACCTTCCTGAGTTTTTTTTTTCAGAGGAATTTGATTCAAATTTTTCGGGTCGTTCACATTCGATCGAATATAAGACATTTGAGTGTTTTCATAAATAACCTCTCATTCGTGTTGTGAGTAAATTCAAATTTATTCGAGTTAAAAAAATTCATATAACTTCAAAATTCAACTTTTGATAAATCTGTCCCTTAAGGTACATGAATATTTGAAGAGTATTTTTTTAGTGTCACTATCACCTTAAAGGGGATCCATGTGCTGTGTTTAGTTATCTTTAATACTAATGTCTGTATCCAGCACCAGCATACTTTAATGAAAACTTATTTTTCATATTGACAATATGGTTCCTAAAGAAGGCTGCAGTGTTGTGCAAGTACCCTGAGGCACCTCAGCAGTTCCGACGTTCCTGGCAAACCATATGAGTCAGCTCACACTACTCAGAGATTGCCTTCAGTGGAACAACTGACTTACAGTAACCTGCTGGAGAAATAGATAAAGGGATTAATGCTGGCACTCAGAACTTACTCCCCTCACAGCAAACAGCCATGAATTATAGTTGACTCACACATCCTACCTAGCATTGGAGCTGTATGGTTACCTCCAGGTAGCATGGAAGCAGAAATATGTAAGAAACGTACAAAATAAAGAAAAACGGTTCCTAAATTGAACCATTTGTATAAAAATGAATATACAGGTATGGAATCAGTTATCCAGAAACCTGTTATGCAGAAAGTTCCCGAATTATGGAAAGGCGTTATCAAATAATCCACATCATCAAAAATGATTTCCTTTTTCTCTGTAATAAAAATGGCTTATACTTGATCCAAACTAATATATAATTATTCCTTATTGGAAGCAAAACCAGTCTATTGGGTTTATTTAATGTTTAAATGATTTTTTTAGTAGACTTAAGGGGGTATATTTATCAAAGAGTGAAGTTAATAGTGAAGTTCCGCCACTAGAGTGAAATTCCGCCACTCTCCATTCATTTCTATGGGATTTTTATAGGCGTATTTATCAAAGGGTGAACTTTCACTTCACCCATTGATAAATACACCTTTCAAAATCCCATAGAAATGAATTGAGAGCTGCGGAATTTCACTCTAGTGGCGGAACTTCATTCTTTGATAAATTTACCCCACGGTATGAAGATCCAAATTACATAAAGATTAGTTATCCAGAAAAGCCCAGGTCCCGAGCATTCTGGATAACAGGTCCCATTCCTGTATTTGTAATTACATTGATATAAAATTGAGAAAAATATTTACACATGGTTAAAAAAAAAAAAAAAAACTCCTGGCATAAACCATAAAACTATATTAAATATTCAGTTTTCCCAGACCAAATATTTAATATAGTTCAGTGACAGCATAGTTACTTTTACTATGTTCAAAACCCACTGCATAGCATGCACAGTCACTCCCTTGATTTGATCTATTGCTAGAATATGTCCCTAATTCTGAAGTCCCCCCCCCTTAAACACTGCAGAAATTTTGCTGGTGATCACATATTAACATGTTGCTTTTATGAAATTACAGAATAAAGAGAATAATGGCTTCTCAGCATTAGGGTAGGGGCAGACGGGCAGATTCTGGGAGATTTAGTTGCCTCTTCTGCGGGGCGACAATCTCCCCCAACTGTCTTCTTCCTGCCTTCCGCCTGTCTGAATGAGAAAACACCAGCGCAATGCACTCGTGGCTTTTCGATTTCCGAAATCGCCCGAAGTTTCCTAGTGAGGCAACTTTGGGCGATTTCGGAAATCGAAATGCCGCATTTGGTTCACTGACCTTTATATCAACCCTGACGGAATCAGCCTTTTGGATTTTGAGTGTTTGTTTTCTTTAGTTATGACAAAATTGTTGAATTTAATTAGATTTTTCACCTTTAATGTACAATTATTATTTGTGGTTTTTGAATTATTTTGCTTTCTGTTCAGCAGCTCTTCGGTATGTAATGTTAGCAGCTATATGGTTGCTAGCAACCAGGCAGTGGTTTGAATGAGAGAAATAGGTGAGGCCTAAACGGAAGTAAAGTAATAAAAAGTAACAACAACAGCCTCACAGAGCAATAGTTTCTTGACTGTTAGGGTCAAAGCCCCACATTTGAACATGATCGCATATTGGTCATGTTTCAAAACATCTCATTTCTAGACCCAGTATAAACTGATTTATTACATTACCCGCACTTAAAAATTTTCACTGGAAATGCATCATCACCAACCAGCCCATAAATACTTCAAAATACGGTTTGCTGCCGAATAGGAAAGCTACATATTGCTAACCAAAAATTATTGGTGCTAAATTTGTGATTTCAGTTAAATATACATTAGCTTTGACAAGTACTTGACAAAAAGCACAAATACAAGAACAAAACGACGTATGCAACATCTACAAAATGTTTCATCCAATTTCTTACGTTAAAACAGTTTTATAACCAGAATTATTTTTAATCAACATGTTCATTTTTTTGTAGAGGAGTTAAATTCACATTTTTATAATCATTACCCTAAATGAAAAGTCCAGGGCCAGATGGTCCTTACAGAGCTTTACTGGGTTTTAGCCAGGCCATTATTTTAATCTTCTCAGAATCTGGTTTGGTAACCTAACTTTTAATCTTCTCACACTCTGGTATTCTGAGGATAGCAGAGATAGAGATAGATAGATAGATAGATAACATACATACATATATATATATATATATATATACATATATATATATATACACATATACATATATACACATATACATATATACATATATACATATATACATATATATACATATATATATATATATATACACATATATATATATACACATATATATATATACACATATATATATATATACATATATATATATATACACATATATATATATATACACATATATATATATATACATATATATATACATATATATATATATATATACATATACACATATACATATACACATATACATATACACATATATATATATATATATATATATATATATATATATATATATATATATATATATATATATATATATATATATATATATATATATATATATATATATATATATATATATATATATATATATATATATATATATATATATACACACACACACACACAAGATCCCAGAGTGTCGCTATTTCATGGTATTAGCTCCTCAAATGTATATCAAAAGGCTTTTAGTAGTGCATGGTGCATCAACGCGTTTCAACTCACATGGAGCCATCGTCATCACACGATGGCTCCATGTGAGTCGAAACGCGTTGATGCACCATGCACTAATAAAAGCCTTTTGATATACATTTGAGGAGCTAATGCCGTGAGTGCTTTCACTGGACTGATGTTTATGAATTTGGTTAGCACCCGGCTCCTAACTATATGAATGGTGAGTGCCAATTTTCGATCATTTCGCCGGGTGCTAATCCAATTCAATATAAAGTCCAAAAATAAAAGGAAGCACTCACGGCATAAAGGTTGTTAGAAGTCCTTTACTGAATCATATAAACATCATATACACACACACACACACACACACACACACACACACACACACACACTAAGGTCAATCCAATGCTCTAAACAGACACTATAGTTAGAAAAACACCTGTGAAACAAATCAGTTGGTTCTAGTTATTTGCACTGAAATAGACTTGGTCATTCTTTAACTTCAAGTAAGAAATATAGTATAAGCGTTTAATAAAAGCAGTAATATTTTTATTTATGACATACAAAGTGAGCTAGGTTTGCAAATGATACAATTGTGTGCAGCACACAATTTACATCTTTACAGGGCAAGTAGGTTTTTAACCTCTCTACCGATACACACATTTCTTCCTTCAGATTGAAGCTACCACCAGAAAGTTCTTCTTGGTCATGAGAATAAAAGTTTTAAATTCTTCCAAAGGGAAAAAAAATGTTGGAGCATTCTCATGACAGTCAAACTACTTGCCACTAACTAGAAAAACAAAATCTGAGCCTGAATCGATCATCCAACTGGAAAAATATGCTGTCAACAGATGCCCCTGTCGATCATTTGTTGAAATGTTAGTTTGTATGTGCAAACAGTTATGTCTTGTGTTTGTATTCCCTTACTTTGTAAATTGCTGCAGTAAAAAGCAGCTCAATTTAAATAATAATAAATGTTAACTTTCTGAGTTATATCTGCCTATCAGACTAGTCTCCCTTGGGCAGATTCCCTGGTTATTGCAGCTGTTTTCCTTCTCCAAAAGTTCAGATGCCTATGGAGTACAAACAGCAAGCCACCTTATGGTGTTCCATTTTCAGGTTACAAAGTCAAATATACAGTACAGCACTTCCCCAAATTATTGGGTCTAGCAGATGGAACAGCAGAATTTGCTATGAGTATCACTTTAATGGACATGTTTCAATGCACATAAGGTCAATATGTATCTGTATTTACAATAATAGTTAATTTTATGGAAAATGTATTGATTCTTTTTATCATTATCCGTCTTCCGTATGGCAGGATTCTCTAAAATAAGCTTATATAGAATAAATACTCCTAGTAAATCTGTGTGAAAACAAAGAGAAGTGTCATAAATAAAGCTATACGGCCAGTTAGAACCATGTGAACCCAAAGAAAGAGGTAAAGGTATGTGATCTGTTATTCAAAACATTCAGAGAAAAAGGAAATCATTTTTAAAAATTCAGAACTTTTTGGATAACAGGTTTCCATATAACAGATCCCATACCGGTTTATAACAGTTGTCAAAAATCCCAATACATTACAAAGGATAAAGTTATCCTTCTTGTGGAACGAAAAAGGAGATTGCTGGATCACCTCCAGACTGCAGTGTTGTTTCATGCATTTTCTACTACTTTTTTAATATATCATTTCATGATTCAATTTTTTTATACGTTGTTCCTGTAGGTCATCCGTATCATTGAACAAAGGACTAATAGTTTAAGAGATTTATTTATCATCAAGTTGAAACGCAGGATTTAGTAAAACACTCATTTTCTACCCAGCAACTCCATCTGTTATACAAGTATGTGTGATGATGACTCAAATAGTGTTTGCTGCTAGCAGAAGCATTTGCTACAATCTGTCTAGATGATACTGTTCATTTCCAAAGTGTTGATGTCTTATCCTTAGAGACACTACAAGAAGGCAGAATACTATGGTAAAATCCATTATTTAAAGGTCTGCATTGTTGCAGATGCTTACCTCTTCAAAGGCATGTCTTTATTGATAAGAAATTTAGTTTTTTTTTTTCTAAATGATTACAAAGATTAAAATATATAAATGTGGATCTTTAAGAAAGGTTGGGCATATACATATACACATATATATATATATATATATATATATATATATATATATATATATATATATATATATATATATATATATATATATATATATACACACAAACAAAATAGCACATATTTAAGTAAGGTCTGGGGTATTGTTCAATATGTTGAGGAAGCAAATTAGATTACATCAAGAAGAAAAAAAAAGCATTAGCCTTCCCAGTGTATACTAAACCTTAAAGGAAAACTAAACCCTAAAAATGAATATAGCTTAAAATGGACGTATTGCACATATTGATGAGTCACTTCATCAGAAGCCATGCTCTCTCTCTGCCCAGTTACCCATGCGTGATCTGAAGTAACTTCGAATAAAGTTTGAAAGATTTTTAACAAAATGTTTGGTTGATCCGGAGTTTGTCTGCAGAGGATCCTATGTTAATGGGATCCCACTAGGTACTTTTTTTTTTTTTTAAGATTTAATTTTGCAATCTGACATGGGGCTAAACATGTTGTCAGTTTCCCAGGTGTCCCCATCATGTGACATGTGCTCTGATAAACTTCAGTCACTCTTTACTACTGTACTGCAAGTTGAGTGATATCACCCCTCCCCCCATCAGCCGAACAATTCAAAGGTAACCAGATAACAGCTACCTAGACCAATCCATGTCTCACTGGGACTCCTTCAGTTATACTGCGTGGGAGAAGCCTCCTATAGCTTTTGAGGAGTGTCTGGATTCAGGATGGTGGTATTTTTCACTATTTGTCCATACAAAATCTCTACAGGTCAGTTAAATTTGATGGCTGCCTAGCATGGACAACCTGCTTCAAATCATTTATGATGATATTCAGAATATAGTACTTCTCCCTCTGCATAAATACCTTTGTAGATTTCGAAGTGTGTTTAGGGTCATTGTCTTGTTGGAATATCTAACCTCTGCATAACTTCAACTTTGTGACTGATGCTTAAACATTATCCTGAAGAATTTGTTGATTTTGGGTTGAATTCATCCGACCCTCGACTTTAACAAGGGCCCAAGTCCCTGAACTAGCCACACAGCATGATGGAACCTCCACCAAATTTGACAGTAGGTAGCAGGTGTTTTTCTTGGAATGTGGTGTACTTCTTCCGCCATGCCAAGTGCTTTTTGTTATGACCAAATAACGAATATCCTAATAAGCGACCTACTAAAGGACTGTTTCTCATCTGCAACTATTGCCTTTTTACCTTGAGCCACCAATTTGTGATGTTCTGTGTGCCACTCCACACCTAATACACAATTTAAATTTAACTGCATTTACTCTTCGGTTCAATTCTCAGACCGGGTGCATGTCATGAAGCCTGTTCACAAGGGCTTCTCCCCAACAAGTGTAAATCTTCCTATAGACAGCACTCCCTTGTTCTATAAAAATGCCTTTATTTTATATTATCTCCTGGCAGCAAAAAAGGATTGCAACATTTTGAGTGGCACCCCGCCAATTTGCTTGACAAAGGGTGGAGTGCCACTCAAAACATTGCCCCTCCTCACCTGGCAGAAAGAAATGCAGCTACTAACTGTAACGGAAAGAATTTTAGAGCAAAATACACGGTTCTGTCCATTCATTGGCTGACGAAACAGAGCAAGCAAGCATGCACCTGATTAGTGTGCAAGCACAATGGCAGTTACATGCCAGAGGATGGACACTTTAGCACTTAGCAGCGTTTTAGTAAAATGTTATCAACTGGTATATACTTCTGAGAATTTTTTTTTTTTTTTTTTTTTACACGAAAAGGATTTATTTATAAGAATCTATAAATTTTGCACGACCTGCAAATTTATTATTATATGATACAAGACCAAAAGCATTTTAGCCAAACAAACTATGGATCAAAATAGTCAATGCTTTTGCTCCATACCTATGTCAGACCCAGCTTAATGATAGTGATCTTTACATGCAGCAAGAAAGCAATCATTAATTTCAGGTACATGGAGCGACATTTCTGAACAGGCATTGATCACCCAGCTGCATCTTGGTCATTTAGGAATTAAGCCACCAGAAGCCATTATTGGCCAGAATAACAACACCACATAGGGTAACCTCATAACATAGTAGACTTAATCAGATTGTCTCAGGCCAGGCATAAACTGTCACAGCCTGATTAAAATAAGTGCAAGCACCTATTAGACTAGCAAATACTACTATAGATAGTGTTAATGCACAGGGCTATACAAACCAATACACATTTCGGGGGAAAAGGAGAAAACATTGCACTTGGATACTAAAACAAATAGCACTTTTGCCGTGTGTTTGATCAACATTCCTAAATCTTCCCAACATAACCATAATCACATTACAATACGAAACACAAAACAGTTGCATGAATTTCAATATATTTTTTATTATATATAGTATTTTTATTTTATTCTTATATTTTAAAAAATGTAATGTGTGCAAAATGCTCTATATACTTTTGCAATATACATCATTTTTTTTTCTAGATTTCAAGATTAGCAATTTTTACACTGCTAACATATCGAAATGGAAACAGCTCCACTTGCTGGTTTCTCTGGTCTTTCTTAAAGGAACGTTAACATCAAAAAATGAAATTGTTTTAAAGTTATAAAAATATAATGCAGTGTCGCCCTGCACTAGTAAAACAGTTGTGTTTGCTTCAGAAACACTACTATTGTTTATATAAATACGCTGCTGTGTAGCCATCGGGGCAGTCATTCAAATGAGAAAAGGCTTAAGTTACACAGCAGATAAACTCTGTAGAACATAATGGTGTTATCTGTTATCCACTATTTAACCTGTGCCATATAGCCTTTTTTAAGTTTCCACCATTGCTACTGAGCAGCTTGTTTATATGAACTATAGTATTGTTTCTGAAGCAAACACATCAGTTTGGCACTTATACGACAGTGTCACCCACTGTAACCTACAGCGCTTTAATACCCCTCAGAATTGTGTCCGTAAGTTACTCTCCCGTTAAGACTGTAAGCCCCACATGGGTAGGGTCCTCAATCCTTTTGTCGCCTTGACACTGAGCACTTAATCTGTATTTTAAATTTATGTGAATTGTATTTCTAATGATGCACGGTTACTTATTAATGAAGTGAATCCTTGTTTGTTACTACTAATTTATTGTTTTGCTGTACAATGCTTTGCCCTCATGGAGCAGTATATAAATAAAAATATACATACATTTTCATTGCTTTAAAACAATTTTTGGTGTTACAGTTTCTTTAAGAGATATGCCAGAAGACTACCTGTTCTGCTGTAAAGTTCTCCCGACTCTAGTAGCACAGTCAGCAGAATTGACCTATAGGTGGTTCTGTTATAATTTAATTGTATTAGTACTTTAAAAATGTTGCTAATACATCATCATTTTTTAAAATATCATAATTTTTTTTAAAAAAAAAAATATAAATTGCAAAAGTGCTTAGAGGACCCTAAGCAATTATTCATTAATGTATTTCTAGCCTTTACATTTACTTTAAAGTAGTTAGGAAATTTAAGATGAGTAAGTTAAAAAAAACTGAATACTTAACTGCATAAAAAAAATAATGTTTTTTTAAGTAAGGTGATCTTCTAAACCTCCAGAATATACATGCTTCAAGACAACAGGTTTTGGACTAAAAGATTTATGCTGTGTATTAGCTGTATCAAATTCACCATCATCCATACAGTTACCTGAATTATTAACACAGACCAGAATAACTATTACCTGACTGTAAAGGACAGGCTATTTCAGATGGGCCTGAAACACCTTTATGATATAAGCAACAGTGGAGGCATTTGCCAGAGATAACTAGTACAGGTCTAGTAACAGTACTTCATGTTAAGTGACCCTATATTGACAAAGCATACGGACACAAACACAGACTGATGCCTCCCTGCTGTCACATTACAAGAGCAACCACCTGCTACACCTCTATTCCATCTGCTGCGTGATCTTAGTGCAAAATAGCAACAGTCTAGTGTTCCTCAAGCAACTACACTCGTGGCAGGAAATTAGCTTAGGGTGGAGCAACACTAGATTGAGGACATTTATACATTGGGTCATTTTTTTTTTTTTTATTTAAGCCGGTTAGGGGCAACAAGTGTCCTGCTGTATACCAGCAGCCACTAACATCTGGAAATGAGTGTATTTACTCAACAAAATATGGAAAGTTCCTGGTTTCCCAAGATGATTTATGCTTCCCACTGGCAGGATGACAAAAAGCTATTATGAAAGCATACAATAAAATCTTCATATATTTATGGGGGAGTGGGTAAAATATTATTGCAATGTAGCTATTAAGGAGTCTGTTATTTGAGGTTTTGGCCATGCATGAGGAAACTTCTCTGACTGCCCTGGAGGACTGGCTTTATGGGTTTTATAAAACGATCACCCAACATTCAAACATGATCATCAAATCTCTCAAATGAATATTGTGCCTATAGATAAAAACAAAAAAATAAACAGATGTCCCACATGCATCAAATATAAGTTTCAATGATCCCTCCATACCAACCAGGTACTAGCTGTGCTAGGTTTTTTTTTGGCCATATCATAAAAGCATCAACATCAGCACCCTCATATGTACTCGGGAAGTCAGCACCATCAAAGTGCCTTGCTAAACTGCTCCCTTATAGCACAAGGAAGAAGTGCATTAATTTACTGTAGAATATCCAAGGGAAAAACACATTTTGAAACAAGCATACCGATTTACAAGTGCCAGTACATTATTATTGCTGCAATCTGGCACCACTAAAATCACTATATAAAGTACAGGTACAAATATCTGGAATTCTTGGGAACTGGGATTTTCTGAATAAGGGGTATTTCTATAATTTGTTTCAGACCTAAAGGCTACTAACAAACATCTAAACATTAAACCCCCACCCCAAAAGGATTGCTTCACAACCAACATGGATTTATGCAGTTATCATGAAGTACAAGGTCCTGTTTTTTTTTTATTAAAGAGCAAAGTCAATCAAAAATTAAGATTTTTGTAATAGGACTTGTTTTTCCACATCTCGGAGCAGTCTGGATCATGTGTTAATAGATCCCAAACCTGTAACATAAAAAATTACAGCTTCTGCAGGCAGTGTGAAGTCCCTTTCAACTATAGTGCAGGAGAAATTGAGGGCCAATTTAAGGCTGGTCAAGCCTTTCGACTTGAGCAGGCATTAAGGAAACAACCCCTTGTAAGTTCAGGAAATCAACAAAGGTTTCAGAGAGAAAAAATATGAAAAGTTTAGCAATTTTAGGTTGTTTAAAAAAAAAGAACACTTGAGGAGAAATACCTCAGCTAACAAGATTTTTCTACCAGAATCCTTATGTGACTTCCTGAACTTACAAATGAAGCTGAAATTTTACATACCAAGATTTTAAAATATTTTAAACACATAGGGGCCGATTCACTAACTTCGAGCGAAGGATTCGAAATAAAAAAAACTTCGCATTTCGCAGTGTTTTTTGGGCTACTTCAACCATCGAATGGGCTACTACGACCTTCGACTACGAATCGAACGATTCGAACTAAAAATCGTTTGACCATTCGATAGTCGAAGTACTGTCTCTTTAAGAAGAAACTTCGACCCCCTAGTTCGCCATCTAAAAGCTACCGAACTCAATGTTAGCCTATGGGGAAGGTCCCCATAGGCTTGGCTAACTTTTTTTGATCGAAGGATATTCCTTCGATCGTTGGATTAAAATCCTTCGAATCGAAGTTCGATTCGAAGGATTTTATCGTTCGATTCGAAGGATTTTATCATTCGATCGAAGGAATAATCCTTCGATATCTGCGCTAAAATCCTTCGACTTCGATATTCGAAGTCGAAGGATTTTAATTCCCAGTCGAATATCGATGGTTAATTAACCCTCGATATTTGACCCTTTGTGAATCGGCCCTTAAAGATTATATGTACTTTTCATGGGCCACTTAAAAAAAGAACAAAAAAAAAAAAACCTCCCATTCACAAGCCATTTTACAAAAGTGCTCGTAATTATTTCAGCAATTTATTACAGCATAAAAACAAGAGGTAACAAGACATTAAATCACCTCATTAAAAGCAGACGGTTATGATCATAATGCTTACAGTCTGAATATGTAGCACACAGTAAAAGGATAGCTCCAACGTTTTCCACAAACTAGTTCTGTTTTATGTAGACTCCCAAACATTTCATTTTACCGTGAAACGGTGGGTGACATCAAGTACAGGAAGAACCACAGGTTAAAATATAAACTACTACTTAAGGAATAACAAAGGGCAAAAAAAATAAAAATAAAAAAACTATGGGTGTCATATAGTGAAGGGTGAAGGCACCCCTCTGTGACCACAATCCCTAACCTGAAGGTATTGTTGCACCATGTATTCTATCCTGAGGTTAAACATAGCATTTTATTTGTTAAACACCTAGTGCCAAATAACCAAAAAACACTTTCCTGCTCCCAAGGTTGTTTGGCAAAAGTTGGCAGGAAAGCATACAGATGAATTACAGTTTAGATCGAAAACTAAAAAACAAAAAAAAAAAAAGTATGCATCTATTATAGTCTTACCTACATTAAATAATTCAAATTATACCTGCAACAATTATTTTGTAGGACTTTGTGCTACCCAACACCCAATAAAAATAATTTAGCACTGATTGTGGCAAATTCACCAAACTAAGATGGTGTATGTGGAACTGGGATTAGCAGTATCCAAGGAAACAGTGCTTGTCTTTGCCTGTATAAATTAACTATATGGATGGATGATGCACTCCCTGAGGCAGGCTCTTGAGTATTCATAAAGCATGTAGGCTTGGAGGAGCATGTCAATGCATTTGTCCAGCAGCAACTAAAAGACAGTGTGGTAGAGCCATTATAAGAGCAGCTATATTTTTGACAACGTGGGGGTTCTCCTACAGCTGATCTATGCTGTCAAAGTTCAAACCCTAACCCGGTGACCTTTAGTTTGCATGACCTCTCAAACTTTATTTATCTCACTACATTAAGGTCAGCCTTGTCCCCAGCAAAAAGAACAGAGGGATGCAAAATTAGCACAGATAAGCAAGTAAAGAAACTCACTGCAAACACACAAGAGGGGAAAAATACATATATTTTAAATATAAGAGCAGCAATGCAAGCCCAATGTATAGCACTCAACAACAATATCTATCTAATCGAGACTTGTTCCAAATAACAGCAGTGTTAAAAAAATAAAAGCAGTGTTCAATTAGTGAGCTCATTCATTCTTTGGGGGGAAAAAAATTGTCAATTACAGCCTTTTTTAAGAATGGAAGGCAGCAAATGTTGTGCATGCTGGTTGAAGTGCATTTCTCTCTGAAAACTGAGTAAATGGGTTGTTCCAGACATTGTTCAGAAGAGCAGTTTACTTTGATTAAAAAGTTGATTGGAGAGGGGAAAATATATAAAGAAGTGCAGAAAATGATAGGCTGCTCAGCTACAACAATCTCAAATGCTTTAAAATGGCAACCAAAACCTGAAAGACTCGGAATAAAACTGAAAACTAAAATTTGAATGGATATAAGAATAGCCAAAATGGCAAAGATTCAGCCAATGATCAGCTCCAGGGAGATCAATGAAGGCCTAAAGTTACCTGTGAGTACTGTTACAATTAGAAGATGCCTATGTGAAGCCAAGCTAGTTGCAAGAAGCCCCAGCAAAGTCCCATTGATGAAAAAAAAAAAAAAGAAAAAAAGAAAAAAAAAGACACACTGAAGAGGCTACAATTTGCGAAAGAACACTGTAACTGACCTAAAGAAAAATAAAAGCAAGATTGTTCTTTTTCGGTCTAGGGGCCGCACAAACAGACGACCTTCAAACACTGAATTCCAGCCACAGTACACTGGGAAGACAGTGAAGCATGGTTGTGCAACCATCATTATATGGTTATACTTCTCAAACTATGGTGTTAGGCCTATGTATCTGGGATCATGGATCAGTTTCAAAACATCAAAATAGGCAAAAACCAAGAAATGAAGAAGAATTGTGGAATGTAACAGGTGCCATAAGTTGGTTGACTCCATTCCATTCAAAATGAAAAACACAAATTTTATACATTTGTCTTCATGTTTTGATTTGGAATAAAATGTGTTCTGAATGCATTTGCTTGCTGGAAATTAAAGCCATTACATGGATTTTGAGCTTTATTCACTTTTTGTTTTTAACTGATATTATTCTGAACACAAGTGTATATACAAAGTCTAAAGTGTGGTAGATAAATTATGCATTAATTTGTTAAAGGAGAAGGAAAAAGTCTGTTTGCACTTGGGGGTGCCAAATGTTAGGCAGCCCAAGTGATTATATTGACTTACCTGAAACCCCGGGCCGGTGCTCCTATCGGCAGAAAACTGCACCGGCCCAGGGTTTTTCTAGGGAGCACCACAGATCGATCCTCTTACGGCTTCTTCCTTCTTCAAATTTCCCCAGGCAAACACATGCGCATTAGAATGAAATAGACAACTTTTTAGTTGAAGCTCTACTACGCATGCACAACCGCGCAAAGAAAGGAGGAAGCAGGAAGAAGATCTCTCCAGTGTGTGAGCAGATTTCTGCCGATTGGAGAACCAGCCCGGGGTCTCAGGTAAGTCAATACAATCACTTGGGGGTGCCTAACATTTGGCAAACAAACTTTCCTTCGCCTTTAAAAAGTACAACTCTGATAAATTATGCACCATGCATGATTTAAAATCAATGGAAAATAATGGCACATTAAATCCCCACACACAATGACAGGTGGATTGTTTTGTCAATACACACTTATACGGGAAGCAGGGGGCTGAATCCGTTTTCTCCACAGGCAGAGAAAAAGCCACATTTGCCATGAAACAAACTGTTATATAGTACACGGGGCAGCTGTGCTGGGGGACCAAAGGGGTTGAAATTGATTGGACAGTTATGGTTTTCAAACCAATATTTCAACCAGGAAAAAAAAAATGTATACACCATTGTAGTTGAGTCAACCTTTTTAAACTGACCATAAATATTAAGGTTCATGGTACAATTATTGTTTTCCCTATTACAGTTCACAGACTTCCATGAAATATTTCATGCTTTCAGGCAGTGCTTACAAGAAAATTGCCTATGCTGATATTTCACAATTTCCATTGATATCAGGCAGGGAAGACAGGTCATTTGTAGCTTTCTGAGAATGGAAAACTGCAAAGGGCAAAGACTGCTAAATGCTACAAGTATCTTCAGCTAAAGTGGTGGAAGAAACCTTCCCCTGAAACATAAATGTGTAAAGAAGCCCCATTAACGATGTAAAGACCCTATGAATATGGAAAACCCTGGAGTAATAGGTAATACACACAGTGCACATAAATGTTTAGGGGGATACAGTTAAGAGCAAGTAGTCCAACAGCTGCCTAAGCCTCAATATGCCGAGACCTTAGTACAGTTGCACTTGCTAGCCCAGGGGTGCCCACAAGGTAGATCAGGATCTACCAGTAGACCTTTAGCTGGTGATCAGTAGATCTCATGACACCGTCAAACAAACAGCTTGTCTAAATCTCCCTCCTGTTTCATTCTTTTTATTCAGATATTTATATGTTAAGGTTACATAAGAAATAGTTGTTTGTCCCACAAATCAGTATTACGTGCTATTACCCATGGAACAGAAAGCCAACAATGCTTTTATGGATGTAGATCATAATGGGACAACATCACAAGTATGGGCACTCCTGTGCTAGCCTATAGAAGCCAATCAAAGGGAAGCATATTCTGGCCACCTGTATAAAATTAAAGAACCAGTAACATCAAAAAAATCCCTAGTGCAGGGATGCCCTGCACTAGTAAAACTGCTGTGTTTGCTACTGAAACACTACTTTTGTTTATATAAATAAGCTGCTGTGTAGCCATGGGGGCAGCTATTCAAAAGAGAAAAGGCTCAAGTTAGACAGCAGATAACAGATAAGCTCTGTAGAACATAATGTTATCTGTTATCCATTATTTATCCTGTGGCATATAGCCTTTTTCAATTTCCACCATCGCTACTCAGCAGCTTGTTTCTATGAATAATAGTAGTGTTTCTGAAGCAAACAAATCAGTTTTACCAGTACATGATATTTTCATTAATTTAAAGCACTTTCATTTTTTGTTGTTACTGTTCCTTTAAACATTGTAATTTCTACTATAGGCGTACCTAACTAACGGTGTACCTGTAATTGAATTGCTACTTCACTCAATATACATTTCTTTCAAATAAAGCAAAGGCTCAATGTAGAGGGTTTCCGATAATACATTCTAGTGTGCCTCTCTAGAAAGGAAAACGTGTACTACAAAAGAAAAGAAAAAGGCTGGACTGTTGATGGAGAAGGTCATAGACAAAAACTTAAAATTTCAATGCCAACATCCACCCATAGTATTTCTTTCCACAATATTTAGCTGGTGCAAAATGTCCAATACCCCATCATGCCTCCCGTCTTTGGAATGAATAAAGTCTGTCACTGTGGTTCTATTTATGTCAACCGGAGGCAAAATGGGATTTTAGGCGTTTCCCAAATCTAGTCTGGCACAGACCATATCAGCCCACTGATTCTGTCCTCTCCCAAGTCCCAAAAGTTCTGAACATAACTTTTATAAAACAATTACGGATGGCTCAATTTGGCAACCTCACCAAAATGAGGTGATCTTCATATGAACGTCCAGCTTAAAATGCCATACAATTCCTCCACTGGGGTGAAAAACAAAAAAACAACCAAAAAAAGCAATCCACTTCTCTCTGCCCATAACATCAGTGTGTACGGACAAGCACAGCATTGGTCTATGTGACACAAACAGGTTTAAGAGGCCAATGTGGTGCCTGTCAGTGCACACTGATGTCGAGGCAGCAGGAATCCGATCAATGTTTTCATGTTTTCTCTCCTGTAGAAAACACCTGGTGTGACATGGCCCTAAGAATGTTCAAACACAGGATATTCGATTATGCATATGATTTAAGATTTAGACACTCTCTACCACCTTATAAGCAAGTAATACATGAATACAGAAATATTCAGAAAACTACTCATAGGATTACTCTATGTATACATTACGACTGTGCATATAAAAGTTATAACAATCTGTTTCTTGAATCACTGATGTATTCAAAACAATAACAGACTGCTACAGTAGCCTAGAAAAAAAATGTAGTTTGATATTTAAAGAGCCACTACACCTTTGTTGTTTAATATTTCCTCCTGGTTAATTTAAGCGAAATATTAAGTTCTAATTCTGCACAATCATTTTTTTAATTTAGTTACCCAAGGTTTTGTGAAGTCAACAGGAGCATGTGCACTGGGTCCGGACCACTATTAAGTTTAGAGTGCATAATTATTGCTCCCTGGTCACAACTACAGAACTTGGTAACAGAAGTGAGGATTAAAAATGGAAGACCACTACTGCTGCACCGCTCTGCACATCATTAACCATTACCATTAGTGGAATAGATACTTTTGGCAGTGTTTGTGTAATTTGGCTAGCGAGTAAGAGTTAGTTACCTTTTATCCAAGCCTTTGATGTTATTTCTCTGTGTCCACTCATACCTGATTTTATATGTAAGCAGCCAAATCAAATGTAATCCAGTATTAAATCAAAAACAGGCATAAGGTCAAAGTCTGTGGGTCAGCCTCAAACAAGAACAGAAGTCTTTAAAACTCAAGGCCCCCTCCAGAACCTCCACTGTGGACTCTCAATACTGCCCCATTTGCCATTCCCATTTAAAAGGTGTTGGTGAGCCCCATCTCCCAACCTCTGATGCCTCTTCCCAGTAATTGCTGATGAACAGGCAAGTCGTATCAGGTCTGACTTGGCTGCACATGCTCCTGGCACAAGACCACTGGGAAAATTAGGTTAAAGGGATACTGTCATGAGAAAAAATGTTTATTTTCAAAACTCATCAGTTAATAGTGCTGCTCCAGCAGAATTCTGCGCTGAAATCTGTTTCTCAAAAGAGCATACCGATTTTTTTCTATATTTAATTTTGAAATCCGACATGGGGCTAGAAATATAATTTTTCCAGCTGCCTCCAGTCATGTGACTTGTGCTCTGATAAACGTCAGTCACTCCTTGCTTTTGCAATGCAAGTTGGAGTGATATCATCCCCCTCCCTTCTCTTCTCCAGTAGCCCATCAACAATGGCAAGGTAAATGATAAATGAGAGCTTATCTAAATGTTGTTTAAGTGTATGCCCATTAATACCAAAGATGCTTGGAATATACATCAATGGCCTCTGAAGCAACCTCCGCTCTATTTTTGCCACATACCATCTGATGTCAGAAGTTCCTAACTCGCAATACGATACAAGCTAACCACACTGTTCTGAAACAAAAGGATACTGTAACAAAAAGGTAGGAAGAATGGCACAAATAATGAGGTCAGCATCAAACTGCTTATGGGAACATGTTTTGCTGGCTAGACACTGCTTCCTGCAACAACTCCAAACAATATGTAGACCAGCATTTAACCTTTTAAAACACAATTTTTTTTCTCTGTAGAAGAAGACAATTTCACTGTATTCAGAAGGATCATTTGACCTATTGAAAAGATCAAGGGAACCCTTTCTTTGGGTCTACACCTAGTAAAATCCCAATTTAAACTGTAGGTGACAGGTGCCCAGAGAACTGGAAAGAAAATATAAATTTGTGAAAAAATATAACCAAGAAAAAAAAAATAGAAAGGCAATATAGAATTTACATTTAAACAGTAAAACAAATAAACTATGCCCCATTATATATAATGGAAAGAGCCGTTTGTACCTTCCCATGACTAGGATTTGAAAATGAGTAATAGATGCCTAAGTATGCCATAAACCTAGCAATTCCCCACAAACTTTAATACTAGAGATGAAAAGCCCAAGATAAAATAGAAGCAACCGTTTAATTCTGCTTTAATTTGCTAGAACTGCCCTATCAATATTATTTAGCTTACTTCAAGTTCCAAATAAAATAACCTACCCACTGTACCAGGCTAAGCAAAACAAAATGTTTGTGTTGCATGTGTTCTTTAAAGCTAAAACCTGAAAGTCCCTTGGCATTTACAAATTAGCTTCTCTTTCCATAACAAATATAACTAGAGTTAGTATAACTGTGTTATACTGCACTAAAAAGTCAAAAACGGTCTATGAAAAAAACTATTCTAAGCAAATTTCCAACATACAGGCATTATGGATTTTAATGGTTTAAAAATAATTTAAAAATTACTGAAAGCAGTGTTATTCATTTCTGTTTGAATCTTAAAGGGGTGGTTCACCTTCAAACAACTAGTTGTTTTGAGATAATTACCAGGAATAACTACTTTTTCCAATGACTTTCTACGTGTGACTGTTTTTCTAATACTGAAGTGTAGAGTGTTTTTTTTCACCTTCTGAAGCAGCCCTGGGAAGGGGGTCGCCGACCCTGTAAACTGTTCTAAATGGATACATTTAATTGATACATATCTTTGTCTCTGCTGAGAAGAATGTCTGGATTTCATTACAGACAGCTGTTAGACTTGATACAATAGTTGCTAATACTCCAGAGATGCTGCTGAGAAATGTATCAACTAAATGTTGCAAAATTGTAACAGTTTAGAGTCTGCACCTGAATTACTGAGCTGCCAGACTCAAACACCAGAGACACGAACATTCAATGTTAAACTTAGATTTTGGATGAACAGTAAAAAATAAATAATGGAAAGTAATTGAAAAAAAACGCTATTTCTTGGGAACAATCTAAAAACAACTGAATTTAAAAACATTTAAACAATGAAACCGGAATCGGGTCTCCTTCATGTCTTTTTATCAGCTTTAATCATCTGGCTTGCAACATTGTTTTAGGAGTCAGAAGAATGTTAACAAACGCTGCAATGATCATCTCAATAATTTCAAAAGCACTAAAATTGTGATTAATGTTTCTTGAACAGTTGCTGTAAACTACATTTGATTTCAGTGCCTTAGGTGAACGACCCCAACAAGAAGGAAAGTCTCAGCCTGCAAACGGAATTATAGCAGAAATGTATTTTTAGTTCCCCATGTAACAATATAAGGCACAGTTATGAATAATGTGGATATGTTAAAACTACAATAATCTATACTTAAAGGGTCATCAAAACTACCTTCCACAGCAAAAGTCAAGGATTAAAAAGACTAGCATCAAAGGAAACAGATCAAAGCCAACCAGAAATGATCACCTGAGGACTGACAAAGAAAATGCATCTGAATAAGTATTACAGGAGAAGAAAACTTCAATCATGAAAATACATACATTGGCCACACGAACTCAGGAAACACTTGGGTTCCAGGCAACAATTCTACAACCAGCACTTCCTGACATTTGACCCCTTGATTGCAATCTGTAATTTGTAGCAAAATCCCTCTGCTATTTTTAAAATGGAATCGACATGATTACATAGTCTAAGGCTTCACCTCTCCCGTTCCATGTTTGCCTTTCAGAAATTAAGGGGGGGGGGGGGCGACTTTAGATTAAATGGCAAAGGGCCTAAGAAGCAACTGAACCCTTTCAAAATAATTATCCTCAATTGTGAAATTCTTTAAAATAATTCAAAATTAAAGGCAGCATTTTAAAAAAGTAAACTGGATGGGGACAGTCTAATGCTCTAGAAGAATGCAGTGTATTCTAAAAACTACCATGTAACGTAAGAATGATAGAACAGGCTTGCTCAGTATTTCAGTACACATACAAAATAAAAACTGTACAGGTATTTGTAAAAGAATGTGAGTGGCACAAAAATCCCACATCTTGTAATGTTCTGAGACAGAGGACCATCATGGCTCCATATTACGGATCAGTATATATAACTACACTGCAGATACATACATAACTAGACTACATGCTTTAGAACAGGGGTACCCAACGTTTTTTACCATGAGCGAATTTCTGGACAACCAGAATCCTTGATGTCATTTTTACCTTTACTGAGCGAATTTCTTCTCCTGGTTTTGCCGCGGAAATGACACCCATATACTCGTATGGCTTTGCGCGTCAAAAAAATAAAACTAAAAATATGACGCGCGTCAAAAAAAATATAGACTTTAAAGGGCATCATTTCGCCGACAGCGAATTTTTGATGAAACGGGTCAAATTTGCCCAACCGTACCGGTGAGCCACATTCTAATGTAAATAGAGTTGAGGAACACAAGCATAAAAAATGTTTCTGGGTGAAGCCAAATAAGGGCTGTGATTGGCAATCGGTAGCCCCTATGTAGACTGGCAGCCTACAGAAGGCTCTACTTGGCACTATACTTTGTTTTTATGCAATTAAAACTTGCTTCCAAGCCTGGAATTCAAAAATAAGCTCCTGCTTTGAGGACACAGAGCAACATCCAAGGGGTTGGAGAGCAATATGTTGCTCATGGGCTACTGGTTGGGGATCACTGCTTTAGAATAAGACATACTAAATTCTAGCAGGAATAAACCATGTGATTGGGAAATCCAATTTAAAGGAAGCTAGCCTTCTGATTTAGTAAGCAGCCGGTGTTATAATCCCAGATATTTAATCAAACACATGCAAAAACATGCAAACAGCATCTCTGCTTCGGTGCCCATTTCGGCAACATTTTGAGCATCTATTTTCACATTACAGTCTGGAAAGACAAAGCAGCAATCCATGAAAGATCCATACACAGTTGAATCGTTTAACACTTCCCTTGCAATATGGGATTTACGAGTGCAAAAATAGTGCTGTACTAGTGTGCTTTGCACAGGCAGTTCAGATCAGCATCTTACTGGTAACGCAAATCTGATGTTCTTCGCTACGGATGCCCAAAATGACTATTTCGTTATTACAATACTGCAACCTCCAAGAGCCAGAGCAGAAAAGAAGGCCACAGGGTGGAAATGCCTGCTCAGTACAATTAATCTGTGAACGGTAAACCCCATTGATACCAACAGTTCCAAATCACAAATGACATCCCCACGACAGACCATCAAATTTTATTTATTTTATTACACGTCACACAACTGGGATTTAAATTTAAATGAGACTGGTCCTATATGGCAGGTGGCACACGCTATACCCACTTTGAGCAGCCCCATATGGAACATGGAAATGAATTTTGGATAGAGGCAGGTGCTGTGAGCTTACACTGCCTGGCACTATCCTCGTCGGCCTTTGTCAGATGGAAGCAGACACAGCTAATCCAGCTCTTGCACCTTTGTTCCCCTTCAGTAGGTGGGGGTGTATATGGGTGCAAAGTAAGGACGCTGCTCCCCCTCTTTAGTAAAGGAAGCCAAGGTCACAGCAGAGACACATTAAGTACAGGATAAGAAGGAATGAAAGTGGTGGCAGCCATAAGGCATGTATCCCTTTGTTACCCACTCACATAACATGACGTCCTCCTCCTGTGCCAAGAGCTGCCCTGTAATGCTGTCCCTTGGAGCTATAGATTGCTGCAGAGCTGGGCTTCTCTCTCTCACACACGCCGAAGAGACATGAAGCAAAGCTCTCTCACCTTCTCACCTGCTGCTCCAGCCAATCAATGCGCTCGTGCTACAGGTGGAAGGGCCAGGGCTGGAGTGCAAAGGGCAGAGCAGTGCGGCACCTGCCAACAAACACAAGGGCAGAACAATATGGAGGAGACGTAGCAGCTTCTAGGCTCCCGTTAGGTGCCGCTTACCTGAGTAAATTGGGCGGTGCAGACGCAGAAGCAGGACTGGCTCCCCTCACAACATGGTCTCTCCCTCCCCGGCCCCTGGTTGCTTCACATGCAAGCGGCAGTTGTCGGTGGCAGTGACCGGGAGCGACGGGGGCGAAAGGGGAGTGGTGATAAACCTGAGGAGGAGGAGGGGAGCCCCGGTGATGAGGGATTTGAGTGGAACCAAAAGGGAGAATCGGTACAATCCCAGCGGTTTCTCTCCAGAGCGGGACTAAGGAGGCTTCCGAGCAGCGGCGAGATGCAGATTACAATCCGTGCATGAGAATGGCCGAGTGCTGCTGCCTGTGCAAAAAGCGTGCGGCTGTCAGTGTGCGCTCACTCTTGCGCCTCACACACTCAACACCCAACTCACCCCCGCACCCATGCTAAGAACAGTCAGCCAAGAAAGGGAACTCCTCTGGGAGCCGGCTGGCAATGTCACTGCACTGGGAGGAGCGTGCACTGAGATAGCTCATGCGGGGCGGGGGGATCCCAATGAGAACGGCAGCCTCTTGCTTCTTTCCTTTCTATCCCTCGCCCCTTATCGTTTTATTCATTTATTTATTTCAATCCACTGCCTCAATCTCCTCCCCCACTGACTGCCCACTCCTCCCCTCACCGATATGCCCCGGGGCGTCACGTGATTCGAGTCGACGCTTTAGCGGGCACTCGCTCACCGGCTTGTGACGTTTCTGTTCTCTTCAGCGTCTCCGCTTGGACATTGGTTCGCGATTTGGACCAGGATCAGGAGGTGTGCGCGTTCCCGGCCCTCAGCCTTAACCACGCCCACCTAGGCTTTTCCTCCTGTCTAATTGGTTCTGATGTACTTCTTTCCGTTACGTCGCACGTCATTCTGTATATAAATAGGCGAGGGTTCCGCTTTATGCGCCAGTTGGTGGCCAGCTGCAGGGGTTCAGTAGGTTGTAGACGCATATGTTATTATGGCTCAGCTTGTTTGGTTTTTACTTCGTGGCAACAAGTTACTTTATTGCAAACACGTAGTGGGTTGTTCACGTAAAATTGGACATTTAGCAAATCGCTAATTGTTCAAAAATCTTAACCCGAAGATGGGAAAGGCTGAATCAGAAAATCTGGCATCTCAGACCTGTCGAGGTTTCATATAAGTCAATAGGAGAAGTCCCAATGATTTTTTTGATGTGCGATGGGTTTCGTGTAATACTTCAGAGTTTTCGGATGAAAAATCTAAAAAAAATTGTGAAAATCGGATGAAAAATTCAAAAAAAATTGTGAAAATCAGATTTTTTCCCGTAAAGCATATTTTTTTGTGAAAATGTAATCATAAATAACCGTAAAACGTGAAATCAATAGGAGAAGTCCCAATGATTATTTTGATGTGCGATGGGTTTCGTGCAATACTTCAGAGTTTTTGGGCAAAAATCTGAGTTTTCGGGTGAAAAATCTAAAAATAATCGTGAAAATCGGATGAAAAATCCAAAAAAAATCGTGAAAATCTGATTATATTTTTCCCGCAAAGCAAATTTTTTTGTGAAAATGTAATAAATTAGCTTAAAAAAACCCAAGCGGATTAGATCGGAATTTGTAGTAGAAAATATTGAAATCAATAGGAGAAGTCCCAATGATTATTTTGATGTGCGATGGGTTTTAGTGCAATACTTCAGAGTTTTTGGGCAAAAATCTGAGTTTTCGGGTGAAAAATCTAAAAAAAAATCATGAAAATCGGATGAAAAATCCAAAAATTCAAAGCAAATTTTTTTTTGTGAAAATGTAATAAATTGGCGTTAAAAACCCCAAGTGGATTTGATCAGAGTTTGTAATATTGAGATCCGGAATTTAATAAATAACTCCCGTAAAGTGCAGTCTTGGGGAGTACTAAATGATAACGCAGACTTTGGGATTCATGTTTGTGGGAGTGTAGTTGTATGTTTGTGTTTATTCAGTTTTGTGCTGTGTCAGGTTCGTTGAGAAGATGGTATAGTGCAAAAGTTGAACACGTAGCGGAGTTATAATCTCTCTAGCAACCCATGTGAAGAAGCTTTATTATGAAGTCAATCTACAGAAGTAGCAGAGCCTTTTACTTTGTTGGGGGGTCGGGTAGTAGAAATAGGGGGCTGTCACTGGGCTACATCATATCTTCTTTTCAAAGGGTGTCATAAAACGATTTTGCCGTGGGCCCCCGTATCTTCCAGTATCACTGCATGCAATGATTTACATTATTATATATTATTATATATTATTCCAGCTGTTTAGCCCCTGTGGAAGGAGATCTAGGGTTGTCATCTTTGCTGATGGATAAACCCAAACAGGGGGTGGGGCAGATAGCATTGGGGGTGGGTCAGTGATGTAGGAACAGGCATGATGACATCAGACGTGGGCACAATGATGTTGGTGGAGTTATGACACCAGGGTGAGGCTATTGCATCACTTAGATGCCACTGTCAATGTTTTAAAGTGTTGATGCCCAGTTCAAAACCACGCAGGAGGCAACCCTATCTCTATTCTGCTTGATGAGTAAGCCCAATCCTTTAATTACAGGTATGATATCTATTGTACAGAAATCAGTTATCCATCTGAAATGCAGCAATGGTAATTTCAGAAATAAAATTTAGTTTTTTAATGATTTGCTTTTTCTGTAATAATAAGAAATGAACTGCACTTGATAGTAACTAAGCCACGTTGGGGCGAGTATCTCAGTATTTAAATGTTTTTGTGTATTGCCCAGATTATTGTTCGGGTTTCATAAGGCTTTTACCGAAAAGAAAGTTGACACCCGAACAGGCCTTCCAAAAACCGAACTGTTCAGGTCAAAACCAAACAGGTAACAACCCTAAGGAGATCCCTGTCCTGTAGAGCTTACAACCTATGCATTTAATTTGTATTTGTAAAATTAATCTGCTTTTATTCTGAAGAGGTTTTGTGCTTACCTATTTTCTAGTATACACATGCCTGCATGCTCTCTCCCACAGATGTAATAAAGGGAGATCTGAAACTCTGCCCTCCTGTAACCTCTAATCTCTCACACACAGTTCTGCTGGACAGATCATGAAAATCTCATGAATGAATGGAAATATGTGTCCCAATGATGTGCGTTATAGTTAGATTTATCAAGAGCAAGTTAACCAGCCTGTAATTGGAGTGTGGGAAGAAACTGGAGTACTCAGAGAAAAACCCACACATGCATGAAGATAGCAAGGCAGATGGGTTTTCTTTTTTAATAAAGAGAATGAAGTATATTTTATATAAATGTATTTACACATTATTGTCCATTTCTTTTTTCAAAATGTCCAATTTTTGGAACAGCAATCTATCTGATTTGCCATTATATTTAGGTGTATTTGACAGTTTTATATGTGATCATTTGGCAGTTTTTAATTATTACATGAGTTAGATATTGGGGAGCACCAACTATCTAACACAGGGGATGGTGTGCAGGGTAAAATAGTTAAACATATATCAGAAAAAAGAAGACAAAGAGCTGACCCATGTAACTACACCCTCCCATCCACGACAAGCTTTTCTCACGGATCGTGAGGGAATTTGCAGTGGGCGAGGGGTTGGAGGCTCTTTTGGATCCGAGGGCCAGCATTAGTAGCAAATCTAGGCTTTGATGTGCCTGAAGCACACTGTACTCTACTAAACATTGTGTTACAATAACGACCTTGGGTCACCATCATAAACTACACAAGTACGCCTATCTAACCACTCTATGGGAGGGATCTCGAAGTGGGTGAAGGGGTTGGCACTGTAAGTGCCGGCGACTACACTCACTGGGGCATATTGAATATGCTAAATGATAATTTTGGCTATCAGCAAAAATTTTTTTACATTTCTATCTTACTGGAGGTGCTCCATGCAGGCCATGCCGCAAACAAAATGCCTTCTTATATTCAAATTCAAATGAAACATAGGCACGCTCCACTCAATGCTTCTGCAGAAATTGAAAAGTGCTTCTTTATTTTAGTGAGATCCCAGCGGATCTCACTAAAAAAAAAGAATAACTTTTCAATTTTTGCAGAATCAGTGGAGTGTGCCTATGTTTCATTTGAATTTACATTTTACACATCAATTTCCGGCACCCCAGGCACAATATAGACAGTGTATAGACATACAATAGAAGACAGCGGGTACAGGCACATTAACTGACACAAGACACATATGACATGGAAGGAAGTGAAACACTAGGGTTAGGATGCATCCAGGCTAAACGAATGGTTCATTTCCATTATAATAAATCCTTAATAAACAGGCAGGCCCAGATTTGTGGTAAGGCCACAAAGGCCCGCGCCTAGGGCAGCAAAATTCTAGGGGCGGCATGCCACCCAGCCGCATAGGGAACACAGCATTCCCCAGCGCCCATCGCTACGGTGCACGCGCGATAGGTGGGCACTAGGACCAGGAGGCCTTGGGGTGCCGCGACTAGAAATCTGGCCCAGGATAAATGCCAAGTATCAATTTTATCATTTATACCATCAGAATCTATATGAGGAGAAATTAAGTGCTAATTTTATATATAAAACCCTCAGGAAAAACAGTAAACATAGGACATATTTTATGTACATGATCCCCAGTACATATCGGGATAATATATTTGTATGGGGGCTCGACATGAACTAATATATAATAGACAAAACAATAGAATTGTAAGAAAAACTACAAGTACAAAGAAAACCATAAAAAACGAAACGTTTAATTCATCACTTACACAAGGGTTACAGGGACTGGAACAGCAGCTGCTGTAGGTGACCTCAGAATGTATATTGTACCTGTCAGTGTTCTGGAAATCACTACAAATATTCTCTTATATGTAGCAAACCGTGCAGGTCCCTATCATCAGTCTTTACATTGGCTGGTGCCTCCTGTCTGTAAAGTTTCCTGACCCCGCCTACTTCTGTAGCTGATTGGATAATTTTAATGTCTGTAAAGAAAGCTGTTCTTTGATCGTGCAATCTGCAAGCAGTAAGAGCCAATCAGTGTGCAGGTTACTACAGCATCGGTCTAGAGGCAGGACAGGAGCTTTCTACTGCTGTTTAAAGGGCCAGTGGCAGTCCAAAACAGAGCAGGTTTTATTTAGTTTTATGTGTCAAATACAGTAGGTTTGGGGAGGCGTAGCCTTCCCTAGCCTTAATGAAAATCAACCCATGAGTGCCATGCTCAGAAATTGAGGGTCAGAGTGGGTCGAGGAGGGGCTGCATTGCTAGTGCAGAGAAGACAAATGTTTGCATGGAGTTTCCTCCATGTACTTTGGCTTCCTCCCACACTCCAAACACATGCTGGCATGTTAATTAGCTCATGATAAATGGTATAGTTTGCACAGTTCTAGTAACCCTTATCAAACAAGTGTTTGCTTTCAAACACATATAGTTGTATTCAGAATAATAGTAGCATGTTTAAAAAAGTGAATAAAGCTTAGAATCCTTATAATAGCTTTTAATTCCATACACACAAATGCATTTGGGAACACTGCACATTCTATTCCAAATCAAAACATGAAGAAACATTTATCAAAGTTCTGTTATTACTTTACAGAAAGTGAAGAAAAGGGAATTTTAGACTGTTTCAGAAAATAGCAGTGTCTGCATTCTTCTTTACAAACTCAAACATTCACTGTATAAACTGAAAACTTTTAGAAGATTTTGCTTTCCTAGCTCCTAGCTAGGTCTAGCTCCCTTTGGGCTTTCAATAGCTCAGAGTAGGTTATCTTTGTTTTGCCCTTAGCATATTTTATTTTTTTTGTTTCATATCATCCTTACTGGCCTCACTAGCACCTTTTATTGAACTTATTAGTGTTCCCCTAGATACAACTTTTTAGGCATCTCAAAGTACATTTGTGGATGCTGAGGAATCATTTTAGCCCCAGTACTGATTGTATTTGGTGGCTACTGAATCATTTGATAACCAGAGTGGTAATAACTGCCACAGTGCATGTTTGGGAGATACTCCCAGGGAAAGTGTAATCTCTAGTGGGAATGTTAAGAATGAGAATTAGGTATGTATTGAAACTCATGGAGAAGTTGTGCAAAAACTACTGTCCCGATTGCTAGATTGATTCTTGAAAGTGTTTTGTGAGCCGTGGCAAGAGAACTGCTGTTCAGTAGGGTGTTTGCTCCACCAGAATTCTTGTAATGCTAAGGCTTCCATCCACCCTTTTAGATGTGTTGAGGCTGCCCCAGCTCCTGTCGGTCTGTCTACTTCTGAAGTCCCCTATGTAACATAGGGGGGTCAGTAGGGAGGGCCAGTACCTTTTGAGAGATCTGCTCTCAGATTGTGAAGGGGAAATGGTGGAGAAATATACACATTTACTAGGATGAGTAGCATATTATGAATCCAACAGTGCAAAATAATAAACCTAACAAAAAAATTGGTATGCAAAGGGAGAAGCTCATACGGTAGCCCTATCTTTATCAAAATGGAGACTCCCCTGGAGTGAGTAGAGAAGGGGGCGTGATAGGCGTGTCCCACCCAGTGCCGTTTGAGCGCTAAAGATTTTTGGCCTCTTAAGGGTGGTGGCACATGCTGCTATTCAGGGAGATTAGTCACCCAGCCACAAATCTCCTCTTCTTCAGGCGACTAATTTCCCTGAAATGCCTTCCCGCCGGCTAGAATGGAGTCAGTGGGATGGCACTTGCCAGTGGGATGGCACTTGCCAGCGGGATGGCAATTGCCAGATCGCTTCGGCTTTCCAAAGTTTCTTCACAAAACAATATCGGGCAACTTTGGAAAGCCGATGTGCTCCGAGTGCCATCGCGCCAGCAATTCACATTCTAGCCGGCCGAAGAATAGGAGATTTGTCATTGGGTGACTAACCCCCCCCGAATAACTGCGTGTACCACCACCCTTCATGTGTTTCCTGGAGCAATACCACATCCGGGCGATGTTTGTGAATGTGGTCAAGAACCAACACCCTTGTAATCTGGGTATAGTGAAATATTTGCTCCAATGTAGATCAGTTGTCCTTTTTTCCTGCCATGCTGCATCACTATCCCTGTAGTTTAGGAACCACATGATCAGTGGTCTAGGTGGAGCACCTGGTGGTAAGGGTCTAGTAGGGATGCTGTGCACCCTTTCAATAATGAAGAGAATACCTCCTCACCCAATGACTGCTTCAACCAGGATTTAGTGAAGGCCTCTGGCGATTTCCCCTCGCTGACCTCTGGTAAGCCCACAAGCCGCAGGTTATTCCGGCGCCTCTCCAACTAACTTTTTAATCAAACTACGCTGTTCTTCTGAACAATGTCTGGAACAACTCATTTTACATTTTCAGAGAGAAATGCACTATAACCAGCCTGCACAACATTTCCTGCCTTCCTTCCATAAATAAGGTCTGTAACTGTTATTATTTATAACACTGCTATTATTTGGAACAAGCCTCAATTAATGATTCAATTACACAGAATAAACAGCATGCATGTCATGACTGTTGGATCTGCTGGTTTTATATTACTCTACTACACTTACTAGTAAATAATTTGCCATCTAAAAATATAATTTCAACCAAAAGGAGAGATTGATCATGTTACACAACTGTAAGTATATGCTGCATGCAGATGTCTATCAAACTTTGCTCTTTACTTTGCTCTGTGGGGCAGGGGCCCTTCTTCCTCTTGTTCTTAGAATTAATTATTTATATTCTAGTATTGTATTGCTCCACATCTATTCTATAGATGTATTATCTTAATGCACAGCACTGTGTATACATGTAGAGCTGTATAATTACAAAATATAGATATATAAATTCATTGCCTCATTAGATTGCTCTATTGGGTGCAGGGACTTATGTAAATGATGAATCCACTAACTTTGCAAAATGATTGACGTAATTAGTGAAAAATTGTCTACATAACAGTTAACACCACATGCAATAAATCAAATGGTTTTACATATACTTTATGGTCACCTGTTATTCTTGATGATTCAGACCTCTTTGAATGTCAATGTTGCTTGTATTATATAACACCAATCTATCTGATTAAATAATCTGAACTACCTCTGCAAAACAGTGCTTTTATATGGATTGTAGGCATCAACTGCAATCATTTTAAGAGCCACATATTTCTGGGCATGAAAATGTGAAAATAAAATCATAAATTCTAAATCACGAGGCAATGCAGCAATCCAGTTAGAACAATATGCTGCCTACAAGGAGATTTCTGCTCAATTAAGTCAACATATATTTACATTCATTACAGCATTCAGCAGTGGAGAGAAAGTAATGATGTTTGTTTTTAAGGGCATTACTAAAATGACAGAAAAACATGAACTTTATCCAGTGAAAAATAATGATGTTTAAATGTACTGGCTAATTACTCATGCAGGCAGACATTTAGTTCAGATTTATATAAAAATTGTAACTTGCAACTTTTGCCTCATTATGTGAGTAAAAAAGATGTTGACACCAGAAATTAAACCATTTTTTTACAACTATCATAACATTGTCTTTGCATTCACTTTAGAACAGTATTTGCCTGATACTTCAACATTACTTGTCCGATTTCCTTGTTCCTCTATGACAAACCTGCCATTGTTTTGCTGCAGTAGTCTGTCGGTATTAGAAATTGTAACGGTTGAGAAGTGAGAGTCAGGTTGACAAAACAATTTTAGGGACTTCAAGTAGCAATTGCTTACAAAAAGCAGACCTAGCAGTGAAAAAGAGATCAACATGACCTATGAAGAACTTTTTTTTTATGACAAGCAAATAAAATTTTCTGCTTTGCGAAAAAAACCCTAAGCTCAGATTCTCAAAAATTGCCCTGAGCACACTGAACATATGCAGTATTACTGACTTTCACAATCCAAGATTACTGTTTCAGAGATTCTGAAACTTTAAACTGATGCAATTCAAGTTCAGTATATTAAATACGACATTTCTACCCTTATTTGATTTTAGGATATCATTCCTTATACAGTATTGAAAATGTGCCTCCCCTATTTGTATTGTTGCTACAATTGTATGTGTTGATGAGTCACTAGGCAGAATATTATTGCACATTTTATTCATTCCTGTGATCCAATTGTTCATCCTGGAACCAAACCTGGAACATAAATTTGTGAACATAAAGACTTCAAATACAATTGCTCTTCGTTTAGGTTGATTCAGTCTAAATTCTTATGTAGTTATTTACCAATCCACACTGTAAGATTTCCCCCTTTTTTTTTAAATTCTTCCAGCACTCCATGCTTTAGCTTTATAAAATGGGTAGATTAAAGGAGAAGGAAACCTAGTCGGTGCAAAAAACCTCCCCCCCTCCCATGTGTTGCCCACCCTCCCTCCTCCCTCCTGGCCTACTTGTCCCGCTGGGCAAATGCCCCTAACGTGTTACTTACCCTTCTGTAAGTCCAGTCTACGGAGTTCACCGACGCCATCTTCTTCCAAGCGCTCTTCTTCCTGCTTTGACCGGCGCATGCGCAGTAGGAGCATTTCGCCGGTACAATCTACTGCGCATGCGCCAAAAGTCACGAAGTGAAATCGGAAAACTTTGTGACTTTTGTCGCATGCACAGTAGATCCGTACCGGCGAAATGCTCCTACTGCGCATGCGCCAAAACGCCGGTCAAAGCAGGAAGTCGATTGCGTGGAAGAAGATGGTGCTTGTGAACTCCGTGGACTGGACCTGCGCAGAAGGGTAAGTAACAAGTTAGGGGCATTTGCCCAGCGGGACAAGTAGGCCAGGGGGGGAGGAGGGAGGGTGGGCAACACACGGGAGGGGGGGAGGGTTTTTGCGCCGACTGGGTTTCCTTCTCCTTTAAGTACCATGTTCTAGACCAAATTGTTTGCAAACACAATAAAACCAGTTACCGTGCTAATATACTTTATTGTTGATTTTCGATTGTTAACCTAAACTAGCAAGCCTTCATGTTGTATGCCCTGAGTATTTACGGTACATGGACACATGGACAGAATTGCATTAGCATTTACCGGTTGAGTGAAAAGTCAGTAAAGAAAAGATTGATACCACTTAGCATAACCTGGATGACATATTTGCATGCTAATAAGTGAAAGTTATAAAAAGCTTCAAAAAGATGTAGGTGCAGATTTATGAAAATTCCACTTGAGCAATACATTCAAAACAGTTTAAAATTTTCCAGGACACACTATGGGGGTTATTTACTAAACTCCGAATGCAAAAATCCAGAAAAATTTGTCTATATATGCATATAAGTCAATGGGAGAAGACCCAATGCTTTTTTGATGTGCGCTGGGCTTCGTGCAATACCCACAAAGTTTTCAGAGTTCTTGAGCAAAAAAGCATAAGAAATCTGAGTTTTCGGGTGAAAATCCCAAAAAAATTTGAAAATCTGATTTTTCCCACAAAGCAAATTATCGGGAAAATGTCATAATAAATAAACTTAAAAAACCTGAGCGGATTTGATCGGAGTTTGTAGCAGAAACTGTTGACATAAAATCGGACTTTGATAAATAACCCCCTATGGGTAGAATACTAAACACATTGATTCCTATTTGCAGCCTTGGATGTCCCTGCCCAATAAAATTTACAATGTATATTTGGTGACTGATTGGTTGAAATGTTTACTGAGTTACCCCAAGAAGTTGACAGGAATCAGACCCCGGCCAACCTATCTGATGAGTCTGATTCTGGTATTGTCACATGCTGCATGATGAATATTAGGGAGCAGATTTCATGTAAAAACTGCTGGGTTTCTATAGATGTCAATGGAAATAGTCTCTGTAGGTTTCAAACTTTAGTTTTAACCTAGTTGATTAAAGACCATAATCTTTAAAAATGAATGGAACAATGTGATTTTTGTTTGTGTGCGACTTTTTTTTTTTCTGTGACAAAACACAACTCTTTCTTAAATATGTTAGGGCATAAGCATAAAAAAACTGTGGTTGTGAGGGGAAAAATGCATTAGATCTGACATGGTTTCTTTTCCAAAAGTTAAAAACTGATATCTTACCCAGAGATTAGAAAGAAAGAAATGCAATTCATGTGACATGTTGTGGGAAGATTAGCTTTTAAATGACAGGCAAACAGGTTTCTTATTTAGAGAAGAACAATGCAGAAAAATAGGACCTTGTCTTTACTTTATTCCACTGAAAAAAACACAGAAACAGGGAACTATTTTTCACGCCAAGTCTCTCACAGAGAAGAATATTGTCTTCCTAGGGCTGCTTCTAAACATTTGCACCCCAAGAGGTTGGCACATTGTTACTCACAGTTCATCGCAGTGATCAACAAAACAGATAGGGTTTCAAGAACCATGTCGCATGGTTTATTATATATATATATAAATATTGAATATTATTCAATATTAATAATATTAAAAAATGAATATGACTAAACTGCCATATTTTATATACTAAACTTATTTCACGTTTCAGCTTCTCAATAGCTGCAATGATCCAGGACTTCAAATTGTCACAGGGGGTCACCATCTTGGAAAGTGTCTGCGATTGTAACGGTTGGCACCCTAAACCCAGAACCGATGCCAAGCACCCTGGTCTCGGCTCGTGCTTCTGCCTGTAGCAGCCGCCTTTGGCCTCGGGAGGAGCCCTCAACTACTCAGATGCCGTCAGGGTTTTATAACGAGAGGTGCAAGGCGAAGGGTTCTGGACAAACAAAGGGGCACAACTCTAAAGCAAAAGTCTTTGGGCAGAAGGTCGCGGTACAAGTCGTATCAGAATCGTAGTCAGATCAGACCGGGTCGTTGCAGGCAGAGTACAAACGTAGTCAGGCAGGCAAGGGTCAAAACCAAGAAGTCAATCAGAGGGTTAAGCAGAATCGGAGTCGGTAATCATGCAAGGGGTCAGGATACAGAATGTAGAATCGTCAAAAGCCAGGCGGGGTCAAAACAGATAATCAGAATCAGGTTCAGAACAAAATAGCAACAGCTAACAGCACCAGGAAACAAGTCCTATAACGGGCAGTGTGGAAATGAAAGATGTACCTTTAAGTACATTTAAATTTTGCGCCATTGCGCGCTGGCCTGCGCCTATAATTAAAGAAGAGGCGCACCGCACGTGCCCTAGAGAACCGGCGCCAGTGAGGAAGATCGGTGCGGCGGGCGTCCCTGCCGAGGGGGCGGCAGGCATCCCTGCCATCCCCCACTAGACCACCAGGGTGAGTTGTTACATTGACACTCACATGCTCAGTGGGCTCTAAACAGCTGTTGAGAAGCGAAGCTTAGGGGTTGCTGCAAATTATCAAGCAGAAAATGAGGTTGGCCTGTAATATAAGCTGATGCTACAGGGATGGTTATTAAATTCTGATGCTAGTTGCACTGGTTTCTGTTCTGCCATGTAGTAATCATCTGTATGAATTACTAATCAGCCTTATATTGTGAAATTGATATTATATATTTACTGTATATTCGTGTACTGTCTGCGTCTGCCCCTATGCTCAGTAATGGACAGCAGCACAGAGCATGTGCAGTGAATCAGCAGAAAAGAAGATGGGCAGCTACTGGTGCATTTTTGGAGACACAGATCTTCACTGCTAAAGGGCTGTGGTTGCCTTGGGCTGGCACAGAAGCCCAAAACATTTTTACCTACTTCTTTAGTTAAGCTTTAGTTCTACTTTAAATATACATATCCTAAGTAACTTTTATGGCTAGAGAATTGCTTTTAAACATAGAATTTCTACTGTACAGATCTGTGTCTGCACATTATGGGGCCTATTTATCAAAAGTCGAGTTTTAGTATCTTTCACGATTCAAGAAAAAAACGTAGTGATAAAACAAGAATACAAATATATTTTGGAGCTGTGAATAGTCACCATTTAGTAAAGACTTAAACCACAAAAAGTCCCAGAAAAAACTCGGCAAGTAAAAGCTAGCAAAGTTCAATGGAAATTGTCACAGCTTTAACTATATATTTATCTGGTTTAATAAAATATTTATGTTTTTTACAAAGACTAGGAATAATAGTCCAACGATAAATAGTAGTAACTTACCAAATTATGAAAGAGACTCAGGGGCACCACCCTGAGCTTTCTCCAAGGGGAGAAGTCCAAACCATATATGTGTAGAGCAGGCACTCAAAAAGGCAATCTTTCACCAGGCAGTAGAATAAGTAAAATATTTATTGTGTCAAATCAGCTTAGCCTGATTTGACATAATAAATATTTTACTTATTCTACTGCCTGGTGGAAGATTGCCATTTTGTGTACCTGCTCTACACATATCTGATTCAGGTTTTTTAGCCTCACTGAAAATGACACAATGTGATTCTCACTGGTGTGCAACTTTTTTTAATGAGCAAAAATGCATGCGGGAATATTCTGTCCCGTTTTTTCTTAAATAAGATAGCATACGAGAAGAAAAGTTGCATGAGTTTTGTTGCAGTTTTTTTCTTTTCTTTTATGACCTTGAAAATTAATAAATAGGCCTCTATAAGTTTGTGATAATAAATATATAGTAGCTAAATTGACCCTTACTATATTACCAGTTAATCCTGTTTCCAGTTTTATGAAGGTAAGGTATTTAAAATATTTTTCCAGAATATATGTAACTGTTTAAAAAAGAAATAAGGGACAACTCTAATTGATATTCCTCATTTCTAGTGAATGAATTCATAGCTACTGTGTTACACAACAGAATGTAATGCATATTATATAATCCATGCAACATGTCAATCTATATTCGACTCACTTGTAGAGAGAGGCATAGCTGAATGTGTATGTCAATATCATTATACTGTTAAAGCTGAGAGAACATTTATGGCTGGGATGCTAAAACTCATAAATCACAAATCAAATACCTATACATCAGAATGCATAAATCATTTTCATGAGTTTTTTTTAAATTCGCTTGAATTTAAAATTATTTATAGCCAATTATCTCTAACTAAAATCGTGTATGTAAACATGAAGTATACATGAATATAATGAGGTCAAATAATTTATTGTCTGCTTATCTGTGGCTCTTTATGAGTTTTCCTTTCTTTCCTTCTTGATAATCTGGGTATGCTGTGTTTTTCATCTTTCTCCAACTTTTCACTGTTGATTGTGACCTGACTCTCAACCTGATTACAGAGTAGAATCCCAGATTTCTATTCTGTTGCTGTAAGGTACCACTGGGCGCAGTTAAGCCTTCGCCTGTGCGCAGGCGCAGGGGTGTACAGGGTTCTGTACATTCTCGGCGCTTGTTGCCTGTGGCCGCGTCTTTGCGTGGGCACGCACGACCGTTTATGTGGGTGGGGCATAATGTTAGATGCTCAGCGTCATCACGCTGCTCCCCAAACGTCTGGCGCCAAAATAGTTCCTTTAAATAGGCGCCTGAGGAAACAAACAGTGCTTGGTTATTTCCTTGCTTGTGATTCCCACTTGTGATTTGACTTGCTTGATATTCTGATTTTCTGTGTTTGACCTCGGCCCGTTCCTGACTTCGTTGATTTCTGCCTGCCTACCGACCTCTGCCTGCTTCTGACTACGTTCGACCTCAGCCTGCCTACCGACCGCTGCTTGCTTCTGGCTACGCCTGTCTTCAGTCGGCCTGAGGACTTCAGCCTGTCAATCTCTCCACTGAAGTTCTATTCGATTGGCTGTTACACTTAAGCAGTTTTAACTGCTTGAACTCTTCTAGTAATCAGCTCTAACACTCCTGACAGTTGCGAACCCAGTGTGTGTGATCATGTTCTTTCATTTCCCTGATTTTTGGGCTTCATTTATCAGATTCCTGGAAACAGGTGCTAGAGTACAAAATGGTGCAAAATTGTGCCCCTTTAGTGCTCAGTTGTGGAGCAGTTGCTTCTGATGTCAGTGACATGTCTAGATTGATAAACATCTATTTGTGGATTGTCTCCTCTGCATGTCTTTCTATCAATAGGTAATTTTGCAAGAATCAAGTATGGCTTTTAGAGGCAGATATTGAAAATATGTTCCTCTTGTAGTTTACCGCTCCCATTGTCAAGGTGTGATGGGGGAGAGGATGCCGTGAGTGCTTGGATGGCTTGGCACTGCCAGCAATCACAGGGAGTGGGGGGAAGTGGGGGTCTTTGTGTTCCATTTTGGACTGCGAAAACCAGCACTATTGTTTTCATGAGATCTAACTTATTACCCTTGAAATATGTTAGGAATTGTTATTTATTCATTAGAAAATGTTTACAGATATATAAAATATCCTTCCATTGTCTACCAGCAATACAAAGAAAGTCTTGGTTTATTAAATGCTGTTTATAAAAATGTATTTTGCCTCATATTTGAGAAAGTTTAATAGGAATGGTAATATTTTTCCAAAGTAGAACATTAAATTGCAATTTATTGAATGGTAAATGCTCTGCCTATGAAACATTGTAGCTAGTACAGGTATGGGACCTATTATACAGCATGCTCGGGACCTGGGGTTTTCCAGATAACAGATCTTTTTATAATTTGGATCTTCATACCTTAAATCTATTAGAAAATAAATTAAACATTAAAGAATAAGGATTAATTATATCTTAGTTTGGTTTAGGTACAAGGTACTGTTTTATTTACAGAGAAAAAGGAAATCATTTTTAAAATGTGGATTCTTTAGATAAAATGGAGTCTACGGGAGATATCCTTTCTGTAATTCGGAGCTTTCTGGATAACAGGTTTCCAGATAACGGATCCCATACCTGTATAATTAGGCCACGCATACTCACTCCATTCTTACTACTGTGTGCCAGTTCTGCAGAATGGGAAGTAACAGCTGAAGACTAATAGTTGTTTGATTGATGAAAAAAACTGCTATCCCTGTAAAGTGGGAGTATACAATTCTGCAAAAAGAGCTCCATGCAGCTGGAAAATTTAATACGGTTGCAGTTGGATGTTCTGAATAATTTAGTCTCTTTAGGTATATAACAGGCGGAGCTAGTAAGTGGAGTGACAACAGCTGTATGACCTGCAGATATTGGAAATGTAAGCAACGGCACTATTGCAAGTGCTTAAAGGAAAACTATACCCCCCAAACAATGTAGGTCTCTATAAAAAGATATTGCATAAAACAGTTCATATGTAAAACCCTGCTTCATGTAAACAAACCATTTGCATAATAATATACTTTTCTAGTAGTATGTGCCATTGGGTAATCATAAATAGAAAATTGCCATTTTCAAAAAATCTGTTGCCTAAGTATTCATTTTGGGTGTTGGGAAATGAGATAATCTGTATTCTGCTATAGCCATGTCAGCAGCATAGCTTTTTCATTGAGTTTAGACTCAGTTTTAGCTATCTATGGCCTAACCTGGATCTATCTGAGGCTGCTTGACTTTGGAATCCTTAGTAAACTTTTTTGAAGTTTTCAGAATTTCTCTTCCCCTGGAAGCTCTCTGTACAGTCCCCTCTTGTTCCAGCTCCCATATTTACCAGCTTTGGTTTTAGATTCATTAAAAGATCTTCTTTGCCCACATGCAACGCCAAATCATGAATGAGTATTAACCCACCAATACTCCTTGGTGGAGCTTCAGACTGTTTTAATTAATAACTCTGTTAGAAATCTCACTCCTTGAGAAAATTAAACATAGGATCTAGCTTTCCAAGACCTCTCCCTCTTACTTTGAGCCTTGTACACCATCCAACCTTCTCCATTAGTAGATGCCAAGAGACTAGAAGTGGCTACTCCTGTACCTTTTATACCACTAGATGACACCTGCCATCTTCAGTGTCAGAGGCGTGAACTCTTCCATCTCTAACAACCTCCCACGTGTGCATCACAAATTGTATTGGGCCTGGGTCACCTGGGCCCACTGGATTTTTTCCGAGTGTCTTGCCAGCCCAGTCCAACCCTGGACATCCATTTACCAATTTTTCTTAAGCGATATTGTGAAAATCCATCCCTTTCTTTCACCTCATGCATGTTTTCATCCTACCCCAACTAGATTATTGTAAACTTGTACTAACTGGCTTCCCTAACTGCCATCTCTCCCCATTACAGTATGTATTAAATATTGCTGCCAGAATTCACCTCCTCTCATCCAAAAGGGTACAGACCCCTCCCCTGCTGAATTCCTTATCAATGCTTCACATAAAACAAAGAATAACTTACAAACGTCTCCTCATAACCTTCAAAGCCCTTTTTTCCTCAGCACCTAACTACATCTCTGTCTCTCTACATGTTCCTGGCCAAATCCTCCACTCGTCTCAGAGCAACCACTCCCACTGCTAATGCTGTTTTCCTGCATCAAACCATACTGTCTTGCTGTGCCTTATATTTGGCATGCCATTCCTTCATTCCTCTCGAGAGAATCCTCCCTCAGTCTCTTCAAAATTAAACTCAAAGACTATCTCTTGGAGCACTAACACCCAAACTGGCACTTATATTGCAGTGTCAACCAATATAACCCACAGTACCTAACATTACCCTATTTATGTCTATAAGTTATCCTCCTATTTAGATTGTATGCTGTAAGGGACAGGGACCACCATCCTGTGTCACCTTAACACTAAGCCCTTAATCTTTATTGTAACTGTACTTTGTATTTATTTTTGTTTATTGACCCCTTGTTTGTTCTACTACTTTATTTCTTTGCTGTACATTGCTTCACTTTCAAGTAGCACTATATAAATAATAATATACATTCAATAGAAGAAATAGGACCAAAATGTTAACAAATATAGTAGGCAATCACACCTCATATAACCAAACTCTTTTTTTTTCTCATAAAAGGAGGAAGTTAATTATTCAGCTAGATATAAGATTCATAGTGTAATCCAGAAACCACACAGATGGTTGTACTGACACATAATAAGTGGGAGTGTATGCGTCTCTCTCTCTCTCTCCTGGGGGGATGTCCAATGCTTTTCTGGAATACTTTTGTTTCCATTTAAAAGCTGAGAGAAAATGGAATAAAATTCTGTATCCTCTTTGTGAAAGCAGAGACACAGAGCCAAATAAGAAATAACCATATAGACAAACATATTCCATATTTTTAAGTTACCTACAAACACAACAGTCAAATTTGCAGGTAACCTTGTTCAGGAACATTTTTAAGTCTAATTCTCCATAAAGATAATTTAGGCTGTCTATTTATCTAAAACTGAAAACAGAGGCACAGGGCTACTCCTCATAGTTCTCATGCAAAAAGCATTTCTACCTGTGGTCTGACTGCTCTCTGCACCTTGTGCCAGATAAGAAAAAATGTCACAAATCCAGCATAGGTCCTTACTGTCTGCTATAGGATATGTACTAAGCACAAGGCCGCATTGAAGTCTGTGTCTGCCCGCACTACCAAACTTCCATATCTGTATGACATGCAAGTTAGGGGGACAGTTGGGGGCTAGAGGGGGGATTCGTACATGCCTCTTTCATCTGCCCATCATGTGCAGGATTGCCAAACACAGGAAGTTACTGGTATGGGATACATTGTCTAGAAACCCGTTATCCAGAAAGTTCCAAATTACAAAGGCCATCTCCTGCGCTGTTCTGCATGTGTGGGTTAGTATTTCTAGGGGGGACACAATTCTGGTGTAACACTGTGCAGGGGGAGGCAGGTAGGGGGGCCAGTGGAGGGGGGCCAATGGGAACTTTTGACTGTGGGGGGTTTAGTTCTCCTTTAAGATATGAAGATCCAAATTACAGAAAGATCCATTATCCAGAAAAACCCCAGGTCCCGAACATTCTGGATAACAGGTCCCATACCTGTAATGTATTCATGGGGGCAGCCACAGGTCTCTGTTCTACTGACACAAGAGAGTATAGCATCCATCCAGCTTATTGATTCAGAAAGGCTGGACCAGCCATTCCAATCAACACATTGGGGCAAATTGGGTGTCGAAGTGAAAATTCAAATTTTCGATTTTTTTTTTTTCATGTCAAAACTCTCAAATTCGAATTGTGAATTATCCAAATTAGATTTGAGTTTTAATTCGAGTTAAAATTTCGAAATGTATTATACTCTGGCCCTTTAAGAACTCAACTACCACCTAAAACCTACCAAATACTGTATAAGTCAATGGGAGAGGTCCAGGGATCAATTTGGTGATATTGTTTGGAGAAAAAACTTGATTCGAGTTTTTATAATTCAAGTCAAGTTTGGTATGAGTTTTCGGGTCATTTAAATAAGTTTAAAAAATTGGATTTTATTAAATTTCGACTAGAAGAATTAGAATGTATGGAAGTTTAGGGGAGTTTAAAAAACTCACATTTATTGTTTTTTTATAACATACCTGAAAATAACATTGATATTTTAGCTCTAAGGAAGGTTCCTACGTAGACCAAAATGTTGAGTTTTATGTTGCACTTGTTTAGATAGATTGCAGATAGATAGATAGATAGATAGATAGATAGATAGATAGATAGATAGATAGATAGATAGATAGATGATATGTTTTGTGTAGTCTAGGATGAGTAGAGTATAACAGTGCTTTATTAGCAAAATCATGCAGGAATTACACAACAGTAAGCTTTCACTTTCACTTTTAAGCTACCAGGAAGTATGCACAGTATAAGTATGAGCACAGTGATATCTACAGGTCATTTGCATGAACACCACATATTCCCCCTATAGTAGGAAAACATTTGGACAACTATAATAAACAGCAACATTAAACAGTATGCATTTTAAAGCAATAATATACATTATTCACATCACATAGTCCTTGGTCCATGCAGGTAGTTTTCTGATTCTCTCAGTACGCCTTATAGGTTCACTTTCCTCAGGCCTATTGCAGTTGGCAACAGTAGTAGGAAAATGGCCTTCATCAAATGGAGCTTCTCCAAAGTAATATCTAACAGGAGCAAGACGACTTGCATTCCATATGCGTCCATCAGACAGTTCATATGTGTATGGTCCTCGCTGGCGTCTCACTTCAAGTGGTGTAGTAAATTTAGATTGTCCTTGTTTCAGTATTCCTGGTTTCTTAATTCTGACTAAAGATCCAGGCTGAAAGTGTACTTCTCTGGCACCACATTTTCTGTCAGTATAAGTCTTGCATTTGGCTTGTTGACGTTGTTGATGTCAGCAGTAGATGATTTTGTAGACTATTTTGTGGAAGTTTGATGTCTGCAACATGTAACTTAGTGCACATCTGTCTGCCATGTAATAATTCAGCTGGAGATGATTGGGTTGTTGCATGGCACGTTGCTCTGAAGTTATGTAGGAACTCTGGTAATACACTAAAGATTTCCTATGCACAATATTTCTCTCTCTCAGAAAGGATTCAAACTCATATGAGACAAACTGTGGTCCGTTGTCTGATATAAACTCCTTTGGATTACCTTCTCTGCTGAAGACTGTAGACAGAAATCTTATTACTGCAGCTGATGTTGTATGAGAAACAAATGCAATTTCAGGCCATTTACTGTAATAGTCCATCAAGTTTATAGCAAATCTGCAGTCTATAGGAGCATCTGTAAAAGGACCCACAATATCAATAGCAAGTTTTTTCCATGCTGAATCAGGAAATGGTACTGGTTTGACATCTGGTATTAACTTAACTTTGTGTACAAAGTTCTTTGCACAAGCCAGTGAAGTGTTGCTTTGTGGTGACATTTTAGACACTGGCTGTGTGGCAGGCATTGGCGCTGTAGTAATAAGGCCATCAACTAATTGTAGGTTTAATGCAGCAAAGAGATCCCTTCCAAGTATAGTGGCAAGCAACCAAGCACAGGGATTGAATCCTTTAAGTAACTGACCAGTTTCAAGGCAGGTGCAACAAGCAGATCTTTTGCAAAGTATTTAAAGAAAATATCCTTTGGTAGTATAGAAACAGCTGAACCTGTATCAAGTATCAGGTAAATGGAGTGTCCTTTGTCAGCAGAAGCAGTACTGACACTGACAGTGCATATAAACTTGTCTGGAATAAATACCAGCTTAATCCACACTAATACTGTAACATTTGTAGTAGTGACTTCATGAACATCTTTAGCAGAACTACGGCAGATCTTAGCAAAATGTCCTACTTTTGTGCAGTTGCAGCACCGTAAAGCATTTGCAGGACTTGTAAGATAGTTTGCAGTGTGTTGTGTTCAACCACAGCGAAAGCAGGATGAGGAGAGTATAACAGTGCTTTATTAGCAGAGTCATGCAGGCATTACACAACAGTAAGCTTTCACTTTCACTTTTGAGCTACCAGGAAGTATGCACAGTATAAGTATGAGCACAGTGACATCTACAGGCCATTTGCGTGAACACCACAATATACTTGCATAGATACTAGATTACTTATGAGGCAGGGGACCAGGGAATGTGCATTGGCCAGATCTGTAGCCCTTCCTTTGTATTAACCCCCTCTTTTGAATTTTGTTTTGTAGCAGAATTATTCTGCTGGAAGTCTAGCAGTTATGCTGCAGGCCAAGTTTCCATGTGGTTGTAGTACCCCCACATCTGTGGTCCCTTGACTTTAAAAATTGTTGTTGGTCTGGACAATCTCTCTCTCTCAAAAGCTATAAGCGGGGGAGGACCAATGCTTAGGTCAGCCTTTGAATACTATGACCGGAGGTAAGTAGTTAGGGACCACCTTACTGAGTTTGCCTTGACGTGGAATGGTGACTTTTACCAATTTTATGATCATAGCTGTTTTTGTAAATACATGCACTTGCTAATTCTTAATTCATTTTGTACTGCAGATTTAGTAACTTTAGCTTCTGCAGGCCTGTTTTGCATTGGCCAAGGCTCCAGAACTAAAAATGTGATACCACGGAACTTTGTGAATGTCTATCCACTGAAGCTTAGATACTCCATCCCTAGAGTAATTTGAGGGTGTTTATTTGGTTGATAAATATCCCCCACACAAATCCACAGTCTTTTTTATGTCACTATACATAAGCAATTAAATAATAAGGTGAAGGACAAGCCCTCAAAATGGGTCCCCTCAATATTCAGTGTTCAAGATTAAAAAAGGGTTACAGTAAAATCCAAAGGTGCTCAAATGCAGTGAAAGGTTTTCAGACTGACTGTAGATTGCTTATATAAATATATATATATTTACTACACCTATAGTTAGTTTTGATATAGATCCATGTATAGCACATATTGGTATGAATGTGTATTACACTGACATCACATATTTGTAGTTATCTTAGCGCTTACTGGATTTTAGAAGGAGAAGCAAAAAGTTCCCTAGCCACCTCTTTGTCTCTCCACAATATAGAGACTGTATTAGAAAGCAAGCTAAAACTTCCACGCCTTATGACTCTGCCATTAAACTCTTGATTAGTACTTTTCCTCTTTGTAAATAGGACTTAAGGCCCCCATACACGTCAGCAGCTTATTGACCCCGAAGTGGGGACATTCGACTGGCTTCCCCGATCAATATCTGGCCGAAAGTTGGCCAAATCTCGATCAGGCAGGTTAAAAAATAACCATCAGATCGCGGCCGCATTTGTGCATTTATGCTGTGCCACAATCCGACCGCCCGTATCTAGTGTTGCCACCCGGCCGTTATTTTACCGGCCTAGCCGGTAAAACATCTGCCAAGGCCGGGGCCGATATTACAAATTTACCGGCAATGTAGCTGCCTGTAAATTTGTAATACACCTAACAAAAGCTCGTGGCTTGCCCCCAGCCTGATCAAAACTAACCTTTTTCCTGCCGGCTTTTTGCTAAACGCGTGCCGTGGTCCCGCCCGCTTTGACGTCACTACCCGTCAAGCCAATCGTGCATGTTGGCTCCACCCCTTTATCATCACAGTCCGCCCCCTTTGCCACGAGGGCCCGTTCCTTTTATTCCCGCCCCCTCCATCGCCAAACGGGCAGATCTCTAAGTCTATGGCCACCTTTACTTGCTATCTTGTCTAGGAATTCAGGCAATGCAGAGATAAATCCAGGACAACTGGAATTATCAAGCAATTCAGGTTCAGTTTTTTTAAATAGCAAATACAGTTGGTTCTTTTAGACCTTCTATTAAATACCATGAACTTCCACTGAAACCATGAAATTGCCATTCTTCTGCCTTTTATACTAGGACTTTTTAAGTGCTTAAAAGGAGCAACAACTTTAACTACACTTTATACTGATAAAAGAGGGGCTTTTCGATATCATAAGTATCAGTGTGGGAAATTAACACAAGACTAGTTTCAAAATTCAAGATAAACACTACAAGTACATTGTAATATCGTTTGATATGTATAACACTCCAGTATTATTCCATTATTATTATCAATGATGTTTACTTATTTTTGGTGTACCTTAATGATCCCTTCTTTTTTCTGCTCTGCTTGAAAGTGCCCCCTGCTCCTTTATATCAGGTAATGTTGCCATTAATCAAAAATAAATTCAAGGTGCTATTTCGCATTCTGATGTACAGCACTGGAAAAATAATTATAAAAACTAAAACGAGCAACAATTTAACGGTTATAGTGGAAATTCACTGAAATTTACCTGAAAGTCAGTTAAAGTTGAATAAACTCAATCAAAATTGAACTACTACTATCAAATGAAAAAATGTTGAGTTAGGTTTTTTGTTTTGCATCTCATGCAGAAACAGGAAAAAGAGAATTAACTATTTATATTAACATCTGCAATGTTATTGGCTGTACAGCATTAAAATAGTTTTAATAACACAATGGAAACAATTCAGAGGATTTAGAGTTGCAATATAACCTAAATTGCTTTACAGTTTTAAGCAGTTAGTTTGACATTCTCTGTGTATATTTTGACATATTTAAAATGTAGATTTTATTTTTATTCATAATTGCCCTATTTCTCTTTTGTTATGTGGAACATTTTTTTTTACATTTTGTATGAAATTTACTTTTTTTATAGCCTCATAGGCAGAGCATGGAACACAGTCCTATAAATGATTGCGAAATAGTACATGTGGAAAGAACCATTTTCTGGGTTAGTTAATGTGTAATGTTTATTACACAAAATCGCTTTGCTAATCTGTTTATTACTGAGCTGTTCTGGGTTATGGAAGTGCTTACTAGAGTTCTCTGGGAGTTTTTATAGCATATCCTTCCCAAAATATATCTGTTTTCCACAGGAAGCCATTTGAAGCATGTTATCACACCACTTTATTGAAATGAAAGTGTCCCAAATGATCACCATCAGCAAATTATGGGTGTATAGACTGCAAATTCAGCAATAAGTGGGGATAAGGTGAAACACAGACAATCAAGAAACTATAAGGGAGTTTTGCAATCATTTTAATGAAAACTATACCTTTAGAATGAATACTTAACCAATGGATTATTTATATCATAATAAGGGGCCGATTCACTAACTTCGAGTGAAGGAACCGAAGTAAAAAAACTTTGAATTTCGAAGTGTTTTTTGGGCTACTTCGACCATCGAATGGGCTACTTCGACCTTCGACTACGACTTCGAATTGAAAGATTCAAACTAAAAATCATTCGACTATTCGACCATTCGATAGTCGAAGTACTGTCTCTTTAAGAAAAAACTTCGACCCCCTAGATATTCGAAGTCGAAGGATTTTAATTCCCAGTTGAATATCGAGGGTTAATTAACCCTCGATATTCGACCCTTGGTGAATCGGCCCCTAAGTGTCTTAATAAAGAATATCCTATTATATTGGATGGCTGCTTAATAACAATGAAAATACTGCTTGCATAAATTATTGGTTAGAAACCTTTCTAGGGGCTGTCCCCTATTTTGCTATCAGTTTTTACTACTAAAGTGTAAGGGATAATGTAGGGGTGTTGTGGAGGCAGATGTGAAAAGGGTGAGTAAGATTAAGGCAAGATCAGAACAAGGCAAGGTAACAAGACAAGATTCAAGGTAAGGCAGGACCAGGCAAGTCAAGGAAAGGACGAAGCAAGACAAGGAAAGGACAAGGCAAGACAAGGAAAGGAGTCTAGAGCAGGAACCTTTAGCTAGGGGCGATGCCACAGTGCTAGTATAGGTTAATGCTCACGCAAGGAGGTTGAGGCAGGCTGGCCTTATATAGGGCAGGGTCAGCCCTGATTGGTTGACCTCAACCAATCAGGCTGCTGCTGGGATAAGGCTGGAAAAGCCAGGTAATAGATAGGGAGCAACCCTGTAGGCTGCTCACCTGACCCAATGGTTAAGGCACAGAACCAGAAACCCAAAGGTCCCACGAATCCCAGCAGAGCCTGACATAAAGATACTCATTTAGGAATTACAGAGCTTCGGAGTTGCAGCATTGCATATATAGATTAGCCATACAGGCAACAAGGAAATTGTCTTAACCAAGGATTTACTATGTACCCAAGATTACTTGTAACCCACATGGGATCCTGATCCACAGGTTAATGCCCACCATGTTTATATTCCTACTGCAAACAACTCAGCCATAATATTTGGCAGTAGTACATTGCAAATTGCTGATGTATGCTGGAATTGGCAAATTAAAGCAGGTAAAATGACTCGCGGCATAAGAATTGTTAGGATGAGGAACAAAGAAATGTAAAAACTTCTCATTTGTGACACATATTTGTTAATAGTCCACTACAGTATGTTGTTTTATAGCTACAGTTCACCTAAACAATCATTTTGTATCTTAAAATGTGTATTTTTTTAGCAGGCAGCATGGTGCTGCTATAACATTCCTCTCCTGTTCAGCCATGGCAGCAGTCAGCTCTTATGTGATATTTGTCATCTGACAATGTCATACCTTCCAACATTTGAAAAATGGAAAGAGGGACAAAAACAACAGATTTTTGGGAGTTTTAGGGCCATGTTTTATGTGTTATAACAGTTTTGCTAATTAAACTGAAATTGCTAAGTTGCAGTTCTCCCAAGAGACCTACTTATTTTATTAGTTACACTTTTAAATTGTTTCAAATGTATCTAAGTGCAGCTGCTCAGTGTACTGGGCTCTCTGCCAAAAAGCCTCTTCTTTTAATTAAGTTTCAGAAAGGTTGTATCTTTTTCTGGCGTCAGAGCAGGAGGTCAAAGGGAAACTCTGGACATTTCAATAAGAAATCTGGGACTACGTGTTGAGCAAAAAACGTTCTATCACAAATGTTGCAACTTTATAATTTTTTTTTTAATTTTTTTGTTTTTTTCAGTTTCTACATACTGTATATTTCCATTTCTAGAATCTACATGTATGTTCAGTACCCCTAGGGTTGTTTTTATTTGTTCCTGATACAGTGTTTGTGGATGTTTAATATACAATAACTTACAAATCAATTAAGCAGCATTGTGGAGAGCTGCGCTGTTTTAATATCCCATTATGGAATTTACTTTCCATAGTACAAAACAGCAACTACAAGATTGAGATCTGAGCCGGCATGTACCAGATAGCAACTCTTCACTTAACTGGAAAAAATTCACTGAGGTAAGTTTTAACTTGGCATCTGTGGAGGTTATACTGATGGGTTCACATTTTCATTAAATATTAATACTTTACTGTCGGCTTTGTTTACACTGTTCACAGCAGACTAATTGTTTATGTATTTCAGGCAGGTGCTTCATAGTTATTGCTATAGGATCAGTAAAAACAGACATACTTTCTAGCACCTGTGCAGTTCTCTAGATTATTTTACTATATGTCTTTATTGTGAGTTGAACCCTGTAAACTTGAGTGAACTATTCAGGTTACTGGTAGAATGAGCCATCTACATGAAAATGAATCTATTTGCATGCCATGCCCCTAGACCGTGGCCCGGTGGGTGCTAGGACCCACCGCCCGCACACCACTTCTGGCGTTCACACATGCAAAGCACTGGGGAGCTGTGCGTCCACATTGCTCCACAGCAAGCGGCTGGGTCAGCATGCCACCCCTACGTTTCTGCCGCCCTTGGCCTGGGCCTTTGTGGCCTCATCACAAATCCGGGCCTGTTAGTCAGTACACTGATCACCACTACTCTGAGATTGAAAGGACCCTGAAAAGCTTCTGAGGCCCAGTCCCACTGCAAAAAAAACCCCACTGTGGATATTTTTGCAATTAAATAAATACATTGCATTTCTTTTACATGGTATTTCTTTTATTGCATGAATAGAGGTTATTTTTAATGGAAACTATCATCAAAAATACATCTTTTTATTGAATTACTGTTAGATATTGTTAGATAGATATTGACACATTTCTTCTTTTAATTACTGTCCCTCCTTGTTTGCCTTTCACCTAGGACCGGGCTGACACATGTCCTGCTGGGTTCAGTAACTACAATAGTCTGTTGGCTTTGGCTTCTCCACTTTCTACATTTTACCACCATTGCGGAGTTGCTCTTCCTGCTGAGCAGGAGGAACATTTGCAATGTATGACTGCATTTGTTAAGCCTGTTCAACCAGATTTTCACAAAGAGCCCCAGAATATGCATTTTACTCTGCTATCTTTCATATTCAGCCTGACACTAAGGGGCAGATTTATTAAGCTTGAGTGAATTTTCGAAGTTATAAAAGTTCGAATTTCAAAGTAATTTTTTGGGTACTTCGACCATCGAATAGGCTACTACGACCTTCGGCTTCGACTGGAACGATTCGAAGTAAAAATCGTTCGACCATTCGATAATCGAAGTACTGTCTCTTTAAAAAAAACTTCGACTTCATACTTCGCCAAATTAAAGCTACCGAAGTGTAATGTTAGCCTATGGGGACCTTCCACAGCACTTTTCTACGTTTTTTTTTGGTCGAATAGACATCCTTCGATCGATCGCTAAAAAACGTTCGAATCATTCGATTCGAACAATTTAATCGTTCGATCATATACGCTAAAAATCCTTCGACTTCGATATTCGAAGTCGAAGGATTTCAATTTGAGGGTTGAATTTCGAAGTTTTCTGCCCCTAAATGAAATAGACTGTTTCATATGTGATACAGTGCATACATACAGTCAGTGTTAGAGCAAATATAATTTGGAAAGAGCTGGAAATGTCAAAATAAGCTGTACAGTGCAGGTATGGGACCTGTTATCCAGAATGCTTGGGACTTGGGTAAGGGATAATTTGAATCACCATGCTAAAAATCATTTAAATATTAAAATACAAAATAGGATTGTTTTGATTCCAATAAGGATTAATTATATCTTAGTTGGAATCAAGTACAAGGTACTGTTTTATTACTACAAAGAAAAGGGGAATCATTTTAAAGATGTGAAATATTTAATTATATTGGAGTCTATGTGATATGGCCTTTTTTAATTCAGAGCTTTCTGTATAATGGGTTTCTGGATAACAGATCCTATACCTATATATATATATATATATATATATATATACATGCTCAGGCATACATAAATGGTAAATTAAAAAATATCACTGCAAACCAACTACTCTTTCTGCTTTACATACGCTAATAACTAATAATATGGTTACATTTGTATTTCTACTGATTAAATATATTTAACAACATTATGCATATAGGAAGTAAAAGGGATAAATAGGGATTAAATCGCTTGTAATCTAGACATCCAAGTTTATAATGAATAAGCAATGTGTCATAGCCCTCAGTGCCTGATTTCAGCTAAATTGTCTTGCCAGTTCATATTATAAACAAAGCAAATGAGCCGGAAAATGAAACACAAGGCAGAAGGGATGAAACAGTGGAGTGAGGAAGGACGGTAATATGTTCTATGAACCAAAAGAAATAAACATTACACACTACCTGTGCAAATGTATATGTTTGTTTAACCTATAATACATAACTTTATCATTTATGTCAGACTGCTTGTTCTGGTCTAAACAAAGCGTGCGGCACGTTTACACCTGGTGGAAATTTTTGCTGGCAGGAGCTGTTACAGTAAGTATAACATTGTTCTGCTTTCCTTTCATATTTTTAATTAAAAGCTGTGATGAGTTTCTATCCTGTATTGTCACATAGTATGGTTGTCATAGCCTTGACTGCATCATGATAGACATGTTATTATTCTGTTAATCACCCATCAAGTAGTTTTTCATGCCAGAAGAAATGCAGTAAAGTGTAACATTTTCCGCACCTAACAGAATGAAACACAGCCAACTTTTTGGTAAATTGGCTATTTTAAAGTTTATTTTACAGTTAAAAATTAGAAAATATCTATGAATTTATTCCTTGATAAAGGCCCAAATGTGGGCCTGAAACATTGGATGCACAAGTGATGTTTGAATAAAGATTTCCACGTATTTGAAGAAATTGGAGTGTGGGTCCGTCTTGAATAACTGAGCACCTACGTGTTTGTTGAGGGGAAGGAGCAAATTTACTAAAGTGACTAACGTGGGCGAAAGTTCGCCAGCGTGACATCATTTCGGTACTTTGTCGACTTACTAATGGTCGTAACTTCGCTAGTGAAGGAGATAGACTCTAGCGGTACTTCGCTCCCTTACACCTGTCGAATTTGCGCTCTGGCGAATGGACGTAACTACGCAAATTCACTAAGATGCGGATTTTACTGACGATTACCTCTTGCCTTCACCACCTCAGACCACGAGAAGTGCAAGAGAGTGGATAGGAGTTCCTAAAAATATAGTTTACATTTTTTCCAAGTCCCAAAAAAAATAGCGTCAAATTTTTTTGGAGTAACCGGCTTCCCTCCTACATTTCATAACATATGGGACATAAACTATACACTGGGCTCATGTGTAGGGCAATATAACAACTTTTTTTTATTACGGTTTCCCATGCTTGTGTAGTCTAATGTATTTGCTGCAACATATACGTCCATTGAACTTTAACTTACCACCATATGCAAATTAGGCAACGGTAGCGCAACTTCGCTTCGCTTGGCGCAGTAATGCTAGTGCAACTTCGGCAGTGTTCAGCGCCCTGGACACAACTTCGGATTTTAGTGAATTAGCATTGTCCTGGCGACATAAATACATAAATACATAAATACATAAATCTATAAAATACCGTCTGAATTTGTTGTGCGTACAACATTTTTACAATTTGTGACTGAAAATGTAACTTAGGGGCGCATTTACTAACAACTGAATTGTGACCTTTTTTCACGAATCTTGAAAAATTTGTGGTTTTCATATAATTCTAAAAAGCTCTAAAAAATTTTTAAAGCCATGAAAACCTCTAATGCCAAACTTCTCCAAATTAAAGTTGTCGAGGTCCTATAGAAGTTAATGGGAGCTGCACTGATCTTATTTGACCACATCAAATCAATTCAGACTTTTAGAGGTTTTCGGATTTTTTCTTCGCTAGAAGAGGTATTCATATTTTTTATAGCTACATTCTTATTATTTTATTTATATGTTTTATATTCATATATTTTAATAAATTCAATGACAATCATGGTTTTAGGGTTTTTGAGTTTAGTCGTGGTTTCCAATAACTATTAAACCACTAAAATTTGACCCTTAATAAATAAGCCTCTTACTCTCTACATTTCCCTCATGGTGCTCTCACTTTGCAGCTTACATTTTTTTTACTATTTTTAGTATTTCTATTTTATATTTTTAGTGTTTTTTTCACTACAGGTGCCAGGTGCCCTGACGACCAATTAATATTGACTGACTGAGGATTCCTGCAACACACACTTTATTGTAAAGTTATGTAAATTTAGTGAAGCACAATCAAGAATGAGACTAGACACTTGGAGGCAAATTCACTAAAGGGCGAATTTTCACCAGCGACTGCTTCACCACTCTCTGTGCCATTTCGCCAGTCGCAAATTCATTACCACTAAGCTAATTCACTAAATGCAAAGTTGCGATACTTCGGCTGGGAAAGCATTTTATAGCGAATTTACGCAAGCGTTCATTTCTGCCTAATGAAACTTTGCTAGCACTCTTGCGCTTAGGTTAATTTGAATAGGGTGGGTACCTAAAAATTGTATGGACGTCTTTATGGTGCAAATGCTTGAAGTGGCCACTTTTTCAAACACATGTAAAATGAGCCATAATAAAAACAGAAGAGGTCCTCTAATGCCCTAGACATGAGCCCATCCTTAAACAAATGTGGCATGCCCCTCAAATTAGTTTTAAAAAAGTGTTCATGAATAAATCTTTAATAGTTTGAACTTTTAACGACAATCCCACTTTAAAAAAAGAAAAGTCACCAGTGTTTTTTACAACTTTAATGCATTTCCAGCATACAGAATGTCGCTTTGTTTTATTAATTCGCCTGGTTTGAGGTGGTGAAGAAACACTGGCGCAAGAAGTAACATTCAGTAAAATTTGCATCTTAGTGAATTTGCGGAGTAACGACCGTTCGCCAGAGCGAAAACTCGTATTAATTAACCAAACTTTTCATTAATGTGAATTATGAAGTAGCAGATGCAATGGCGCATAATATGCCATAGGTGTTCCTGAAGGCAGTTGTAGCAAAACAGAAAACAAGCCATAAAAAAATGCCTTCAGTATGCAATTCATTCTTTGAAAAAATGCAGTCTAGCTAGAGGAATTTAGCGCAGAATGTTGGTGTTATAATGGGATTGCAAACAATATTAATGTACAGTATTATAATTCAATTCATAAAATGGAAAAAGTACAAAACTGACTGCTGTATCCCTGCCAGACCAGAACTGTTGATAACAAGCTTTTGGACTGGATGGGTTGGGGTTAGTGTGAACAAGAAAGGGAACTTTTTTTTTAATAAACCACTGATATGAGTAACATGTATACCAGTGTAAATAAAACATGACAACTGTTGTACTCCTGATCAATTATCAATTTAATTTAATCAGTTACTTCTGAAGAAAGCCTAAATAAATTATACCAAGCACCAGTGGCAGCGAAAAGAAACATTAGGATTTCTTTTTTCTGTAGAGTAGTACATCTTAACGTTTAGTTATCTTGTGTTAATTACTATTGACACCACTGAAAATAAACATGATGTAGCTACATCTTAGGGCAGAGACACACGCTCAGATTCGGGGAGAATAGTCGCCCGGCGACAAAGCTCCTCTTCTTCGGGGCGACTAATATCCCTGAACTGCCTCCTGCCAGCTAGAATGTAAATCACTGTCGGGATGGCAATCGGTGCACTTCATTTTCCGAAGTCGCCCGAAGTTGCCTCACGAGGAAACTTTGGGCGACTTCGGAAAACGATGCACTCCGAGTGCCATCCAGCCGGTGATTTCGATTCTAGCCAGCAGGAGGTGGTTCAGGGAGATTAGTCGCCCCAAAGAAGAGGCGATTTATATGTGGAGATTAGTCGCTCAGTGACAAATCTCCTCTTCTTCAGGGCGACTAATCTCCCCGAACTGCCTCCCTCCGGCTAGAAAACTCTCTGGTATTTTGACCCGGCCTGTGACCCGATTTCACTTCTGAGTTCTGTTATGTACTGTGCTTCCTGTTTGGTAAATTGACTTGGCTTGTGAACCCGATTACGCTACTGTCTACTATTATTGTTCTGCTCAGGTCATCTGGTGTATTAACACGGCCTGTGACTCTGACTTCGTTCCTCATTCTCCCAGTCAGTTCAGATTCCCTTGCTCGCCTAGACCTCTTCCCTGGGTCCTCTCACATTAAGACCTGGCTGCACCCCAAGTAGCGGAGGGCTCCTCCCGAAGCCAAAGGTGGCTGCTACAGACAGAAGACTGAAGCGTGACCTAGGGATTTGGGATACCAATCGTAACACTCTTACTTCCAGAGTGTTTTTTTAAGCCCCGGCCATGCTATGTATATAGTACAGCAGATTTATTTGAGAAGAAATGTTACAAGCATCATAACACCAATGAGAAGACAATGGATTCTATCCTTTCTCATTCTTATTTTGTGCTCCTTTAATCTGTACTCATTTGTCCTTTGCTATTTTCCAGTTTCCAGTCAAGGAAAAATCAGAGGGTTTCATTGCACTTTGAAATATGATACAGGGCAATAATTATCCATTTGTTTTCACAATTAACACTTAGGGGGTTATTTATCAAGGTCTGAATTTATCTCAATATCGGCTGCTACAAACTCCGATCTAACCCGCTCGGGTTTTTAACGTTTATTTATTATTACATTTTCCCGAAAATTTGCATTGTGGGAAAAGCTCAAATTTTCACGATTTTTTCATGAATTTTCCTCTAAAACTCAGAATTTTTCGGAGTTTTCACCCGAAAGCTCTGAAAACATTGTGCCCAAAACCCCCAACACAACCAAAAATCAATGTGACTGTTCCCATTGACTTTTATGCAACCTCGACAGGTTTGAGATGCCCTGTTTTTATATTTGGGCTTTTTAGCCCTCGGGGATTAATAAATTCCGAAAAATTTGTGATTTTTTTAAAAGTCCGATTTTATAAAAAAAATCTACAATTGAAATCAATCTGTGAAATTAATTTGAATGTAGGTGTCACAGTTCAGACATTTACCTACATAACATTACAGAAATGTGCCATGTCTTTCTTGAATGTAGAAATCCGCAGGACAGATAACAGAGACCTGCTGCTACTCCTGAGAATTCCCAGGTGAGTGGAGTGATATATTTCATAATATGTCAAGCAAAACATTTATTAACAAAACCAGACTGTTATGCCCATTGATTTTCTTTTTTGGATCGTGGCACCTAAGCTCCCGTAATGTTTCAGAGTGAAAACAGCCAAGAAGAAATTGTAATCTGCTTTTTTAGTTGAACTTAAGTCAAGGAGAAATATTGACCAGTAATAAATCATGCCATAAATATATATATATATATATATATATATATATATATATATATATATATATATATATATATATATATATATATATATATATATTTGTTTTCTCTAACTTGTATATGGTTTGTGAGCGTAATGTTAAATATGCAAATGGTACAAGAGGTTTGAATATTTTTTCTAAACTATGTATTCCTTATGTATTGTCAAAGCAATATTTTCACAAAAATACATATGCCCTGCTATCCAAAAATCAAACAAATTGTCTTTTTGCTTGTTATTGGCAGACATCAACATTTTGGGGCAGATTTATCAAGGGTTGAATTTCGAAGTTATAAATACTTCGAAAATCGACCATCGAATGGCTTTACTTCGACTTCGAAGTCGAAGTTTTTTTCACCGAATTTGGCCGTTTTGCGGTCGAAGTAAAATCGAACGATCTAATGATTTTACTTCGACTTCCAAAAACTTAGAAAAATGCTCTAGAAGGTCCCCATAGGCTAACATAGCACTTCGGCATGTTTAATTTGGCGAAGTTTTGAAATCGAAGTCTTTTTAAAGAGACAGTACTTCAATTATCAAATGGTCGAATATTCAAATGACTTTACTTCGAATCGAATTCAAAGTCGAAGTCGTAGTGTCCTATTCGATGGTCGAAGTATACAAAAAATTACTTTGAATTTCGAATTTCGAAAATTCCCTCGAATTCACTTCGACCCTTGATAAATCTGCCCCTATGTGTTCTCATTTGCATGCAATCAGATCTCGAGGCTTGCAGACTGATGTGCTAATATTGCTATCCTGCTGTGATTCTAGAGTTTACCAGTTCTAGTGGAAATAAAACATTTTTCATCTGACTTTCACAACTGTTATGTATAGCATTTAAAATGTGTTGCATTTATATAAGGCAATGCTTGGGACCTATGGTTGCCACCTTTTCTGGAAAAAAATACCGGCCTTCCTATATTCTTGCAGTTTTTTCCTATTAATAATATTAGCATCAAGCATAATTTTTACCGGCCAGGCTGGTAAAATACCGGCCAGGTGGCAACCCTATTGGGATCTGGGGTTTTTCATATAAGGTGATCGTTCTATAATTTGGATCTTCGCACTTAAATGAATACTGTCATAGGAAAACATGTTTTTGCTGAATTCTGCACTAAAATCAATCAAAAAATCAAAAATTTTCAAAAGAGCAAACATTTTTATTATATTTATTTTTAATTATATTATATTTATATTTAAATGTATTTATATTTAATTTTGAAATTTTAGGGGGCAATTTATTAAAACTAGATCTTTCCCAGTATTTTAATAATAAAAATTCGACCAAACTCCCATTCACAATCTGGCTTAATTTACTATATATTTAGATAGAAAATTGTCCGTGCAGAAAAAGTCTAGACAAAATCTTTTGACTTTTTCAAATTGTCGCCCAAAAAAACTTGAATTATTCAGATAATCAAACTAATTTATCGGTTTATGAAATGAATGAAAACTAGCATCAAACAGCCCGAAACTTTTGACAATCATGAAGGAAAAAAAAATGTTCCAATAGTTAATCTGCATAATTTTACATGATTTTTCTTGGATTTTGATTTTTAGCATCTTTGGAGTATAATTTTAGTTTTCTCTAAAAATTCTGATTTTTTTCCCTTTAAAACTCAACCAGAAAAATTTAAGGCTTCATAAATAGGCCTCTTAGGGTTATTATTGATTCGTGCAACCTAGGACAAAGACAAGGACAATTATTATTTAGCCCCTCATTTATTTTAATTTCACCAAGAAGCACAATATATCATTAGAAATAATTTGTCTCAGAAAAAAAAATAGTGTCAGAAGGCGCTTAATGATTCTTTCAGAAGTAACCCATTTCCTGGTGGGGCACAGACAAAGTGTGAAGGAGTGTTTGGACATCATGAAAAATAGTCTTTTGTATTGTATACAAAATAAGCTTTTTGGGAGAATTTCAGAATGACTGTTACAACTAGTTTTTTTTCTCAATTCTTCTTAACACAAGCAGTCAGCACTGGAACAAAATCTGTTCCCTTGGAGTCACTAAACTATAGTTAGAGCTGATGGTGATATAAACCATGTACAACTGGCAGATTGGCTTTAACCTCACCTTCATTTCTGTTGGATTCATGTCAGCCTACACTCAGATTTGGCAGGAATCAGTTTTCACTAAGTTATTGGTAATTTGTGGGCTCTCCTTGCAGTCTCTGTCTATTTTCTCTCCACCTTTTTATGTAATTCTTCAGAGACAACATAATTAGTCAAAGTAAGATATTCTGAAACCACATCTTTATAAGTGATTGTGTTAGTATGAATATTGCATGTATTGCGCAGCATTGGGAAGCACGGGATGTGAGGCGCAGAACATGTAAAAAGAATGAAATTTAGGAGGAATAGATATCGCTATGCAGCACGGTGCCTGCACTACTGACAAACTGTAATCCAAACTATTTAAAAATAGAGTTATAATTTTTATTATAAATTGTTATTTTTTTTATTACAAAATATATATTTATATATTTGTATTTATACGTATCATTCTGTTTACTTACAGTTTTGCAGCTGTTCTGCAATGAAAAGACAATGAAGCCCCCAGTAACCCCCGAGGCAGTATTTTGCCACTGGCATCTGTGTTACGTAGATGGTTAACATGTAACTAGTGATGGACGAATTTGGGGCGTTTTGCCAAAATTTGCGCATTTCCCGCAAAATTCTGGAAACGGGACGCTGGCGAATTTTTCGCTGGCGAATTCACGCTGGAGAAGAGGCGCTTAAGGGGAGATATAATAACTATGTATAAATATATAAGGGGATCATATAATAATCTCTCTAATGCTTTATTTACCAGTAGGTCTTTCCAGCTGACCCAAGGTCACCCATTCCGATTAGAAGAAAAGAGGTTTCGCCTAAATATTCGGAAGGGGTTTTTTACAGTGAGAGCTGTGAAGATGTGGAATTCTCTCCCTGAATCAGTTGTACAGGCTATACAGGCATTGGGGTTGGATGGTGTTTAGCAAAGGGATGGAATACAGGGTTATGGAAGATAGCTCATAGTACAAGTTGATCCAGGGACTGGTCCGATTGCCATCTTGTAGTAAGGAAGGAATTTTTTTAATCTTTAACGCAATTTGGAGAGACTTCAAACAAGGGTTTTTTTTGCCTTCCTCTATATCAGCTAGCAGTTAGGCAGGTTTTATTAAGACTTAAAGGTGACTAACGCTAGCGAAAATTCGCCAGAGTGACGTCATTTGTTTGCCGATTTCCTAATGGGTGCAGTCATCACTTCGCTAGCGAAGGAGATAGATGCTAGTGTTGCTTTGCACTCTAACTCCAGGTGAATTTTCTCTCTGGCGAGCGGACGTAACTCCGCAAATTCACTAAGATGCGGATTTTACTGAACGTTACCTCATTCGCTCAAACCAGCGAAGTACAATGGAGTGCATAGGACTTCCTCAATTTTTAGTGCAAAATGTTTCCAAGTCCCAAAAAACGCTGGTGACTTTTCCTTTTTTCAGAGTGATAGCCTGCAAAGGTCCGTAAATTTTTTTTTTTGGGTAACCGGGTTCCCCCCTCCATTTTCTAACATATGGAACATAAACTATACACTGGGCTCATGTGTAGGGCATTATAACAACTCTTTTTTATTTATTAATGTTCCCTGGACTTGTGTAGTGTAATGTATTTGCTGCAACATATACGTCCATGTAACTTTATCATTTCCCTCCATATGCAAATTAGGCAACACTAGCGATATTCGCTTTGATTGCTGAAGTAACGGTAGAGAAAATTCGCCAGCATTCGGCGCCCTGGACGCAACTTCCACTTTAGTGAATTGCCGTTGCCCTAGCGAATTTATGCCTGGCGAAGTGTTACGATGGCTGTGAAGCTATCCCTGGCGAATTTTTGCCAGTTAGGGAATTTGCCCCAAAAGGTTTATGTCTTTTTTTCAACCTAACTTACTATGTTATTTGGGCCTCTCTCTCTCTACAATGTGTATTTTTAAGAGCTTGAAAACAAAATACAGTATTCCTAATCAGTGTATATATATAAATATATTTTATTACTACTCAGTTACACATGATAACGTGTGAGTATGTATTTCATAAGTGCGGACTATTCATTTGTGTCTGTGCACTATTCAGTATTCCATAGCTGGGCTGTCTTTTGAAACCCTCCTGGGGCCCTGTAAATATAGGCCATTTTACTGTGCCTTGCTGAACACTGCTACAACTGAGGACCCCAGGAATAGCTTGGTCCAGTATAGTTATACCCCTGTGTGCTGCCTTTATGGTGTCCCTGACTATTCTTAGAAACAAGTGTGCTACATTAAAATTGTTCCAAATGAAAACATGCAATAAAGAAATAAATCATAAAAGCTGAAATGATTAAAGAAGCAGAAAGAAACGTGGAAATGGCTGCAGTGTTATATGTACCGGTGGTGAGAGGTATGCACATTTATTATTGCACTCAGATAGAGGTATTAGCTACAGACTTATTATAGTAAACATGTATCCGGATTTGCTCGGTTTTGTAGTGGTGCCTAATGTATCCAACTTTGCTTTTACACCACAAACACACATTTTTAAATGCAGCAAAGCAGACTACCCTGGGGCCATGCAGGTTACATATCTGCACTGAAATCCATTTCTCAAAAGAGCAAACCAATTTTTTTATATTCAATTTTGAAATCTGACATGGGGCTAGACATATTGTCAATTTCCCAGCTGCCCCAAGTCATGTGACTTGTGCTCTGATAAACTTCAATCACTCTTTACTGCTGTACTGCAAGTTGGAGTGATATCACCCCCCTCCCTTTTCCCCCCCAGCAGCGAAACAAAAGAACAATGGGAAGTTAACCAGATAGCAGCTCCCTAACACAAGATAACAGCTGCCTGGTAGATCTAAGAACAACACTCAATAGTAAAAACCCATGTCCCACTGAGACACATTCAGTTACATTGAGAAGGAAAAACAGCAGCCTGCCAGAAAGCATTTCTCTCCTAAAGTGCAGGCACAAGTCACACGACCAGGGGCAGCTGGGAAATTGACAAAATGTCTAGCCCCATGTCAGATTTCAAAATTGAATATAAAAAAATCGATTTGTTCTTTTGAAAAATAGATTTCAGTGCAGAATTCTGCTGGAGTAGCACTACTAACTGATGCATTTTGAAAAAAACATGTTTTCCGATGACAGGATCCATTTAAGGAAATGACACATTTAACAGAGTCTATTAAGGTGTCAATCCCTTTAGCAGAGTTAATTAAGGTGTCAATGCAAATTGAATTTGGGGATTAATAATTTGGCAAATTCTTTTCATTCTAGAATGAAAAATGTGTTAAATAGAAAATGACCAGGGAAGGTACATTTATCAAGGGTCAAATTTTGTATTCATTTCGTTACTTTCTTCATAGGGAAACTTCGGTAATACACTTACACTTACTTCAGTTTAAATATGGCAGGTACATATAGGTCATATGCATGTCTTTATTAGTGATGGTGAAATTGCTGGAAGTGGCCACTAAGTGGCCTACCCTAAAATGGTTCAAATGGTTAAAAAAGTGTAAATAACCTATATTTAACAGTTACAACTTTTAAATATAATCCCACATTAAAATATGAAAAAACACCAACTTTTTTTTTCTTTTTTATGTAATATAGAATAAATTCAATAATTTGTGTATATGGAAAACATATTTATATATATTTATGCTGATAATGTATTGTTCATTCTTACTGTATAATGTCAATTTGAAATATGTTTTTAAATGTATGATTTATTATGCAGAATGCTTGTTAACTGATAATTCTACAATGCTGGGCACTCATCTTAGGTCTACTAAAAAACGGCAGGTTTCCTCGTGAAACAAGACTCGTATCATGGGTCGAATTTTGAATTCATGTGTGTTTTTTTAACACATGAATTAGATTTTACTTGAAATTCAATTTAGGGTCATTTATTAAAAAGATCGAATATGCCAAACTCGGATGAATTTTACTGAACCAAGAACTCAAATCAAATTCGATTTCAATTTGACCAAAGTCAATTAGATTCTCCGAAAAAAATTTGAATAACAGGAAGGCTACAAACATCTCCAAATTGGTCACTGGACCTCTCCCATTGGCTTATACAGTAATCCAGCTGGTTTTAGGTGGCGATTAGTTTAATTCAAAATTCTTAAAAGGCCAGAGTATATTAAATCTCTAAAATCGAATTAGAATTTTTTTAAAAAACTTGAATCCAGTTTGGATAATTCCCTAGTGGAATTTGACAGTTTTGACCTTAAAAAAATTTGAATTAGAAATTTCAATTCCACCCTTAATAAATCTGCCCTATAGACTCAAATGTATCGCTGCCAAAAAGTTGCGGAGTTTGCAAAAAGTTGCCATGAAAAAAATACCCATTGACTACAATGCATTTTGCAAATTTTCACCTTTTTGTGAATTTTTAAGGAAAAGGTAAAAAGAGAAAAGGGAAGTCATGGAAAAAGTTTTTTAGTACTTTATGGCAAATGGCATACCCATATTTTGGAGTGTTAAGTGGTAATATGCTACCTCCCCTAACTATAGAGTGCTGCTTACTGGGCAACCAAGTAGCACACATAGAAGAGGGCATGCTTTATACAGCATAACACTTGATCACAGAAGCAAAAGATGCAGAACCATTTTTTATTATAATAGATGTAGGTCATATCCAGTTATTCTTAGAAAAGATATGTATCACTTCCCTTCAAATGTCCCCTTCTGTGCCACTGTTCTATTGACATTGGAATCTACAAAAGGAGAAACCAGTTCAGAGGAAAGTTCATTGTGTGTGACAAACTGTGACAAATAGTAACATTATTTTTTGTAACTAATTGCAATTAGCATATACACAATGTGCTAAGCAATGGGTGAGATGTCTCTGACCTCTCAGTGCCCATTAAGCCTTTGTCCTAGAAAATAAGAATCGTGTTTTGGCTAAGAAACAGAACAGTAGCGGTAAATTGGGTTCGATCTCCATACCTTCATGTCACTTAATGATAGTTTATGTAACAGAAAAACCAGAGCAGATGTTTGCCAGTAACTAATACAGTACCTACTAATTGGTTGCTATAGTCTGCTAAAAATGCTGTAGACGTTACAAGACTCACTTGCAAACTTTAGGGCAAATGCAAAGAGCTGGATCTGGTTGTAATTTCCAGCATTCTTTAGCTTACAGTATGCCATACCCACAACTGATATGTGCCAAGTGAACCGAACGATAATTCTGTCGCTAATGCAACGCGGTGGAAATGTCACTATTTTCAGACAAATGCTCCACAACTTGTATGCAATTTGCCAAAACAGACACTAATTAGCGTCCATATTGGTTCAGAATTGTGTCCATATTGGTTCAGAAGAGTCTTTTCCGCTTTTAATACAACAAAATATTTTGCTGACATATAAAAATAAGTCTTTTAGCTACCAATGACTAAAAATAAGGAAAAAAGTCTTTCAGCAGAATAAACCACAAATTCATAACCTTGCATTTATCTATGCTGAATATCTTGTGCTAATTATGGTGGCCATATATGAGCCTATACAAGCTGCTGATTTGGCCCCTCCAGTCTAAGACAGAAGCCCAACTATGGCTCAAAATAGGCCAAATATCTATCGGTTGCATGAGAACCACTTGACCACTTTCATGTGGTTCAATCTATCACAGAAAGGAAATTATATGTTTGTAGAACAAAGGTTGGGTATTGGAAAAATGGTTGATGTTGCTGTTTTTTTCTTCCTCTTCCTGATATATATCACCTTATCTATGAGTTAACTGATGTATTTATACTGTATTAACTTTTGGTACTATTTTCAGTATTTACTCCCTTGTCTGCATTAAAACAGTGCTGCCTATGAAAGAGAGGCGAAATACATGAGAATATATATGAATAAGTGCACATAACTCCTTATAACAGATTCATACAAATACCTTATGCACAATAGTGGACCTGGAAATGTATGGATTGTATAGATTGTTGTGTGGATCTGCTGACACATAAAGGGTCAGATTCAATGTTATGAGAAAAACGTATTTCCTAATTTAATTCTTGATTTTCACTGTAGATTTACATGTGATAAACCACAAAACACATTTTTTCTAATTGAAATGAATCTGGCTTAAAGAGGGAAAACATTGTTTCCTCTGTAATGCATTCAAATTGATTTGAAATAGTCTATACTCTTTTATGAGCTTGCTTTTAAATGGGCAAAAGGTCTGGGCCTATTAATAATATTAATATGTTTGACTCAAGAATTGATTCTGAACATAAAAATTAAAAAAACCTGATGGCTCTAAGTTTAGCATATAGAACAGCCTATAAAACAATGGAGAGGCCCTGTTTGAATGCTAGCATTGAGGACTAATGCCCAATGAATAATGCCCATAACTAGTGACAGGTGAATCTGTCCTGTTTCGTGTCTCCAAAAAATTCTAGAAATGGCAAGAATTCATGAAACACATTTAAGTCAATAGGCCTTTTTTTTTGCTGCAAATTTTTCAGAGCATCGTTGGAATCCGTTGGAGTCTATAAAGGTTTATTTTAGCTGCGAAACCTGGAAAATAATGCACCAAAACTACCCATAACTTCTTCAGCCATGGCTGGAAAGTTCTCATTTTAAGGGGATATAGGGTTTGATATAGCAACCAACCAATTTAAGGCAATACAGAATATACAACATCCTCCCAGGAAAAGAACTACTCATCTTATCTCTCTAGTTAGAAAAAGGGAAACTGTAATTCTACACTGAAAGACTGATCAATCAATGTGCTTGTGTCCTTGCACAGCAGGTCTGTGTTTACTTTGTTCTTTTACTCTTTGGATTCTCTCATAATATAGGGGCTGTAATCTACTTAATAAATTGAAGAAGTCCTCAACTGTATTCACTGTGATTCATGTCCTTGTAAACATACAAACATCCTGTGTCACAAAGAGGCACCTAAACCAGGAAAAATCAGAATGGGATTAAAGATAGTGCTACTAGTGCTACTAATATATTATATATTAGAACAAAACACACCAACTATACAGGAAATTTGAATTTGGGCAATACATAGGAGTTCAATTGTCAAACACAGAAGCAAAACTGTGTTTCAGTCTTGCCCCCCAAGAATTTATTTTCCCCATCTTCAGCATTTTCAAGTTGCTGGAATCCACTTAAACGAGTCTGCACTTCAACTTGTGTTTGAATGAAAGTCTGGTACATTCTCTACTTGGAGTAAGGTTCTTAGTGGGGTCCCTCAAGGCTCGGTATTGGGTCCACATTTATTTAACTTGTTCATTAATGACTTAGAGGATGGTATTGTAAGTAATGTATCAATGTTTGCAGATGACACAAAACTATCCAGCCCAATTAATTCCATCCAAGATGTGGCATCCTTGCAACATGATCTTGACTAACTGGCAATCTGGGCAGCTAAGTGTCAAATTCAATGTTGATAAATGTCATGCACCTGGAATGTAAAAATATCCAAGCCACTTATACCCTAAATGGCAAAGGCAAATCCATAATGGAAAAGGACATTGGAGTCCTTGTAGATATTGGCTGTAGCAAGCAATGCCGGTCAGCAGCATCAAGGGCAAATAAGGTCTTGAGTTGTAATAGAGTCAAGGGAGGAGGGGGTCATTCTTCCACTGTATAGAGCACTTGTAAGGCCCCATCTAGAATATGCCATACAGTTTTGGTCTCCATCACTCAAACAGGACATTATTGTATAATAATCTCTCCAATGCTTTATTTACCAGTAGGTCTTTCCATCTGACGCAAGGTCACCCATTCCGATTAGAAGAAAAGAGGCTCTGCCTAAATATTTAGAAGGTTTTTTTTTTTACAGTGAGAGCTGTGAAGATGTGGAATTCTCTCCCTCTACAGGCTGATACATTAGAAAGCTATAGGAAGGGGTTTGATGGCTTTTTAGCAAGTGAGGGAATACAGGGTTATGGAAGATAGCTCATAGTAGAAGTTGATCCAGGGACTATTCCGATTTTGTAGTCAGGAAGGAATTTTTTCCCCCTCTGAGGTAAATTGGAGAGGCTTTTTATTTGTTTTTTTGTCTCCCTCTGGATCAACTAGCAGTTAGGCAGGTTAAAATAGAGTTAAAAGGTTGAACGTGATGGACATGTGTCTATTTTCAACCTAACTTACTACTGTATGTTACTTTGTTACTATATAACACCACATACATGAAAATTCTCAAGAGTTTGTGAAAAATTTCAAGTTAATTTTCTATTAAAGTCTTTAGGTCTAATAGTAGGCAAAGTAGCAACATAAAACCTGGAGCGCAATTTAAATGCTATTATTAATGACTTGCTTAAGCACTATGGGGCAGATTCACTAAAGGGCAAAAGTGACTGATGCTAGTAAAGATCGCCAGCGTGACATCATTTTGCTACTTTGCCGATTTACTAACGGGCGCAGGCATAACTTCGCTAGCGAAGGAGATAGACTCTAGTGGTAATTCGCTCCCTTACACCTGGCGAAGTTGCGCTCTGGTGAAGGGACGTAACTATTCAAATTCACTAAGATGTGGAGGTTACTGAATGTTTTCCTCTTGTGCTAGACTTGCCTTCACCACCTCAGACCAAGTGAAGTGCAATAGAGTAGATAGGACTTCCTCAAAAAATAGTTGAAAATTATAGGCTGCAAAAGAGAGTTAACTTTTTCTGGGGTGCCCAGCTTCCCCCATACACTTCCTAACATATGGCACATAAGCTATACACTGGGCTCATGTGTAGGCAATATAACAACTCTATTTTCTTTTATTAAGGTTTCCCGGGCTTGTGTAGTGTAATGTATTTGCTGCAACATATACATCCATTCAACTTTAACTTCCCGTCGTATGCAAATTAGCCAACGCTAGCGCAACTTTGCTTCGTTTGCCGCAGTAACGCTGGCACAACTTCGCCAGCATTCGGCGCTCTGGACGTAACTTTGGATTTTAGTGAATCATCGTTGTCCTGGCGAATTTACACCTGGCGAAGTGTTGCGATGTGAGCGAAGCCCCTATGTCACATGCTTGTGTGCATTTTATGACTGGAATCCACCCTGTGTGCACAGTGACAGGTGTATGCCTTTCATGTCACTTACTGCAAACATTTTCTTCCCAGCATTTTTCTGTCCAGTAATAAAATCCATAGTATGACATTAACCTCAAATATAGCACATAGTACATTATTGTTGACACAAACTTGTTATCTGTGAATTTATTGGAGCCTCAAATTCTGACAATAATGTGAGCCTGGTTACATTCTTGCACAGATCCCAAATACTGAAGATTTTTATTCAAAACAGTGGGTGAAATACTATGTTATCAATTTGTGAGTAGAATATAATCTAGGATTCATTGTTCCACCTAGGGAGGTACTATATATATATATATATATATATATATATATATATATATATATATATATATATATATATATATATATATATATATATATATATATATATATATATATATAAATAATCCTAAGTATGTTTGACTCACATTGTTTCGTAATAAAGTGTTCCTACATTTCCCAAGAACTTGTCAAGCCTTAAATAAAATTATTATGCTTGATGCTGTGGTGTTTCCTCCTCTTGAAGTCTTCTGCATTTGCAGATAGGGAATTTTAACGAAATGGCATCGCAGTAAGACTATCTGTAAATTCGAGTCCACATGAAGTTATTAAGTTCACATTTAGCGCCGCTCATTTCATTCATAATTCTTTTTATAGACTCACTCATGGGCAGACAAGTCCTATTTAAAAAGGGGAATTTCTCCTTTCTGTAATTATACAATTAGTTTGCTAATGAAGCTTCTTGGAATAAATTATCCAGATGCCATTGTTAAGTCTTATTGATTCCTTATCTCCAGCCTTTCAGACTTATTGTTATTATCACATATATTTAAAGTTCCAATATATTCTGCAGTGGTGTGCCAGCTTGGATATATAGCAACCCTTCTACACAAACAATCCATGCATGAAAGGTAGTCCTTTTTATCCTTAAAAAGACATAGTGGTAAATTTATCAAAGAGTGAAGTTCCGCCACTTGAGTGAAATTCGGCAGCTCATTCCTATGGGATTTTGAAAGGCGTATTTATCAATGGGTGAAAGTTCACCCTTTGATAAATACGCCTATAAAAATCCCATAGAAATGAATGGAGAGTGGCGGAACTTCACTATATATATATATTTATAAAGGCATGCTATGACAAAATTAATTGAATACTGCTTGAATAAATGTCATTGTTAGATGTCTGCACTTAATTCCCCATTATTGGGACACTTAGCAGTAACCGGTAGTGCAAGTGAGCAGTGCTAAGTTATAAGCCACATTTTACATTACTGTCACTTAAAATGTAAAGTGATATCACTGTATGTAATGTAGATAAAATGCACTGACCATCACTTGACCACCCCTTGTAAGCACCAACAGCACCCTAATGCTCCCTGAGCATGTGTAGCATTACCAAGAACAGGAAGTAGGGTTGCCACCTTTTTCAGAAAAAAAACTGGCCTTCCTATAAAATTTATATTTTTTCCCTATTAATAACATTGGGATGAACCGGGATTTTTAAAATACTGGCCAGGTGGCAACCCTACCAGGGAGTGACCTACAGTATCAACATCAGAAAGATTTGGACTGATGAAGGACGACTTAATTAACATAATTCTCCATTGGTACAGTATTGATGCACCTCTGGGATAGTACAGTTTGCCTATTACGTAGGTATACATTTTGCTTAATTTTTCTTGGACATCTAGTGCACTTTGCTTTGAAAAGGAAACTGGCAACTGAAGTAGAATGGAAAGAACATAGCTTGAATTCCATGCAAATTTCAAACATTCTTCCACAATTAGAAGCCTGGTACCCAGAGACACTTATTTCAGGAAGGCCCTTCAAAAAGATGAAACAGATGACTCCACTGTGGCACTTAAGACCTGTGTTAGCATTTAGTTGATGTAAAAAAAACTCAGAACCCGTAGCAAGAATTTGCTCCTATATAACATTCTACTTGGGCAAAGATCTGTGACTCTCCAGTCTGTTGGATGATTTTGGAAGTTGTAGTATATCAACAGCTAGATTGCCAAGGATTGTGTATGTATGTAGTTTATTAAATAATTATCTGAATTTTAGAAAATAAGGAGCATTCCAGCTACCTTAGTAAAAATATTAATTGTTTTTGTTGTGGCACATTAAGTAAATAATTATTTAATGCAAATTATTCTTTTTCAATATTGTTTTTTGCAGATGTTTTGGTATCTCTTTGTAACCCTGGATTTCTGAGCTGGCTGCTCATATTTCTACCAGTTTTAGGATAACTGCACTGGCTGATTTCCAGGACTCCCACACACCAGTAAAGCTTTCAGCATCTATCAGAACACTGCACAAATTTATGTTTAAATATTCTTCTCACTCTCTCTCTGTACATTTATATAGTTATATATGTATAAATACAGCAGTGCTATTTATATACTTATACAGTATATACTGTGCCTTGCGAAAGTATTAAACCAGTTATTTAACATTGCTTTATAACAGATTGTAGACTGATTTGAAAAAACTGCTGTTTGCACAAGTATTCGTCCCCCACACCCAGTCTCCGAACAATTTTGCTTCAGTTTGTTAGCAGGATTATACCTCAATATCTATACTTTGCCCCAGATTTTCATTTGGATTAAAAGCAGGGCTTTAACTGGAGTATTGCAGGATATTCTCCATTTTTGTCCATTATTAAATATCCTCTTATTTATATGTGACTGTGGCTGTCAGTTATATAATGTGGGAAGTGACATCCAGTCTCCTCTCCCAAGGCTGTACAATCACTCTGGAGTAGGGAATGTCACTGCCTGGAGGGACCCAATTCCTCTGGCCTTGATCGTTGTGAGTGGTGAACCTTTCCCAAAACAGTTTTTTTTTTTGGCAGAATAAAACCGGTTCTCTGCAGTATTGTGCAGTATGTAGAGCACCTAGACCAGAGGTGTCCTGGGTGGAAGTGACTATTCTCCTAAAAGAAGAATCACTCTGTATTATTGTGTGTTTGCAATAGCTACGCTCATTAAAAGGGTAGAGAAGCAGAATAGCTACTCCTAAACAAATCTGGCCAAACTAGGCTAGGATCTCTTGATCTTGTTATATTGATCTACAGGTATAGTTAATAGTCTGTTTAAATAAGGAAGTTTTACAGCAGTGAAGTCAGTGAAGCCTCCAATCGTACAGCCCTGCATTAGGGCACATCTATGAAGGGTATAGAAGGTGGTATGTGCAGTGAACAGACAGGTGGGGTTCCAGTAATTTTGATTATAAGTGGAGAAAGGTGATCAAATAGGACCACCAAAGTTGGCCATACATGGGCAGATTAAAGCTGCTGATACCAGCCCTTTAGAATGAGCCAAACAAGCAGATCACCAACTCAAGGTTTGGATTAACCTAATATTGCCCTGCCGTTGGTGGATATATCAGGGAAAGATCTACAGATCTTATTGTGTATGGCCACCTCAAGCATCTGGGCATCCCAAGGTTAAAACCTTTAGCCTTTAGACTAAATCTGCCAGTGTATGGGGGCTTCTTATGGGTCTCCCTGATCAATGGCCAAGATCTAGATTGAGGACTGAATTGACTAGTTGATGCAGTGCTCGTCCCGTTGGCACCCATTCTCTGTGTTGTAATCCGTTCATTCATCCTGCTATTGGTGGGCATATTGGGGAAAGATATTTTCATGTATGGCCACCTCAAGGGTCTGGGCATCCCAAAGTTAAAGCCTAAGAAGACAGATTGCAAGTTTCCTGGTTTGGTCAATTTGACTGTAAAAAAACTGTTAATTCTCCTTGTTGCTACTTTCTACAATTTTTCTACAATTTGTGTTCCTGTTTTAATGGGGCAGGGCCCAGGATATATGTATTATTTGATTTTGCTCCCTGTTTACTCTCTTTTTGGTTAATTAAAAACCTATAAAATATTGAAGGCTGGAATTTGAATTTCTTAATAACTTGCTTAATTCATTTTATGAGTTTAGTCATTTGGTATAGTGACCTAAATCACAAGCGGCCAATTGCTCTGCTGACCTCCTCAAAACTTTATAGTACAGAAGTCAGATAGAGCAGACTAAGAGGAAGCACTGATCAATAATTTACAGAGGTCTGGGTGTACAAGCAATGTGATAGCATGTAAATATACATTTTTACTTATATTAGAGGTTTGTGGGGGTTGTAAGTTACTACCAATTTTAGAATTTCAGGGGGTATTTCACTAATATTTTCTGGACTGTTCCTTGCTTTTAGATGAAATGATTTTATACTTTCCATGTGTGACGTTCAGTGGGAGGCATATTTTTTAGGCAAGCTTTTCGACGTTCAGTTATCTGTAATGTGATCCAAATTATGCTGGCTACACATACAGGCTCTCGGATACCTCACCACTCACTTCTGTTTGCTGAAATATTCAAAGATGTTTTGAAACATTGTTTATGATTTAATATGGCATTCAATGCAGTTGATTGAATTCTATTCTATTGTTTATATCACAGGGTGATATACATAATGGATTCAGCAACTATAGGTGTTTCTGTGTAGCAGATTATTCTGGTTTTTGCTGGATTTGCTGTTTAGGACACTAAACTGATGCTGCCATGTGGTACTGTATCTGTGTTTGCATGGTATGTAGTAATGGATGCAGACACCAAAAAGTTAGAGAGATATTTCAATTTTTTATTGTACAGAACTAAGTTCACTAAGGGGAGGAGGAGTAGGTAGTACAGGTATGTTATTCAGAATGCTTGGAACATTTCGCAATTTGGGTCTTCATACCTTAAAGGGATACTGTCATGGGAAAAAAAAACATTTTTCAAAATGAATCAGTTAATAGTGCTGCTCCAGCAGAATTCTGCACTGAAATCCATTTCTCAAAAGAGCAAACAGATTTTTTTTATATTCAATTTTGAAATCTGACATGGGGCTAGACATTTTGTCAATTTCACAGCTGCCCCTGGTCATGTGACTTGTGCCTGCACTTTAGGAGAGAAATGATTTCTGGCAGGCTGCTGTTTTTCCTTCTCAATGTAACTGAATGTGTCTCAGTGGGACATGGGTTTTTACTATTGAGTGTTGTTCTTAGATCTACCAGGCAGCTGTTATCTTGTGTTAGGGAGCTGCTATCTGGTTACCTTCACATTGTTCTTTTGTTTGGCTGCTGGGGGGAAAAGGGAGGGGGGTGATATCACTCCAACTTGCAGTACAGCAGTAAAGAGTGATTGAAGTTTATCAGAGCACAAGTCACATGACTTGGGGCAGCTGGGAAATTGACAATCGGTCTAGCCCCATGTCTGATTTCAAAATTGAATATAAAAAAATCTGTTTGCTCTTTTGAGAAATGGATTTCAGTGCAGAATTCTGCTGGAGAAGCACTATCAACTGATTCATTTTGGAAAAATTTTTTTTTCCCATGACAGTATCCCTTTAAGTCAGCTATAAAATGATGTAAACATTAAATAAACCCAATAGGCTGGTTTTGTTTCCAACAAGGATTAATCTTATCTTAGTTGGGATCAAGTACAAGGCACTGTTTTATTATTACAGGGAAAATGAGGGAATTTGTAAAAAAAAATAATTATTTGATTAAAATGGAGTCTACGGGATGACCTTCTCTTTAACAGGAGCTTTCTGGATAATGGATTTCCAGATAACAGATCCCATACCTGTAGTAGATGCATGTGAAAAGTACCTTAAAGGGGAGCTAAACTCAAAAAGTAAATTGATGTTGATTTACACTGAGTACATTAGAAAATCACGGGGCCCCGTACCCCGCCCACCCTGGTGACCAAGCCCCGCTCACTCCACAGTTAAAAGACCACACAGACATCCGCGCTAAAAAAGTAACCCCCACACACAAAAGTTATGAAAAGCTATTGATGGTCAGGACCCCCTTATAAGTAAAAAAAAAAACATTGGCGCCAGGGCCCCCATAATTTTTTTTTAAAAAGAAACATTGGCACCAGGGCCCCCCTTACAAGTTAAAAAAAATTGGGGCCCCAAAAAAGTTTTTAAAAAAGCACTGGTGCCAGGCCCCCCCTTGCAAGTAAAAAAATATTGGGGCCCCCAATTTTTTTTAAAAAAAACATTGGCGCCAGGGCTCCCCTTACAAGTTAAAAAAATTGGGGCCCCAAAAAATTATTTTTAAAAAAACTTTGGTGCCCAGGCCCTCCTTACAAGTTAAAAAAATTAGGGCCCCCAAATTTTTTTTAAAAAAAACATTGGCGCCAGGGCCCCCTTACAAGTTAAAAAAAATCGGGGCCCCAAAAAAGTGTTTTTAAAAAAGCACTGGTGCCAAGGCCCCCCTTACAAGTAAAAAAATTGGGGCCCCCAAATTTTTTTTAAAAAAAGCACTGGTGCCAGGGCCCCCCTTACAAGTTAAAAAAATTGGGGCCCCAAAAAATTATTTTTAAAAAAACTTTGGTGCCCAGGCCCTCCTTACAAGTTAAAAAAATTAGGGCCCCCAAATTTTTTTTTAAAAAAAACATTGGCGCCAGGGCCCCCTTACAAGTTAAAAAAAATCGGGGCCCCAAAAAAGTGTTTTTAAAAAAGCACTGGTGCCAAGGCCCCCCTTACAAGTAAAAAAATTGGGGCCCCCAAATTTTTTTTAAAAAAAACATTGGTGCCAGGCCCCCCCTTACAAAAATTGGGGCCCCAAAATTTTTTTTTAAAAAAACCATTGGTGCCAGGATCCCCCTTACAAGTTAAAAAAAATTGGGGCCCCAAAAACTCTTTCAAAATTGCAGCACTGCTGGGCCCCCCTTGATGCCCGGGCCCAGGACACTTGTCCCCCCCCCTACAGGGCCGCTGGTGGCGGCCCTGTAGAAACATTGTTCTAGAAATATAAAACTATCCACCAGAAACAATAACATATTTTGCAAAATAGTATATTTTTTATAACAAATATAGGTTCTTCTTTTAATACAACTTCTGCTAAGAAAAAAGTCTATGATCAATACATTTTTAAAATACTGTATTATGTCTGAACAGCGGCTGCAGAGCAGATGAAGCTGCAGCATGAAATGCCTGGCCAAGGTTTGTTTGCATTGGAGCTGTAAGTGGAATTAGCCACAGCTAGTGAATTCAATTCAGCATTCAGGACTAACAATTTCAGAAAGGGAAGCTTGTTTTTAACTCTATACCCTTATTACTGGACACAATTCTCTTTTTTTTCTGAGCAGGCAGCTTATTTTGAATTTTCCATTGCAAAGCAAAATGATTTTCCGTCCTGGAGAACGCTCAATAAGCTCTTCTATTTATGGATCAGTCTCAATTTTCCTATGAGTGACCACCAAATAAAGAGACTCTTTGTATTGTAGGAATTTGGTACCAAAGTATAGGATGATTTCACAAACAGAAAATGATTAAGAACCGCATAAAAATAAAGGTCTTGTACATTAAATGCATCTGACACAATGCTTTTTGCACATTTAAGCTTTTTATTAATGAGTAATCGGTCTTGTGACTTTGAATGAAATTTGGTTTCATTGTTTAAAATAAATTGCAGTCACTTGTTCTCCATGCATGAGAATGTTCCTTTCTTGACAGGCATATGACTTGTATCTTGTCTAAGATTAATTTTAATGACAGGACTTGTATACAGGCAGGGAACAGTCAGGACAAGATCAGTCATAGGCACAGAATAGTGTCACATAAGATGACTTTTCCATAGTAAATATTTTTTCCCATAAAATTCTGTAAAATCTGGCAAATATTTTATATATATTGTAAGACAGTCCATGTGCAGGTGTTAACATTCTACAATTTATGAGAGACCTTTCCTACCTATAGATCATGTACACACAGAAGAGATCAGGGTTGCAGTGCCCAGGACTTATTTATGACTGGAAAATTAACCTTTGATTGAAGTTTTCTGAAGGCTGGTTGCATTTACATGGCAATTTGTGGAGCCGTTGTAGCTGAACAGAGGTCCTATAAGCTTGTGGGCCTTGGGGGAAATCCCAATCTCATTTTGGTGAAGTGAAAGGGACGTAATCACGAATCCCTATGGTTTGAAGGTCTATCACTCCGCCATGGTGTTGCAGAATGTAACAATGCTTCTTGGGTATCTTGGGAAGTTAATCATGTAAAAAGCAATCAGGCACTCAATGAGCAGTTCATCAAATGTAGAGAAGTAAAATCAATGTCCATTTCTTCTGTACCCATTACAGAGGCAGCCTTGCGCGTTTTGTGTTTACAACACTTAGGGGCCCATTTACTTAGCTCGAGTGAAGGAATAGTATAAAAAAAACTTCGAATTTCGAATGTTTTTTTTGGATACTTCGACCATCAAATGGGCTACTTCGACCTTCGACTATGACTTTGAATCGACTTCGAATCGACTTCGAATCGTTTGACTATTCGACCATTCGATAGTCAAAGTACTGTCTCTTTAAGAAAAAAGAAGGAAGGTCCCCATAGGCTTTGCTATCTTTTTTTGGTCAAAGAGAAATTGGTTGATCGATGGATTAAAATCGTTCGAATCGAACGATTCGAAGGACTTAATCGTTCGATCGAACGAATTGCGGTAAATCCTTCGACTTCGATATTCGAAGTCGAAGGATTTAACTTCGACAGTCGAATATCGAGGGTTAATTAACCCTCGATATTCGACCATAAGTAAATTTGCCCGTCAGTCCGTCACAGGCCGGTAAATATAATGTATAGTTAATACAGACTGGTCCATATCTGAATGTACTGTATAACTACAGCTTCAAGCCTGTGCCCTAGGTCTTTTTTTGAGAGACCAGTGAAGAAGATGCCAGGTTATTTTTGCTGATGTGGCCCTTTCTGGCTGGCAACTTCTTGTTAACATTCTTGCCTGAATATCTACTTGCAGTATTTATCACTTAATTTCTAAAGTGCTCTAAGGAAATGCAGCATTGTACAATCTTACAGTATAAGTACACACAGGGAGGACAAGTAACATAATAAATACAGTATATAGAAATATACAAGTGCCATGTGGCAAGAAAGAATAAAGCAAGGAGGTCCCTGACCCATAGAACTTACAGTCTACGTGGGTGGATACAAATTGGCACAAATTGGACGGCAAAAATGCACAATGTTTAAGGGCATTGTCACTTAATTGCCAGGACGGCTCTAGTGCTCCAAAAGGTAGAAACTGAATTATAGTATTGGTTGTAATAAACAATTCTAAACCTCCCAGCATTCTGTTCAGTGGGAAGTTGATAAGTTCACAAGCTACACTATTATCTCAGCTGACGCACATTCACTGGCCTGATAAGGAACTGCTTGTCACATTTGAATGATATCTGCCAGCAATGTGTAAAAATGTAAAAAAAAGAAAATAAAAGTTCATGTATAAATCCTAGAATGATTGTGAATTGTACATTATTTCCATTGGAATAATGTCCCAACTTGTAATATGTTACAGTCTTTGGAATCTGACAATGTCATGCATTCCCGGCTTAGTATGATCTACTGTGTAACACCATCAAGAATCCAGGCTGGATTTTAAAATATATTGCTTCACATTACATGGAATGGTTGTATAACATTTTAAATATATGAACCATATTTCTTTAATTGTGTTACTTTTATGTTAAGAGAATTGATGGTGAGCTTTTCCTTGTGAAACCAATGCCTGCTGTGTGCTCTTACACATTATTTTTATTTGAGCAGGGATGTGTGTCTGAACCCTCCAGGGCAAATAATCTACCAGCGAGTTTGGATTTTTCTAATTAACATGTAATTAACTTTATGGTATGTTTCACTAAGCAATCTGTTACAGAACATGTTGCCCTGAAAACCTGAGCTGTCATTGGTTTTTGAGGGCTAAAATTAAACATTCCTGGTGTACAAGAATGTCTAGATAGCACAGATAATCTGACAACAAACAACTGAGACAACTACACATCCATATAGATATAGGCAACAGCAGGCCAACACCCTTACCTGTATACATTCACACCTAATAAATGTTCTGACTGGATGTGATTTACCTGCAGGGTGTATTTGTATTTTCTAATAAATAATAATAAATACAATATAACATGCTGATGCATTTGGGGGCCTCTTTATTGTGCTGTGTAAAAAACAGCAGCTCAATGTTCCACACATTGCATGTAAAAAAAGACGTACCTCTCAAGTTTTATACTGATTTTTGGAGAATGCATACAAATCCGGCATAACTGTAAGCAGCCTCTTGAAAATGCTATGGGAAAATATGGTGATCATCCATTGCGGCTTTTTATACATATTTTCTTAGAGGCTGAGCGACTTCCTCTGGAACTCGCTTGCTGCGTTTTTCCCATCGGATTATGCAAGGCCTGAACTGGGGTAGAAAATTGGCATCAAATCAGGCGTTTGGACGGCATACAAACCTTGATAAATTTGCTATTTATTTTGCACAGCTTTTTACAATATCCTCTTGGTGAGATTCCTTTTACAGAGCATAATAAATAGGCCGGTTTTTGTTCAATACAATATATTTGGGAACCCCCCTCAACTGTTGAATCACATCAAGCTGTAATTATTATTATTAGTTTAAATTTTTATTATTGGGTTTGAGTAGATGGCATTGGTTCACATGAATAATATCTTATGGGGTTCTGCCATAAAAACATGTGGTCTAGTAACCCACAGCGACCAATTAAGCCAGTAGGTTCAGTGATATGCAGTTGTACCAAGAAAAAAAAGGGCATATACATTAGCACCTGATTCCTGCACTTATCCTTGTTGCTTGCAGTCTAAGGGGCAGATTCACTAAAGGGCTAGCAACTTTTCGCCAGCGTTGCCACCCACAGGGACATCGCCAATTCACTAACAGGCTCAGGCGCCAATTTGCTAGCGAACTGGACCGTCACTAGTATTCATTCGCACTCTATCGCCAGGAGACTTTTCACAAATGAATGCTGTCGCATCTTCGCTATGAAATGATCACACAGCCGAAGTAACGCTAGCGTTCTACGTTAAATCATTTTAGTGAATTAGCGTATTTGTAGCGAATTTGCGCCTGGCGAAGTGGTGCGATGGGTGCGAAGCTGACAATGGCGAAAATTCGTCTGTTAGTGAATCTTCCCCTAAATCTACTATAGGCAGTGTCTTACATTCCCAGTGGGTCAACAACACTCTGGCTAAGGCAGAGTGTGGGGTGCTAAAGTAGAGATAAGTGCTACCTGACAAGGTAGAAATCTAGAAGATTTCGAAGAACTGGAACAATCTGTGTTCAGTTAAAGCCACTTTTCCAAAGGTGAACTTCACATTTAACCTTCAGTAAGTCCCATAATCTCCCAGTGTCTCATCATTTTAGGGTAATATTCCATCAAAGGTATTCTGTTGCAGTATTACATGCCATGATTGTACCTGAAGTGATATGTGGGCAATAGTAACATGGGAGCAGAGGAGAATCTTTATGACATTAATAGCAATGAATAACATCTTGCCATTGGCATGTAGTGCTGGTACTGGTGCTGGTACTGTGAAGTTACCACATCACATGTTTGGTGCCAATTCCTCCCTTTAAAGGTGCACAGCTGTTTGCAAACCATACATATTTTTGTGCCCTGTTCTGCCATAATCTTTTTCTTTTTTTCTTTTTTTTTTTACTTTTGGTTCCTAAAGCTGGCTATAGACGCAAAGATCTGATCATACGAATCGAGGATTCGTACGATTTTCGAACCGTGTGTGGAGAGTCCCGACATTTTTCGCCTGGCGGAGATCGGTCGTTTGGTCGATCGGACAGGTTAGAAAATTTCTGTCGGCTGCCGATAATATCTCTGCATGTATTGCTGATCGTACGATTTTCAGTGGGAGACTGTCACTAGCTTTGGTTGGACATAGACATCGTACGATTGTTGTCAGGGGCAGAACATTGCTGATCTGTTCTTTAACTAATCTGACTGGTAAGACTTTGATCCGAATGGTTAGTGGCGGGTCGGGAGATGGGAAAGTCCGATCGCACAATGATTCGTACGATCGGATCTTTGCATCTATGGCCAGCTTTAGGCTGTTGATTGCTTTCCACTTGGCATCTGTCCTGACCATTTGCAATGTACTTTGAATAAAACAGACGCCTGTTTGACATATGGCCTGGCCTGAACTATACTGACCTATACTGACCTTCATTCCTTTCCTTTGAAAAATGTGCTTGTTGTCTCCTTCTGGCCAACACTTGTGATGCAGGAACTCAGAATGGCCTGCACTTCCGCATAGCAATCCAACCAATCAGTCTAAAGCGCAACTAGTAAGACCAGTACAATTTGACCATCCCAATGCATGTACTTGTATTGACCCCAGGTTGACTTGTGTGCAAAAATTTGCAAGTAACTACGTAGCAGAAGCCGTAGCAGAGTGCTGCCTTGACCCAACCTTCTACTTGCAAGGAAATGTGACTTTTTTTCTTCTTGTCAAATTTGTAGTAGGCAGACACAGAGTACACATGTGGGAAAAAGCATTTATAGCTCTATGATATTTCTGATGATTATATCCATGTGACTTTTGTTCTCCTATGCTGCTATGGCCATTACTGGGTCGCCTGTGTGATTAATATATTGTTCATGCTTCATCCCAGATGCTCTCAAGTGTCATTTCTGTGTTACTAGAACCATCTACAAACCATATGTTTCCGCCTTTAATGTTAATGCCGTCACTGTGGTGCCTCCATTTTATAACATGTATGCTTTCCCCGTCTGCTTTCAGTGTCATTCCTATAGTATACATGAATAAATATACAGTGTATCGATAACGCAGGTGCCTAAGCATAAGGGGCAAAATATATAAAAGTGGGGAAGGAGTTATTCTGGTGCAACATGACTAAAACATTCCACTGGTTACTTTGGAAACAGTGGGGGTCATCTTAATAGTTCGTGCAGCGCATATTTATTCGTAAATGTTTGTATTGCCCATGTTTTTTCCTGAACTATTGCACTGCTGTGCCCGTCTTTTCAATTTTTACGAATTCGTATTGAGAATAAATTTTCGCAAATGAGACAGGTGTTTGTGTGAGAGCTCCCACTGTGCGAGGTTGTTGTGCGAGAAAAGCGCATTGCCAGTAACTTAAATTCGCAATTTGCAAAACTGTTTTGCGAATATTTTCTCTACCACCAAAGTTGTGGCATAATAATAATAATATTCACAATTTGACATTATAGACATTCTATTCTGTTTGCACACTCTTATTCAGCTTTATAAATGTAACCATGTGCAGGGCAAATATATTCAATATATCTGTCCTGCACAAAGTTTATAAATGAGCCCCAGGTTCTTTATACACATGTATAAATTGAAAACTACAATAACGCATTATATGTGCAGATTCTACACTGTCGGCTTAATTTACATGTTACCTTTGATTCTGCTGCTGACAGTGCTGTAGCCAGAAGAGTAACTGTATCAGGGGTGTAACTTCAGGGTCCCAGGCCACTGGGTCTGCTTTCTCAATAGTTATGCCACTGATAGGACATAGTAGCAAGGTGGTACAGTGTTGCTGGGCCCTGGGTTGGTTTTTTTGAACTGGACAATGCTGCATCGAGTTTATATGTTTTTCCCGTGTTTCCCCTATACTCTGGCTCTTAATAAACATCACTATCTTGTGTATGGTAGTTCAATGGTGGGAGGAACTGAGGGAGATGGCATGCAGTACAGCGGAATGAAGAAACAAAGCCTGCAGTTGCTTGCCAATACTACACTTCCAAATGGAGGAATTAAACATCCAAATGGGGGGAATGGTGCTTTTTAAGTATTAAAGATTTATTAAAGTATGAGTTCCTATTGCCATGATTACGAAGAATGCAGAGAGAAAGAGAGAGGTGTTAGCAAAGCAGGAATGAGTCTCAATTAAGTGGTTTTTTTAAGAATCTATCTCTATGGTTGGTGAATAACAGCTCTTATCATGTTTTAACACTTGATACTAATGGAGAATGCTGGAAGATGCAGTTTAGCATGGTATACTGCTGTGGAAGGTCAAGATTTTTTTGAAAATCCCACTGTTAGTGTTTTACAAACAAAGCATCACAGAATAGATTGTTCCACTCTTTTTTCTGCTATGTGCTAAATGCATAGTACTGGCACCCAGGGCATATGCTCAACCACATGACCCCACCCTCCACCCCATGCCTGGTCTCCAAGCCAGAAACTACACACCACCGTGCTCTGCTCGCATGTCTCACTCCCCATGAGAAACTTTCATCATCCTGATGATCAGCCCCTGCAGCTAGCCAACCCTATACATGCCCCATACTGCACCCGAGGTACATTCCTCTGCTACCTACCCCTAATTCTGACCTGAATATAAACCTGATACAGTTTGCCATATGTATTCACCTTGATTTGGGATTGCATGTAGTACTAGGATAGTAATCTCAGGTATATGAAAGGTTAACTAGAATTGTTCAGGTTCACTCACCTGATGCATAGGTATTATTCAAGGTATCTGATGGTTGAATACACTTTTTCATTAATTCAGAATTCTTTATTCTTGGCAAGAAACATAATTACAGGTTATGGAGGACTAATGCAGTACCCTCAGTTCTGTAATTATAATGGAACAAACATCTTATAAGAGAACAGAATCCCATGCAAAATAGTATTTGGTTTAGATCAGTGATTTCCAAAGATGCCAAGATGCCCGAAAATCAGAACATCCATCTCTAATGAAACATATACTTAATTATTCACTTTGTAGTGAGACAGAATTATATTGGCTGATATACAAATTGTAGGAAATTTTCTGCCTTCAGCTAATTGAAAAAATCATGTACTATTGAAATGTCAGTGTTTATGGATTATGTTATAGGCTATATTAAAAAGCACAGCCACTGCCCTGTATCATTGGCTCCCAACTACAGACCAGTAACACAGTACTTTGTAATGTAGTGCAGAGTTATCTGATCACTATATGCAGAACCAGAGTAATGGATCCACAGCCTTAGAGAGAGGAGCCTCTCTCCTTATTTGTATGTAAAAAAGCATAAGTAATCCTGGCACGGAAACCAAATTTAATTCCTGAAATTTCCATTTCATTTCTGGAGCAACCTTTTTTTCTTTCCAGGATTCCTACCGGTTGTTTGCCTACAAATTAGGAGAGGGTCTGCTGCTGTTTGTGTGGAACAATTTCCCTAGCTCTGCATATGCTGATCAGAAAACCCTGCTGTATGCTGAGGAGCCTTATTATGGGTGAGATCAGTCTGTAGTTGGACACTTCTCAGCAAGTGCTTTTGTTGTGCTTTATAGCTGAGTGGTTTAACTTTAACCAATAGGTTATTTCAGAAAAATGGACATTTTAGAACTAAAAGTCTAACAGTGTATTGAGCCTCTCTGCTTTATATACAAATGAGGAGAGGGTGTTCTTATTCTGAATTCAGTTTTTGGGGAGTCCTTCCCCCCAAAAATACACACAGGGCTTTTTATACTATTTTATATATTAGTGTATTTGTAAATTGCCCTTTTATGTCCATTTTAGTTTCAAGCAACTACTAGAACATTCCTTCTCAAATTGCCCTAGCAACCAGGCAGTGGTTTGTATGAGAAATTGGAAGATGAAAAGGGTAGCACAAATTATCCTCCTATTTGTGTCTGTAAGTTACCCATTTAGGGGGGAGAATAATAAAATTCGTAAAGTTAATACTTGCAAATATTTGCAAAAAAAGAACAAAAATTAGATTTTCACAATGTAATACTCTTCTTTATCTCACACTATAACATTTGCAATCTCTCTTCCACTGTCGGAATGGTTTCTAAACAGCTTTCAAGATTGCAAACATTCATGCAAAGAAAAATGTGTTCACACAGAGGCCTACATTTTAAAATATTGAATATTTTTTTTGTTACCAACTTATATTCGGCACTTTTTAATTAAATATGTGTTTTATGTACAATATATAAATATATATATATATATATATATATATATATATAAATATATACATATAAATATATACAAATATATATATATGAAAAAGCCCCAAATGTGGGCCGAAACGTATAAAAATCGCTGTTTTGATGAAATGAACATTGGTGTGCGGGTCTTTACAACAAATCTACATATGAATTTTTTGACCCTGCACCCACAAAGATTGAAAAAAGTCCATTTGCTACAGATATATATATATATATAGCACTACTTGTATATGACCAACTTATATTCGGTACTTTTTAATTAAATATGTTTTTCATGTACAATATATATATATATATATATATATATATATATATATATATATATATATATATATATCTAGAGCACTACTTGTATATGAAGCACTGTACTGTATAGTTTTGTGATATATCAATAATACAGACAGGGAGCTTTGCAACAAATGTAGAAAGAATATATTCTTTTTAAATTTATTGCAAGGCTCCCTGTCTGTATTATTGATGTATCACAAACATATACAGTGCAGTGCTTCATATACAAGTAGTGCTATATATAAAATACATACAGGCAAACCTAGGTAGGTAGATCCCAAAGGGAGGAATTGTGTCCCTATATATTAATACCCAAATTACTTTATTTAGCAGTCGATCTAGTTCAGTCTCCAGTTTTAAGTTTGTTGGACTGTGTCAAATAAGATATCTTATCTTATTTGCAGCACAGCTGGAGGTAATTTTATTGTTGGAAAATTAGAACCTCCGAAAAGTCAACCCACAATTAATAAAGAGAAAGCCTAAACATAATTCATCTATCCAATCAATTCACTATGGGGCTAACTAAAAATATCAGACGTCTAAGCTTGTCTTCTAAATTCTGACTATGTCAGTGATATCCACCTACAACGCAGACAAAAAAAACCCATAATCTTAGAGCTGAATGACGTAGAATAGATACTGTACAAACTCCTGCTCCTGACAATAAAACCACAAAAGAAATAACATGTATTGTTGTTGTGACACAATCAGATCAGCGTACAGAGCATAAGGCAGAGATGCATAATGTATAAATAGAACTGTATAATGCAGCTTCATTTACTCTGCTGCTTCATACTGCACTGTAGGAAGATTAATGTCATCTGCAGTTTCCCTAAATACAGCAGCGATCTCTTGAGCTTTACTGTCTTTCTAAATACATATTCAGATCTTCTAACTACCATGGCCCACACACACAAATGCACACATCGCAAGAGGATGGGAAAATATATTATATTAAGCCTTAACCTATATATGTCTTAAAGGGGTATTGTACTAGCAATGTGGATTTTGAAAAACATACACAATTTGAAGTGGATGGGAAATTCACTCTGGGTATAGTAACCCTAAAGGAACCATAGCACCTGTCTTTGAAATTAAATAATTTCTACTCCTATTGCCATCACTCCTAATTTATCAGCTATTTTCATCCCACTATTCATTATCCTGTCTAGAAATTTTTTCAGCCTTCTTCACCCAAAGTAATCAGATACCATCATATATTTTCTTACTAATGATCAGTCTTCCTATCTCCACAATTCCTTTACAGCTCTATCCATTCTTCAGCCATCACCCTTTCAGCCTCTGCAATGTCAACCCCCTCAATAGATTTTAACCTCCTTCCTCTGACTTTCTATGATTCATCAGCCTCTTCCTACTTTTACCCAAAATCATGAATCTCTTCCAATCTCACTAATGTTCTTCTTTCAAATCTCATGGCGAGGAGAGGAAAAACCATTACTTTGTGCCATAGGGATGGGCGAATTTTTTTGCCTTGTTGTGCCGCGGAATTGCCGCCCATAGACTTGTATGGCGTTGTGCGACGACAAAAAAAAGGCGCGCGTCGTTGTGCGACAATTTTTTTTTGACGCCCATAGACTTTAATGGGCATCAGTGAAATTTCGCTGGTGGCGAATTTTTAACGAAACGAAACGGGTCAAATTCAGTAATAAAATAGAAAATCAGATGTGATGATTGTACAAAAATTAGCTTTAAATAAATGTGCCAGTATTAATGCTCCTTTAAGATCCTTTAGGGGTAATGTAATAAAAGGCACTAAGTTTGCCCAGGAGCAGTAACCCATAGTAACCAATCAGCAGGTAGAATCAACTAGTCGCCTGTTTAAAAGCAAGCATCTTATTGTTTGCTATGGGTTACTGCTACAGGGCAAACTTAGCTCCTTTTTATTACATATGGGGGTTTGTGTTATTGGCAGCCCAAAACAATAAAGACTGTTAATTCAAGTAGAGAAGCATGATCCTAGAATTTGCCATGCCATTTTAGATTTTCTTAGGGCATCAGTGGCTCTTTTTTTTCCATAAAATCGGTTTGACATTTTTGACAATTTGCTATAAATCTTTCAATGTCCTCATTTATGCATAACCACACCACTGCATTGTTTTTGTGTTAAGACTGTTCCTAAAAAAACAGGATTGTGTCAATATTTCATTGTGTAGACACTCAGGAATCACAATACTGTCAAAAAGCATCAATTGCCTTTTTGCAAGAGGTTCCAGTTGCACCAAATAGTCCTTTATCAAGAAATGCAATTTATTTTCTTTTTGTTCACACCACTCCAAGTGTTGTTTTTAAAAAGCTTCTTTAAAAATTGATCCTCAGCTTCCCTTTGATATTCCTGTTTAGAAGGCGCCTTGTATGCCCAACACTTGTTCTTCTAAGTCTGGCATATCCTATTCATCTGGTTTTTGGACAGTGTGTTTGTACTGCACTGAAAAGTCATACAATTGCACACCCATGCTCTATCAATGAAGAGAAGCCTCTGTTTGGATTTTGAAGCATGCAAATGGACAATAGGGTGTAGGGTGTTTTAGGTACTATGATTGTAAATATAATGACATTTTCCTCACCCTGCAACAATGCCATTTTTTAAATCTTATGTGCATTATGTGTCCTTTTGAGCCTCATCACTCAGAAAGGCTCATTCTACACTGTAAATCAACCCTAATAACTGAACTTTATCTCTTAGCAGCTCTGAATAGGAGAACAGCTGTAGCTGTAGCTTTCATTCTCTAACTTTTAGCAGTCTCATCAAAACAAATTGCTGATTGGTTGTCATTGGTAACAGCACTTGTCTTTGTATAATCTGTTCAAAAATGTGCTTGTCCATTGGTTTCAGGTTTCATTTTCAAAGGCTTTTCTGCAATATTCTTTTGTGTTGTTATGATCTGATTTTAAATTGTTCATATATCCAAATGTGTTATTTTGCTCACCATCACTAATAGTTTGACTAAAAAAAGTGCAAAATCTGGATGGAGCATTCCATGTTTTTAACTCACAATGCTGTGTTTTTTTCACCAATGCAGATGCTAATAAGAATTGATTCAATGGTGCTACTGCTGGTGCACCTTATCAATTGGCCTTATCAATAACATTGGCCTCCAATTCACTGTTCACTGGAAATTATAGGCCAGTAAGTTTGACATCTGTGTTGGGCAAATTATTTGAAGGCTTGTTAAGGGATCACATTCAAAATGTTGTCCTAGTGAGTAGCATTATGAACAGCAATCAGCATGTCTGTATGAAGGATAGGTCATGTCAGACAAATTTGACTGATTTTTATGAGGAGGTAAGTAAGATGCTGGACAGTGGGGACAAAACATTTGATTCAGTGCCCCACAAACAACTGCTTTGTAAACTAAGGTCTCTTGGGTTTGCACAAGGATAGGAAACTGGCTACAGGATCGGGTACAGAGGGTGGTTGTTAATGGGACATTCTCTACTAGGAGTAAGGTTCTTAGTGGGGTCCCTCGGGGGACTGTATTGGGTCCACTTTTATTTAACTTGTTCATTAATGACTTAGGGGAGGGTGTTGTAAGTAATGTACCAGTGTCTGCAGATGACTCAAAACTATCCAACCCAATTAATTCCATCCTGGATGTGGCATCCTTGTAACATGATCTTGACAAACTAGAAATCTGGGCAGCTAAGTGGCAAATGAGATTCAATGTTCATAAATGTAAAGTCATGCACCTGGGATGTAAGAATATCCAAGCCACTTATACCCTTAATGGAACTGCACTAGGCAAATCCATATTGGAAAAAGACCTTGAAGTATTTGTAGATAATAAACTTGGCTGTAGCTTGACCTGTATTAAAAGGGGCAGAGGAGGGGTTATTCTTCCAGTGTACAGAGAACTGGTAAGGGCCCATCTAGAATATGCCGTACAGTTTTGGTCTCCATCACTCAAACAGGACATTATTGTATTAGAGAGGGTACAGAGAAGGGCAACTAAGCTATGAGGAAAGACTGGCCAAATTGGGGATGTTCACGTTGGAGAAGAGGCGCTTAAAGTGATACTGACACTAAAAAACTACTTTTTCAAATATGAATTGAATATGATTAAAAGTTACTTATAGGTCATGTTGATTATTTTTTGCTGAGAGGTTTGTTTAGCAAAGTTAGTTGATGTTTGCAAATCTGACTGTTTTGCCAACCTGACTGTCCTATCTCAGCCTGTCAGTTAAAGTTTCTAATGCTAATGGACTCATGTTGCACAAATACGGCAGCCCCTCATACATGAACATGGGGCATCAGACAGGTAATGTAAAAGCATTGTGCAAATACTGTATGGCAAAGTTATAAGTAGCTTCAAATGCAATATTATGATAGATGTAAAAAAAGAGTTTAATTTCTGGTGTCAGTATCTCTTTAAAGAGTGATATGATAACTATGTATAAATATAAAAAAGGGGATCATATAGCAATCTCTCTCTTATTTACCAGTCCAATTGACACAAGGTTGCCCATTCCGGCTACAAGAAAAGAGGTTCTTCTTTTTTACAGTGAGAGCTGTGAAGATGTGGAATTCTCTCCCTGAATCAGTTGTACAGGCTGATACATTAGATAGCTTTAAGAAGGGGTTGGATGGTGTTTAGCAAGTGAGGGAATACAGGGTTATGGGAGATAGCTCATAGTACAAGTTGATCCAGGGACTAGTCCGATTGCCATTTTGGAGTCAGGAAGGAATTTTTCCCTCTCTGAGGCAAATTGGAGATGCTTCAAATTGTTTTTTTTGCCTTCCTCTGGATCAACTAGTAGTTAGGCAGGTTATACATAGACCTATAAGGTTGATCTTGATGGACGTGTGTATATTTTCAACCTAATTGATTATGTTACTGTTGCATGTCACATTTTGCAGCATTACAAACTCCCCTGTTCATTCACCTGACTTCTGTTGTTTTTCTGTCATGCTCAGTATTATAAACTTTTTGACAGGTAGCAGAGCAGGCAGAATCTGGTAGAGTAGACAGGAATCATAATCTGATGGGCAAAGGTCTGAGTGATCCGCAAAACAATGTAGGTTTTCAAGGCAGAAATCAGGCAGCAGGATCAAAGCTGGAAAAGAAAAAAGGCCAACGTTCTGATCAATCTAGTTCTGTTAAAGAAATGTTAGTTATATATATACAGTAATCTTAAAGGAGAAACAAACCCTTAATAAAAAAAACCCCTACCCCAGTTGTCGTGTTAGTAAAGACTTTATATTTGCCAGGGGGGGGGCAGCTAGGTTGGGAGGGGGGTCAATGTAGGGTAGGGGGGTAGGGTTTTTTTATATTAAGAGTTTGTTTCTCCTTTAAGGCATTGTGAACAGTTACAGCTGATTTATAAAAACCCATTAGTAAGCTTAATGGACAAATAAAGGTAGGGCAACTGTGGTACCAATTTGTTAGGTTTTGTAATGTGCATCAGCCAAGTTTGAAAGTCTAACAACATGGCAGTGGTCTGCACTGCTAAAAAAACGACTGCAGGCCAGTGAATTGTTTATGAAAAAGGAGTCAGTGCCGGTGGTAAATGGTAAGTAATCTGCTAGATATAAGTGAACTCCACACCAATACAGGAAACTACATTATGCAGGGGGATACATATAGCTTTGTATCCAGCAGCAGTAGTTTTGCAATATTGGACTTATTTGACATTCTTTTCAATATAATCCTCTATAGCAATCTCTCAGTGTATTAGGTATAAATAAACAGTCTATTCCTGTCTTGGCAGAATAGAGGTGGAATCAATTGTTTAGGAAGATGATTATTTTGTAGCATTTTCTATAATAGAGGGAAGGTCACTCGCTATCTCTATAGCCATTTATACAGACGATTATGAATACTTCACTAAATTGTGGGTTTTCAAAAGCCTCCTACCAACAAAATGCTCTGTTCCCTGCTGAAATGCCAGTGCAATACTGATGATTATTTCGCTAAGGCTCAGGATGGCCACATCTGACTTTCTCCTAGTGCCAAGGCATTGAATTTTTCCAGCAATCTACAGCAACATCATTAAAAAAAAGATTGTTGAAGCCTAGGGTAACATTTAATGACACAGCTCTGATCCTGTATGCAGACACAATATTTTTTGTTGAAAGCAAACACAGTGTGAATAATACAAAATCTTACTGTATAGAACTCCTTCAATTGAATAAAAAATACAAGTTTTTGCCTTCCAATACCAGAAACAAGTGAATGCCAACTAGAAGCATGAAACCTCTTTTTTATTTTTTTTTCTCCTTCTTTGAAAATATATTTTCACAGAAAAGTAATTTCACGGTTGAGCAATCTCATATTTGGTTTGAAAATCTGATTGTTACCTCGTTCTAAAGGAGTGTGTATTTGCCTGACTTATGTAAAGGGGAAATAAGACTTAATATTTGAATTAAGTCATTTCATGTTTGTAAAAATATTTTTCTTTGGGGGGGGGGGGTCCTAACTTGTTAAGGCTCTTGTCCTGGGTTGACCTGATTATTTCTACCCCAGGCCATAATTATTGGGTTAGTAAATATAGTCTTATATCAATAACTGGGGTTGCAGTTTAAAGAGACTCAGAAAATAAGTGAGGTGTCAGTGAGTAATGTTACACTTTAACTTCACACATAAACCACTTAAACACTTAAAACATTATGGGGCAAATTCACTAAGCCGCGAAGCGCCGAACGCTAGCGTTAATTCGCTAGCGTTTGGCATTTTCGCTACTGCACAAATTCACTAACGAATGTTGGAGTAGTTTCGCTAGTGTTACTTCGCAACCTTACGCCAGGCAAATTTTCGCTAGCGACGAAACTACGCAAATTCACTAACTTGCGCAGTGTACTGAACGCTACCTTTTACGCTAGACTTCCTTCACCACCTCAGACCTGGCGAAGTGCAATAGAGTAGATAGGGATTGTTTAAATAAAAGTAAATTTTTTTTCTAATTCCCAAAAAATGCTGGCGTGTTTTCTACATGATGGCTGATAGGCTGAAAAAGATCGAAATTTTTTTGGGGCTCCCCTTCCTCCCCCCTACATTTCCTGACTCATGGCAACTTACCTAGACAGTGGGCACATGTGTAGGGCAAAATAAAAATTTTATTTGCTGATTTGAAGGTTTTCTAGGCATTTGTAGTGCAGATACGTGTTCCTCCATTGAAATTTGAATTTCGCTCCGTATGCAAATTAGCCTTCGCTAGCGTAAATTCGCTTTATATAGCGAATCAACGCTAGCGCAACTCCGCAACCTTACGCTACCCCTGTGCACAACTTTGGATTTTAGTGAATTTGCGGAGCCCTGGCGAAACTACGCCTGGTGAAGTGCGGCGAAGTTGCGCCTGGTGCAACTTCGCATCTTAGTGAATTTGCCCCTATATGGTGTTGCTGTGTTGACTCAAGGCAGCCCTGAGAGGTTTGGGATAGAAGGTCAGTCACAGTTTGCAGTAGCAGTGGCATAAAATTAGTAGCTAGATGTTCTCCCAAGAAAATTACATATATGAATAAAGGTGTATATAAATCATCTTTACCTAATGTGTAAAGAAATACAATACAACTCAACAGAAAACGCATAAATGATCACATTTATAAGATACCACAAAACCTTAACCTATTAGCACATTGCTGTTCTGCAACAAAAGCAGAAAAGTGCACTTTCCAGCATACACGAAAAACATCCCATATCACGTTAGACTCTCAATTCTTCCACTTCTAGGTTCCTAGTTGGAGACTAGGCAGCATAAAAAAGAGGATAAACAAAAGTTGGTCACCAGAAAGCAGAAGGACACCAAGAAAGCAATAACATATTGCTATGGCTAGTAATGGAAAGTAAAATAATCACTTTTGATCATTCGGATATCACTTATCAGCCTTTTGGTTAAGGGCAAGTGTAGTATTTATTCGTATCAGAGGTTGGGTACCTCTTTGCTAATGAGAATGGAAGAATCCATCCATTGGTGAAGCAGAGAAGCACTTGATCCTCTGGCCAAAAGCTGGCTGCCATAGAGCACAAGCCTTTTTAATAGTGATGGGCGAATTTATTCGCCAGGCGCGAATTCGCGGCGAATTTGCGCGATTCGCGTCCAGCGAATAAATTCGCGAAACGCCCGCGAAAATTCGCCGAAAAAATTCGCCGGCCTCAAAAAAATTTTTTTTCGAAAAACGGGCGCCGGCATCGAAAACGGGCGCCGGCATCGAAAAACGGGTGCCGGCGTCGAAAAAACGGGCGCCGGCGTCAAAAACGAGACGCCGCGCCGTTTCGCGAATTTTTCGCCGTTTCGCGAATTTCGCGCGAAATTCGCGAATTTTTCGGCGAAGCGAAACAGCGCAAATTCGCCCATCACTACTTTTTAATTATTCCCATGGGGTGCCTGCCTTTTAACATAACAATGGACAGCAGAAATATGGGAACAACAGAAAATCATGCCATTCTGCAGTTGTCTACTGGAACAGCAAAAAATAGGTGCGCATAAATCACAAATTGCAAATATCTATGTGCACATGCTGTGTTTAGACGCTCGACTTTGGTGGAGTAGAAAATATTTGCAAAACAGTTTTGCAAAATACGAATTTAAATTACTGTAAAATGCTATTTTTGCACACAACAACCTTGCACAGTGGCTGCACTCACGCAAATACCCATCTCATTAGCGAAAAAAAGGAAAAACATGGACACTGCAATAATTTGCAAATAAATATGCACTGCGGTAACTTTATAAATGACATCCAGTGTGTCTCATTAAAGGAGAATTAAACAATAAAAATTAATATAGCTAAACTTGCCATATTTTTTATACTGAACTTATTGCACCGGCCTAAAGTTTCAGCATCTCAATAGCAACAATGATCCAGGACTTCAAACTTGTCACAGGGGGTCACCATCTTGGAACGTGTCTGTGGCACTCACATGCTCAGTGGGCTCTGATCAGCTGTTGAGAAGCTAAGCTTAGGGGTCGTCACAAATCATAAAGTAGAAAAATGCTTATTACGTTTCCCAGGATCTGTGTCATAAGGAATAAGGAACAGATGTGAGGTTGCTACAGCTGTAAATTTTGTGACCATCACCTTGTAATTAAAAACCCCTGATATTGAAAATATATGCACTTGCACAGAATTAGTAATAAAACATGGGCTTTTTTTTGTATGCAGGTGGTAAAATATTAATGACTTGTGATTGATAATGCTCCTACAGGAAATACTTAGGGATCATCTTCTAAGAATCAAATTTAAATATTTCCACAAATCTCTAAAAAATTGTGGATTTTCTATATTTCCTAAAAACTTATAAAATTCCAAATTTATTAAGTGAAAAAAACCATGTAAACCTCTAAGGCAAAATGCTTCCAAGTAAATGTTGAGGTGCTATAGAAGTCAATGCGAGCTGCGCTAATCCTATTGACTGCTTTAAATCATTTCGGACTTTCAGAGGTTTTCAAATTTTTTCTCCACTAGAAATTGTCAGAAGAACCCACATTTCTTTTACGTTTTTTAGCGCATCACTCAGCGCTTCTTTTCATTTGTACTTTTTTCTATTTCTGATTTTTTAACACATTTACTTAGGGTCGAATATCGAGGGTTAATTAACCCTCGATATTCGACCGTCGAAGTTAAATCCTTCGACTTCGAATATCAAAGTCGAAGGATTTAGCGCTATTCGTTCGATGGAACGATCGAAGGAATAATCGTTTGATCGAACGATTAAACCCTTAAATCGAACGATTCGAAGGATTTTAATCCATCGATCGAACAATTTTCCTTTGATCAGAAATTGGCTAGTAAGCCTATGGGGACATTCCCCATAGGCTAACATTGATGCTCGGTAGGTTTTAGGTGGCGAAGTAGGTGGTCGAAGTTTTTTTAAAGAGACAGTACTTCGACTATCGAATGGTCGAATAGTTGAACGATTTTTAGTTCGAAGTAAATGTGCCCCTTAGAGTTTGTGAGTTTAGTCGTGGTTTCAAAAACCTAAAATCTGACCTTTAATAAATAAGCCTCCACAGGTTATCCAAGTGTAAAGTGATACTGCCATGGGAAATTTTTTTTTTTTTTTCAAAATTCATCAGTTAATAGTGCTGCTCCAGCAGAATTCTGCACTAAAATCCGTTTCTCAAAAGACCAAACAGATTTTCTTTATATTTAATTTGGAAATCTGATATGGGGCTAGACATATTGTCAGTTTCCTAGCTGCCTCCAGTCATGTGACTTGTGCTCTGATAATCTTCAGTCACTCTTTACTGCTGTACTGTAGGTTGGAGTGATATCATCCTCCACCCTCCCCCTCCCAGCAGCCTAACAACAGAACAATGGGAAGGTAACCAGATAGCAGCTCCCTAACACAAAATAAGAGCTGCCTGGTAGATATAAGAACAGCACTCAATAGTAAAATCCAGGTCCCACTGCGACACATTTAGTTACATTGAGTAGGAAAACAACAACCTGCCAGAAAGCAGTTCCATCCTAAAGTGCTGGCTCTTTCTGAAAGCAAACGACCAGGCAAAATGACCTGAGGTGGCTGCCTAAACACCATTATAACAATGAAATAAAAAACACTTGCTGGTTCAGGAATTAAATTTTATATTGTAGAGTGAAATACTGTTATGTAAAAAGAGTAATTTATAAATAGAAACTACATCATAAAAATCATGGCAGTTTCCCTTTAAGACATGGTTTAATCTTATCCCGCACAAAAAGATGTGTTTTTTTAAACGCCAATAAGGACAGAATTTTTCTTAGAATACGTTTCAATTACACATAGCAGACTGCATTGTTCAATGAAGAGTAATCACCAAAGGAGTAAAGCAATACAAGTTTGCAGTATGTCTGGTATTACATTGGAAGCAGACGGAAGGTAGCATTTACTTTGATCCTCTTTTAAAAAAAACATACCTACATTATGGTTGCTATAGCTTACTACACCTGGGCAGAAAAACTCGTCTTTCAAATCATATAGCGATTACTAGAAACTACATAAGATTGATGAAAACTGATCATTTGCATAATATCTAAGGGTCTACTTGTAGGCAATGACTCCCTGAATAAAATGAGCACAGTTTCTCCAAGAACGTAGTTTTCTGTCTTGCGTAATTAATTGATGAACTTGCAAATGATTAATGAGGATTGTAACAGAAATACTCTTGCAGATCCTGAAGGTAATGAGTTTAAACTCTCGTCTTGCCACCCATTCTTTATTCACCTGCACAACTGCAAACGAATGGGGCAAACTGACATGAAATCAAGAAGCCTGAAGAGTTTGCACCTTTAGGGTAGGGACACACTGGGCGATTTGGGGAGATTTAGTCGCCTGGTGACTAATCGCAGCGACTTTTCTCCCCGAATGCCTCCCCTCACTCTGCGCCTGGATAAAATGAAAAGTCGCCGGCGCTAATCACACACGGCGATTCGTTTTCCGAAATCGCCCGAAGTTGCCTCACGAGGAAACTTCGGGCAACTTCGGAAAACAAATCACCGCGTGTGATTAGCGCAGGCGATTTTTCATTTTATCCAGGCGCAGAGTGAGGGGAGGCATTCGGGGAAGATTGGTCGTGGAAAGTCCCGGCGAATAGTCGCCAGGCGACTAAATCTCCCCAAATCGCCCAGTGTGTCCCTACCCTAAGAGGGAGCGACAGATACCTTTTCACATCCACTGTATGACACTATCACTGCAAGAAAACAACACAATGGAAACTAATCTCGTCACCTCCTCATCAAAGGAAGACAGACAAAAGGCTGAAGGCAAGTCTGAATGGAAACCACAAATAGTTTTCCGGAAGTAATTATTTTTAACAGATACAAGGCCTTTAGTAATTACATGTTTAAAGCAACAACCAAGTAGCTCTCTAATTGTCAATACTCTGCTTTGAAAGGGATCTATAAAGTGCAGTGTAAAAGTATTTTATCACATCAAATTTTATATTATGAAATAGATATTAATACATTTACATTCTAAGTTATGGATGTGTGTTTCATTCATATTCATTAGACATGTGACGATATTGCTGGGCATGCTGTACTGGAATGCTCCTGGAGGCCCCTTAACAGCAGGCTGTCTAAGCTGTTTCTGACTGATAGCGGCCTGTCTTCAGGCTTAATATTGTAGGTGCCAGTACAGAGAATAGAAAGGTATAAGGTGACACTCTGTTTTTGAGGGGTTCACTAAACTCTTCCACTGAAGTGAGTTTGCTATCAGGCAGCTCTTATTTCTGGCTGTGGAATTGTTCAGGTACTTTCATGTGTTAAAGTGGCCATACACTATCAGATTCTTTTGTTTGGTGAGGTTGCCGTATGCCCCCCTAAGGTGGACAATATCTATCTATAATCTGTTCGTTGGCCTCGGATTACAGCAGCGAGTATACAAGCTGTCAGAGCGATGCAAACTGTTCCCCATCTGATGGGAAAATCGAACCTGCTGATCGACTTCTGACCGATTTTTGGCCACCTTTACACACACATATACATATGTAATAAACATGCATAAAATAAACACATGCAAATGGGAAAGTATAAACATTCATGTGGCAATTATTTACATAAAATCAGCTCATGTCAAACACGTTAAACAAAGATATTTTTTGTCAGAGCTGTATTTGGGGCATGTTGGATGCAAAGCAGTTCATCTACATAGTAGGGTCCCACAGGCCAACAGTTGTAGTTGGAAATAGTGATGGGCGAATTTGTCACGTTTTCGCTTCGCCGCGAAATTTATGAATTTTCCGAAAAATTCGCAAAACTGTCAAAAAATTTGTAAAGTGCGAATTTTGACACCAGCGACATTAGACACGCATCAAAATCAATGGGTGCCTGTTAATTGACGCTGGCGTAAAAAAACCACCACACTTTAGACGCCGGTGAATTTTCGCTGCAATCTTGCAAATTTATTCGCGGATGCAAAAAGTGCACCGTGAATTTGCGCCTGTTGAATACATTCACTAGTTGGAAAGGGAGAGTAATTAAAGTAAGGCAATATATCAACATTAGGACAAAATGGTGACAGTGATTCTTTTTATTACCTTCAGCTGATTTTGAAGTACATCTCCCAGCAACCTCCAACACACTTATTTATTATTTATTTATTTATTTATTTATTTATTTATTTATGTAATGAGGCCCAGCACATTATTTTTTGGTACAGGCCTAACCATAACTAAAAATAGCTCTGGTGCTCATGATAAAGTCACAATGAATGACAAAATGATGCCAAATGTCTGTTGTAATTGTAACATCTACTTTGAATATCTGAATATTAAAAATAAAGTACTGAACTATTGTTAAATAATACAATTGCATTTGAGAGTGGATTGACTGTAGTTTTATAAAACACGACATTAGGGCATTATTAAAACCAAATTATTAATTATATTTTTGAGTATAGTCAGCCTAAAATAGAAGAAAGGTAAAGCTTCAGGCTTCAGCTAAAGTAATTGAATACATTGAATTATTTATAGGACCAAAGAAATGTGACATATCAAGTGTATTACGACCAAAAGAATACTGTCGCCAGTGATGTGGCATCCAAATTTTTTAGTTGCCAACTTAGTGCAAAGTCTGCACATGAATACGGAGTGTTCTGTCTGATTCTAGGAACATTTATAGAGATGTTGTAAAAAGCCATTTGTGGAGGGGGTGGTTAAACATTTATTTATGAAAGTCATTTCCACATAATTTCTGTTAGATGCTTTATCATTCAAATGAGAATTCAGTGTTTTTTTTGGTGCAATGTATATTACTGAATATTTGTATTTCATTTTACATTGCATGAAAAGCATGAAATGGAAATGTAATTGTTGTTAAATGCTAAACACCCCAATAAAGTGCTAAAGTGCTTTTCCTCCTCCACATCCAACTCCATAATGCTTAGATTGTTTTTCAATGTTATTATAAAAAAGATTTTTCTAACATGGTAGAACTTCAGCTTTTAATTGCTTACCTGTAGGGATGGGCAAATTTGACCCCTTTCGTTTAGCCAAAAATTTGCCGCCGGCCTGTCAGAAAAGCCTTATGCGTTTCATGTCTCGATGGGGCACTTTGTCATAGGCTGACAGCACAAGCTATCCATCATTAATCAAAGCTAAATTTGGCCCAATTGGTACTCATTTTTAATCCATAGATTCATGTTTGTATTAACCAGTGCACATAAAGTATACTGCCAGATTAATAGATTGGACCCTACCAGTATTTGTGGGGTCAAAGTTGCGAAAATCATTATTTAAATCATGTCTCATCTTAAAAATGGGTGGATAGGGAGACATGAGTGGAGGCCCTTAGAAATGACCAAATTGTAAGTAAAGGGACAGTTTAACCAAATTACAAGTTAATATTTTAAAATAGCATCAAATCATTTTATCAATTATAAAAAGGTTTATAATTTACCCTATTGAATCATGTGAATTGGCTCCCAATTTAATAGCATCCACAAAGCTCCCATAATTGCAAAATATATTACTAGACAATATTATCTTCTCATTGTATTGGAAGAAAAGAAGGAGAAATATACAAAAAAGTAACCTATATAAACCTGTCTGAATGTGTTTGTGTTTACAACTATAGCAAACACTACAAGAAGTCTGTTAGAAATATGTATACATTTTTCAACGATTTAAAATTTCCTTTTTCTTAGAACAACTTGTATAATGTTATGTCTTATGCAAAATAAAGGTGATTAACCGCACATCCTAATGAGCTATTTATACAGAATCTAAACGTCCTCATACATAAATGCGCCTATGTTATATTCCTTATGCATACTGTGGGGTGACACGCTCCTTTTATCTTTTTACATTATGTGTGATATACCTCATCTTTTATTGGCAGTTATTGCATCTCAGTCATTAAGTCTGCTCATATAAACATAACCAGTGAAGGCCTGTAGGCTATAAACCTAAAGATTGTGCTATTCATGGAAGCACATGATAACAATATTTAAAATTAACTAAAAGTTATTGATTCAACCAATGATATCCTTAAAGGGAACACTAACAAATAAGTCCAAATAATTTAAATATTGTTTCTTTCGGTCTGGGAATGCACATCACTGTAAGCAGGCATACACCATTTTGTTAACACAGTTTTTAAAGGGGGAACTCCACAAAAACATAATTTAACCTTTTTGAAAAGTAAACATAATTTCAAGCAACTTTGCAGTATACATCATTTAAAAAATATTCAGACTTTTCATGGTTTCTGACAGTTCCCTAAGCTTAGCCCCCTGCCAATCTCTCCGACTACTTTGCTGAGCTGACTGACTACTGTTACTTTGTATCAACAGCCATCTGTCCTCAGCCTGCATCCTCCAAACCCCACAATTCCCTGCACATGTGATTTCAATAAGGAATGGAACATCATAGTGCAATGCATTGTGGGTTATGTAGTTCCTGCATGCTGTCTGTAAGCTGTGGAGAAGTTGTAACAATTTGTAACAGGGGTGTCTAAACCCAGGATTCATATGAATGCGGCCCAGCTTGAAACGCTTGGTTCCCGAGGAAACGTCATGTCACAAAGGATATAGGAGGAGGGGGGATTCTGCCCATCTCCCAGTTAGTAATAATAATATAATAATACGTCTATTTCAGGGGCGTAACTATAGAGGAAGCAGACCCTGCGGCTGCAGGGGGGCCCAGGAGGTATAGTTGCCCCATGAGGCCCTAATTCATATACAATTTCAATAAATATTGGAGAAACAAGTCAACCTCTAAACATTTTGGGGGCCTGAAAAATAATTTGCTGTGGGGCCCAGTAATATCTAGTTACGCCACTGGTCTATTTAATATCCAGGTGTCCCATATTCCAGTGTATAGCTCCATCTGGTTATCCAACTGGCATTGTAGTTCTTTTCTTTGTATTTCCTATACTTTTACAAATCAAACCTGTTTGCGTATTTCATGTGTGGCCCCAGACAATTTTTCTTTTTCCAATGTGGCCCGGCGAGCCAAAAGTTTGGACACCCCTGATTTGTAACGACAGTGTTTAGTCCTTCCTTCCCTGCCAGGATTTCAAATGATGCAGAAAGAGATGAACTGATAAACAGCTGGATTTCATCATAGAAAATGGCATTTATCCATACTTTTTGAAGAAACCGGTAACTGTGATGGGTATATTAGAGGTTTCTATGTTATGTGGGCCTCTTTATCAAATTTTGGTTTGGAAGCTGGTGTTCCCCTTTAAGGAAAGCTTTACATCATCCCAAAATCTAGATTGTGAACCAGAATGGGGACCTGATGTACATGACCATAAACTGGCTACAGAATTAGATGGGGAGGAGGGAGGGAATGTTGGAAGTGCAGTGAAATTTGGGAAGTGCAGTGAAATTTAGGTAGTGCAGAACAGAAAGTGATTTCCTGCCTTTTCTCTATGCCTAAGGCATGGGGGGGGGGGCAATAGATAATTGACAGCTAGGAGCTTTAATTGTGTTTATAGCAGGTATGGATGTTTTAATTAAAAAAAGAACTCAGGTTTCATGTTTACTTTGAAAAGGACTTTAATTATACAGATTTTTATGTCTGGGTGACAGGTCCCCTTTAACATCAATCTTGTCTTTGAATGCTCTTCCCCAATAAGCTGCTAATAGTGCCTGAGCAATGATCAGCTACTCATATCTTTTGTAAGTGTCCAAGCCCTCACACTTGTACCCCTCCTTGGGGTTTATTTATAAACACTGGGCAAATTTGCACCTGGGCAGTAACCCATGTCAACCCCAATCAAATGTTTGCTTTCATTGTTCAACCTAAAGCTGGCTGAAAAATCCAGTTACTAATTGGTTGCTATGGGTAATTGCCCAGGTGCAAATATGCCCAGTGTTTATGAATGAGCCTCCTTGTGTTGATAGTAACATTTGTTTGCAAGGGGCATCATATTGATAGACATAACAGAAACTTAACCATGGGTGAAGTTAATAACAATAAAAATGGAATATTAAACTATTTGGGATTTGGACGAATCCTTGGTGAAAGATTTGGCTGAATACCAAACCGAAGCCGAATCCTAATTTGCATATGCATATATATATATATATATATATATATAAAAGTATAACAGCTTTCAGGATCTATTATCCAGAATGCTTGGGACATGGGGATTTCCAGATCCCCATAATTTAGATAAACCAAACCATATCAAGTCTGCTAAAAATCCGTTATATATTAAAGAAACTTAATAACATTGTTTTGCCACCAATACCAATTCACGCAGCTAAGTTACCATCAAGTTCAAGGTAGATTAAATAATTATGTGGACTTTGCTTCTCTCCATACTGGTGGTCATGTGGTGCTTAAAATCACCTGGCTTCTTTGGAGGCCATTCTGAAAAAGTTTAGTCTTGTAAACTTACGTTTAAAGGTTTCTGTTTTCAAGTATTCTAAACATCATTTGTCCGTTGTCGGCAAATTCAAAATTCGGTGTTATTCTTAGAATAAACGACACAGATGTAACTTTAAAAAAAGCAGAAGTCCCTATTCCGAGTGTCATGGAAAATCAGAGAAGTAAAGTCACGCAGACCATGTTACAGACAAGAGAACATAAACCCAAAGCCATTCCTTTTCCATTTTCTGACATTTAAATGTGTATATATATTCTGGATTTCTGTAAGCATCTTATTAACTACTTTGTTTCATTAGAGATTCAGCTTCAACAGATGTTTTCATTCACCAAGTGAATTGGGAAACACCCCAGTAAATAAAATACCTCCACGTCTTGTTTTTGTGTTGATAAGAGCCTTCAAATGAAAACATAGAAATTGGATGGCCTCCATTTTTTGGTGCTCCGTTCCAGTTTTTCAAACAATATAAGGTCTATATTTACTTAAAGGGGTTGTTCACTTTTGAGATAACTTTTAGTATGATGTAGAGAGTGGTATTCTGAGATAATTTGCAATTGCTTTTCATTTTCTGTTATTTGTGGTTTTTGAGTTGTTTAGCTTTTTACTCAGCAGCTCTCCAGTTTGCAATTTCTACAATCTGGTTGCTAGGGTCCAAATTACCCTAGCAGCCATGCATTGATTTGAATTAGAGACTGGAATATGAATAGGAGAGCCCTGCATAGACAGATGAGTAATAAAAAGTAGCAATAATAATACATTTGTACCCTTACAGAGCATTTCTTTTTTAGATGGGGTCAGTGACCCCCATTGGAAAGCTGGAAAGAGTCAGAAGTAATGATGGTCAAATCTGTGTGCTTTCACTTCACCAAAAAATTTGTAAACTTACCGAAAAGTTAGCAAAATGGTGAAAAATTTGCAAAACGCATTGAAGTCAATGGGTGGCAAAATAATTTTGACTCGCCCAACTATTTTGTCTAAATGCATTAAAGTAAATGGGCGTCCAACTATTCTGACGCGCAACATTTTTTTTTTCGCAGCGGATTTTATGCTGTCGAATTTTCGCTGCAGCTTTGTGAATTTTTTCGCTGGTGGCAAAACGCAGATATTCACCGTGAATTTGTGCCTTTCCAAATTTATTCACCCATCACTAGTCAAAAGTAGAAGGCCAACAATTTAAAAACTAATGTAGACCAATGGGAAAGTTGCTTAAAACTTGCCATTCTACGACATACTTAAAGCTAAATGAACTTATTGGAAACAAACATCCATTTCCCATTCTGCATGAGTAGATCTGCATTTTGCAATGACCTGGAAAGGTGCCCGACGGGAGCATGGCCCCTCTCTTGCATTCACATGTGAGCATTTGCAATAGTTTGCTCTCCATCTGTGCAGAACTGTGGTTGAGGCATATGTGTGCTACATGTTCACATCCCATACTGTTACAACTCTGCACCAAAATTCTATAAATACATAACGTGTGTTATCTAGATTTCATTCAGCTTCCTAAGCATTATCTTGAACCACTAATGGAAGCAACCAAGTAAAACAAGATGTACACCCATAACAGCTATACTGGTTTACAACTACTGTAGCATGGAGCATTTGTTCTTTTAGCTCTGCCATTGCAATAGATAAGCTATAACACTCCATTGTAGATGTCAGCACTTTGGAATTCTATTCGATTCTTATTTTTTTAAGGTACAATTAGTTTTTATATGCACAGAACCATTAAAATGACATATTGAAATAATGAAAGAAAATGTCATTCAAACTTTCCAATGTGCATAAATTAAACCTTTTCAATTGTTGAAAGTAATTGCAGATGAAGGTGATGTTTGTTAATCCCTTCCTGTTCTCTGGTTCTGACTTTGAAACAATGTAGCATAAATCAGTTCTCCTCCAGGTATATCAATCAGCTGTCTTCTGCTGCATTGTGTCTTGGGTGCAGAGAATAAAAACAGCCAGACATACAGTAAAGGGGCAGATTTACTAAAGGGCGAAGTGGCCGTCGCTTGCGAAAATTAGCCAGAAATCCCATCCGCTGGGACATCGCCAATTTACTAACAGGTGTAGAGGACAATTCACTAGTGAAAGAGACTGTCGCTATCGCAGTTTCGTGCCCTTTCATGCGCAGGCGAACGATCATTACTTCGGAAATTCACTACAGTGCGGATTTTACAGAACATTACCTCTTTCGCCAGAGTTTCCTTCTCAAGCTTAGACCTGGCGAACTGATAAGATGAAGCTACATCCTCCTCAATCTTATATCAGTGACATCATATCCTGTATGCCGAAAAGTCATAAAAATGTTTAAAAACGCCAGCGTTTTTCATATTTTAAAGCAGGATTGTCTTTAAAAGTTTTAATTATTAAACATTTTTATTTTAACATTTGTTTTAGGGTGGGCTCATGTCTAGGGCATTGGAGAATCTATTTTACGTCTATATATCCTATATGTACCCGCCCTATTCAAATTGACCTAAGCGTAAGAGTACTAACGAAGTTTCCCTAGGCAGAAACAAACGTTAGTGAAAGTCTGCTATGAAATGCTCGCACTGACGAATTAACGCTAGTGAAACTACGTTCAGCTGCAGAGACGCAACTTCACATTTTAGGGAATTAGCGTAGTAGTAGAGAATTTGCACCTGCTGAAGTGGTGTGGAGCGCATAGTGCCTTCAATCAGAATTACTTTTAACCAGGGGTGTCCAACCTTTTGGCTTCTCTGGGCCACATTGGAAAAATAAAAATTGTCTGGGGCCACAAATGAAATACACAAACACTTGATTTGTAAAAGTAAAGAAAATACACAAAAAAAGAACTACAACACCAGTTGGATAACCAGATGGAGCTATACACTGGAATATGGCACACCTGGATATTAAATACACTTATTATATTATTAGTATTATTACTAACTGGGCAATGGGCAGAGTCCCCGTTTTTCCCTACTACATAGGTCACCACATTCACTCTCGTTTTTTCTGTATTTCCATATTTCTTATTTTTCCCTTTTCTTCCTTTTCTCTCTCCGTCAAGCTGGGCCGCTTTCATTATCATCCCTGCTTTAATCTCTTTGAATATGTGTAATTGATGTAAATGGCAAAGTCTGTTACGATTTTGTTTTCTACAGCAACGGCTATACAAACACATCTAAGCCTTTGGTAAAGGGATACATACTTCTGGTTTTATATTGATTGACTGTTTACAGCAACACAAGGGATTTCTCGCAAGAAGTGTATTCACAATATAAACATCCTTTATTGTGAGTTAACCTGACCACACACATTTGTTGATTGATTATTACCTGGTAAGATCTGGAATGGAAACTATATCACTATACCCAAGTTAATCTTCTTGCAAATATTGGGTAGGATTATGTTCACCTTCATCGGTTATCCTGAATAAGAGAATTTACAAATGAGTTAAATGGGAGTTTTTGTTGACACAGTATTGTAGCAAGCAATTAACATTTGATAATATTTCAGGTAGTAGTTTTTGTAGACTTCTGCTTTTGTTCAGTAGCTCTCTGGGTATTTCTGCAATAAACCAAATAATTCCAATTTCTAACTTGCTGCTGCTCTTGCCTAATTACAAGTAAACCCATACATTTATCTTGCAATCTTTACAGTGATGTCATTGAATATATTCATTCAGAAATAGGTTGACTACTTTTGGTACCTGTAAATGCAAAGTACACAGGGTGGCCTGTAACATTTTTTCACTGTGTTTACATTGTTGTAGTTGAAAATTCTTTTGCATGATTTTTCTATTCACTTTGCTTAATGGGCCTGAAACATTACATTAGCTGTAACTGTGGTTTTGATGCTTGTGCACATCTGAAATCACCACTCAGGTCAGGTCAGTTCCTTTTCATCTCTTGGAGTGCTTACAGCTCTTATTGACAGCCACAATGAATGGGTTTTTGACCTGCCTGCTTTTAGTGAATTCCAGCCATAACAAAATGAGCATTTACCTGAGGCCCTCTATTAATATAATTATTTAGTATGTGTTTGACCAGGCAGCTATTCAATTGCTCTCCCAAAACAGTTACTCAACATGTTTCACACCATCAAGTAAAACTTTTCTCATTATTTCAGTATTCTGTTCTATATTTATATACGGTGACATCTGTACAAGAAACAGATTATGTACTCTATGGGGCAAATTTACTAAGCACCGAAAATGCGCTAGCATCGGCTTCGCAGCACTTCGCCAGGCGTAGTTTCGCCAGGGCTGCGCAAATTCACAAAGATCCAAGCACAGGTTACCGAACGGTTGCGAAGTTGCGCAAGCGATAATACGATAATCAGTCCGAAGTTATGATAGCGATGCCTAATTAGCATATGGTGTGCAGTTAAAGTACAATGGACGTGTATGCTGCAGCAACTACATTACACCACACTACACTGGGAAATTTAATAAAATTAAATAGAGGTCTTATATTGCCCTACACATGTGTCCACTGTATAGTTTAGGTGCCAAATGTAAGGGGGAAGGAGGGTACCCCAACAAAAATTTTTCGATCTTTTTCAGCCTAACACCCAGTAAAATGTAAAAAAACGCCAGCATTTCTTGGGACTTGAACTTCGTGGGGCCCATGCCCTTGGTGCAGTCCAGCACCTCTAAAGCTATTTATCAGCTTTACGAGAGAAAAGAGAAAGAGTTGACCCATAAAACTTCACTCTCCCATCCACCGCATCCGAAACTCATGTGTATTTGTTAATTAAAACATAACTGTTAATAAAACATTAAAATTGATGTCTGCTTGAGCTGTTAGGCTAATCTTACATGGGACCATTTTCCAGTGGCGAACAGTATATACACCAATGAAGAACAGTTGATCCATAGGGGCAAATTCACTAAACGACGAAGCGCCTAACACGCGTCAGCGTAGCGCATTTTCGCTATTTCGCCGATTCACTAACGGACGCTGGCGTAAATTTGCTAGTGTTACTTCGCACCCTTACGGACGTAACTACGCAAATTCACTGACGTGCGAATTATTCTGAACGCTTCCTTTTACGCCAGACTTCCTTCGCCACCTCAGACCAGACAAATTGCAATAGAGTAGATAGGGATTGCTTCAAAAAAAGTTATTTCATTTTTTATGGGTGATAGGCTGAAAAAGATTGAAAATTTTGGGGCTCCCCTCCTTCCCCCCTACATTTCCTAACTCATGGCACCTTAACTATACAGTGGGCACATGTGTAGGGCAAAATAAAAATTTTATTTGCTGTTTTGAAGGTTTCCCAGGCTTGTTTAGTGCTGCTACATATACCTCCATTGTAGCTTGAATTTGGCGCCGTATGCAAATTAACCATCGCTAGCGTAACTTTGCTTTGCTTGGCGAATTAATGCTAGCGCAACTTCACAAACTTACGCTACCCCTGAGCGCAACTTCGGATTTTAGTGAATTTGCGTAGTGCTGGCAAAAATATGCCTGGCGAAGTGTGGTGAAGAGGGGCGAAGCGGACGCTGGTGCAACAACGAATCTTAGTGAATGTCCCACATTGTCTTTTGATACCTGAATTTGTGTATACTTGCAGACACATGACCAGCCTATGGAAGCCGAGTGGATTTCACTGTGAAAATGTGTACTTTACCATTTCCGTGTTGAAATCTGCTCTGTGTGTGCACCTATAGGCTGATCCTGTGCCTGTCAATATGCTCAGTGCACTTGGCTATTTGTTGGCCATAAAAGGAAAAGGGGGGCCAGCATTATTAACTGGTGTACAATCCATATGCTATGGCTGTGATCAGACAATTTCTTACCAGATCCAAGGTACTTGTTTAGCATTAATGTTTACCAGGCTTGATATTGTGCTGTACATGTATATATAAAAATAAATCATCAATCATTGCAATTGCAACTCTGGAAGTAAATAGGCATAAATAATGCTACGTTGTTTCAATAAAGATGTGTGAAATAAATTATTGTTTGTCCACAGCTTTTCACAGTGCCCCTGTTAGCTTCCAGGAAGGGACAAAAAAAGTGCTATGTGTGGGCTAGTTACAGAAATGGTAAAAGCAATACGCTGAGTGCTGCACAAATGTTGACTGTGTGAGTCACAAATATGCAGAAAGTCATTCTTTGCTGTGCTGTGCACTGTAAATGTCATCCTTGTTATAATAAGCTGACATTATGCATTCATCTTTTTTACCTATCCGGGTATTTAAGGAGTAGCGAACACTGTATTTATACAGTGATGCTCATGATTTAACCAAACTTGGTAACCGTACTGAGTATTTATCATCAGGGAGCATTAGATGGGACTGTCAAGGGGATTGCCTTTCTCATAAACATTATACAAGTACTCGAACAGGAGGATTTGCTAAATGAATTTGTTTAATCAGAGTATGACATCGGTGAATAATGGTCAGCTAACGGAGCCTAAATACTAAAAGGCAGTTAAGTAGCCTCAGTTAGACTTGATCATTATAAATATTTCACAATTAGCAAAATGCTGATACAACAACTGTAAAATATACAACACATATAGAAGCATATACATATTCAGTATTAAAAATAACATTAAAGCAAACCATGATATGAGATTTCTCAGGGGGAAACGATCGTGCCAGTTATAAATATTAATGAATTATAAATTCAAAATAAAGGTAAGGGTTCTGTGAATGTTAAACCAAGTTTTGAGGGTATTTTACATAGTACTAAATCAAATCATTCAATGCAGTGTAAAGACTTGGAATGGAATCTTTATTTTTAATACTAAACTACAGGGGGGCCACAACCTATGGTGTAATCTGCACAAATCACCAGAGAAGCTGACAAAACGTATTAATCATTTCCTCCTGCAGCTTTTACAGACTAACGGTTATCACAGGCACTGCCATCTGCCTTGTTATATATATGTATGCACATTGTGAAATATCCCAAGCAAGCAAAATGTTAAAAAAATGTCAGTATTAGAGTTTAATATTTATCCAACATTTTGGTGCTCCAGGAGCTTTATTAATATTTTGGATTTATGCAAAGCATTAATACGTCTGTCCGGCTATAGATTGTTTTGAACGTAGAGGGTTATTTATCACACTCCAAATACAAAAAGTTTGAGTAAAATATTTCTCTGGTTTTACTGTATTATTTGACAAGTTACTAGCATTTTATGCTCCAAATTGCAAAGATTTTCCTCTGCAATCCTACTATTATTTATTTGGCCTGATGAAGGGGCCTGTGTGCTCCGAAAGCTTGCAATCGTTACTTATTTGGTAGTACAAAATGCTTGGGTGCTTAGAATATTGAATCAATCCCTGTTTTGTTTAAAGGGTAAGGCATGTTTTTTAGTAGCAGTATGCACAAAATGTCTCTGTCTTAAATATATTGATAATGGGTTGAGTGCAGAGGACCTCTTGTATTTGTCTAATTTAAATTAATGCATGGTTGCTAGGGTAATTTGGACCCTAGTTACCAGATTGCTTAAGATGCAAATTGAAGAGCTGCTGAATAAAAAGCTAAATAACTCAAAAACAATAATACAAAATGAAAACCAATTGCAAATTGTCTCAGAATATCACTCTTTACATCATACTAAAAGTTATCTCAAAGGTGAACAACCCTTTAAGTGAGCTGGGTCTGTAGAGGGATGAGTGAGAGCAAATATACCCCGTGGGAGGCATGAACTGGCTAAGGAATATCAAATATAATATTATACTACGCGTTTGAAGCCGTGAATACTAGGTGGTGCATATGTACTGTGCTCTCCTTAGTGGATCTCCTTTTGTCATCTGCATCAGGAGTATCTTAAAAGAGAACAAAACCTACTGTACACAGTATCTTGCTTCTCAAGATGGCCTCTGCAGGAACCAGCACTGGGATCTCTGCCCTTTTGCAAAATGCTGCTTCTTTCCTCACATGGTAGACATCTTTGATAGTGCTTATAAAGCAGTACTATAACAAAATGACACTAGCGCTTTTGTTTTTTACTGTATTTTCTTTATACAGCCCCCCATTTAACTGTTGCAATAAAGTGGGCCATGTGTTCCTTCTTTGTCTTTCACGTGCAACAGTAATGCCTGCTTCATCTGTATCTTCATTTTTATCTTTGTTTACATGTGGACATTCATTACAGAATAAAACTGTGAAATGCAGTTTATTTCTGTAATCTTGCTATCTGTATGCCAGATATCACTGGTTTCTATTTTGTAGTTGCTGAGAGATAAAATATCCTCTGAGTCATTATAACTAGAGAATGTGAGAAACCAACATTTAAATGTGGAAAGTGCTAGTTCCGCACAAAGGAAGGAAGGGTGGTATGTGATAAAAAACCTTCATGAAATGACAGTCGTTCTTAGACTTGTTTGTTTGTTGCTATTGTGGAAACCTTGCAGGAATATGTCAAAACTCATGGCCTTGCGTAAATAATCCCAGTAACTGAATATTTGCTTTGTGGGCAGAATCATAAGTCCCTGCTTGGCAATATTGTGTGGATAACTACTATCTCTCAGCATTTTTTATTTTACTGAAATATATAGCTAATTACCTAACCAAACCAAAGTTCCATGGCACACTAACAATGCAGTAAATACAATACAGAACAAAAAAAATCAGTACAATACTCTGATATATATACACCTGTGTGTTTATGTGTGTGTGTGTATATACAGTATATATATGTGTGTGTGTGTGTGTGTTTTAAGGTTTCCTGGAATTTACTAATTTACATTGTTTTGACGCTGTCACCTGCTACATGAGCAATATACACATAACGTTATGTGGATCCATTATCCAGAAACCCATTATCCTGAAAGCTCCAAATTACAGAATGATCATATCCCATAGACTCCATTTTACCCAAATAATCCAAATTTTTTTTAAAAAAGTATCCTTTTTTTTTCTCTGTTATAATAAAACAGTGCCTTGTACTTGATCCAAACTAAAACATAATTAATCCTTATCGGAAGCAAAACCAGCCTATTGGGTTTTATTTAATGTTTAATGGATTTTCTAGTAGACTTAAGGTAGAAAGATCCAAATTACGGAGAGATCCGTTATAACAGATCCCATACCTGTATTCTGTATTACTTTGATATATAAAACCCTTTGTCGTAAAGTTGGCATTTTAACAAATACTTCTTAGTAGTGATGGGCGAATTTCTCCCGTTCGGCGAAACTCGCGAAGTAAGAAAGTGAAAATAGTGAAATTAGAACGTTTTCGCGAAAAAAAATGTGAAGTCAGAAAGTTTTCACGAAAAAAAATGTGAACTTCGAAAGTTTTCACAAAAAAATCAAGCAATTCGAACGTTTTCACAAAAAAAAATCAAGCAATTCAAACGTTTTCACGAAAAAATCAAGCAATTCGAATGTTTTAAAAAAAAAACTGGAAATTGACACCGGCGAGTTTTCACCAGCGAATTTTCACGGGAGGTTTGTGAATTTCTTCGCTGGCGGCAAAACATGGAAATTCTAATTTATTCGCCCGTCAATACTTCTTAATAATAATAATAATAATGTTGGTGGAGTCATATTATCAAACAAAAGTGTATTCACAAATGGCAGTATGGCGGCATTCCAACACTCACTAGTGTCACAGCTCTGTAGTGGGTCCCAAGACACCTTTTTGGTATGTAAAAAAATGTCGGCCCCTCACTGGAAAAACATTGCTTGGTTGCTGTACATGCTGTACATGTTGCTTTCCTAATCTGAGAACCCTGGTGGCCCTTAGACCAACAACTTGGTCAATTGAAGGCCCCTATTTGTCCAGGATTCTCCATTTGTGTTACATTAGCAGAAGATTAATTGGGACTCACTTCTCATTTAGTGTTCCAGAAAATACTCGTTTTAAAAATGTCTCTAACTGAATCAATTAATAACCAACATCTTTTCCTCTAAAGGACAATGTTCAATCGTGTTGCTTGCTCACCGAGGACAGCTTGTCTTAATTATTCACAGAACATTAAAATTCATAGTTGAAGGCAACACTAAGATGATGAGCCTTTTGATCTTCCTTATCTTAATACATTTTTTAACACCTCCTGTTCTTGCAAACCATCATGTATCAAAGAGACACTGGCAAGAGATCGTTAGTATTAATGTTCTATGACTGAATGTGCTACTTTTGCAAGCCTCAAAGCGAGAGAGTAGAAACAGTCAGAGACTGTATGGTTGTTGCCTGGTGACTGAGAAATACAATACAGGAAAGTATTTTGTGGTGTCACTTTTCTTGCCTGTGTCAAAACTTACAAACAAGTGTATCTATTACAGTTAGCTCCAAGCTACTTCTAGCTGACAGGAGCTGCTTGTGACTTTTTCTTTTATATTATGGGTGTAGGAAAAGGAAGCTGCAATGTTTACAGAACATAGATACAGTTTTGTTTGCTCAACTGTTTTTGTATAGTTTGTGTGTACGCTATCTCTCTACAGCATCAGATATGCAAACCAAATTGATACGTGTCTATGTTTATTTCCTAATATTAAACAAGAGGAAACATATGAAGAAACTTTTCATTTGCTACTATGGATTATCATTCTAAATGAAGCTTACTGCTCTGATGCTTTGCAAGACTATTTTAAAAGGAATACAGATATAGGTCCTGTTATCCAGAATGCTTGGGACCTGGGGTTTGCCGGATAACGGATCTTTCCGTAATTTGGATCTTCATACCTTAAGAAAATCAATTAAACATTAAGGGGCCGATTCATCAATAGTCGAATATCGAGGGTTAATTAACCCTCGATATTCGACTGGGAACTAAAATCGTTCGACTTCGAATATCGAAGTCGAACAATTTTGCGCAAATCCTGCGATCGATCGATCGAAGGATTTTTCGTTCGATCGAACGATTAAATCCTTCGAATCGAACGATTCAAAGGATTTGAATCCAACGATCGAAGGAAAATCCTTCGAACAAAAAATCACAGGCAAGCCTATGGGGACCTTCCACATAGGCTAACATTGACTTCGGTAGGTTTTATCTACCGAAGTAGGTTCGAATTCGAACAAATTTAAGCAATTCGATGGTCGAAGTACCCAAAAAATACTTCGAAATTCTAAGTTTTTTACATTCGAATTCTTCACTCGAATTTTGTAAATCTGCCCCTAAATAAACCCAATAGGCTGGTTTTGCTTCCAATAAGGCTTCATTGTAGCTTAGTTTGGATCAATGCAATGTGCAGTTTTATTATTAAATAAAATTTTTAAAAATTTTGACTATTTGGATAAAATGGAGTCTATGGCCTTGCCATAATTTGGAACTTTCTGAATAACATGTTTCCAGATAACGGATCCCATACCTGTATATATCTTGTTTATAAGCAGACATTATAATATCCTTATTTTCCTAAATTTAAATAGAAAAAATTGCCATAGGAGATTAGATCTGATTAGAGAGTCTTAGTGGGACATTCACTAAGATTCGTTATTGCGCCAGCGTCCGCTTCGCGGCACTTCGCCAGGCGTATTTTTGCCAGTGCTACGCAAATTCACTAAAATCAGAAGTTGCGCTCAGGGGAAGCGTAAGGTTGCGCTAGCGTTAATTCGCCAAGTAAAGCAAAGTTACGCTAGTGATCCTTAATTTGCATACGGCGCCAAATTCAAGTTACAATGGAGGTATATGTAGCAGCACTACACAAGCCTGGGCTGTTGCAAAATAGCAACTAAAATTTTTATTTTGCCCTACACATGTGCCCACTGTATAGTTAAGGTGCCATAAGTTAGGAAATGTAGGGGGGGAGGAGGGTAGCCCCAAAAACATTTTCGATCTTTTTCAGCCTATCACCCATAAAAAATGAAAAAATGCCAGCATTTTTTGGGACTTAGAAAGTTTTTTAACTTTTTTTGAAGCAATCCCTATCTACTCTATTGCGCTTCGCCTGGTCTGAGGTTGGGAAGGAAGTCTGGCGTAAAAGGTAGTGTTCCGAATAATTCGCACGTCGGCGAATTTGCGTAGTTATGTCCGTTGCGCAAATTTGACAGTCGTAAGGGTGCGAAGTAACACTAGCGAATTTACACCAGCGTCTGTTAGTGAATCGGCGAAATAACGAAAATGCACTACGCTGCCGCATTCACGCTAGCGTTAGGCGCTTCGTCGTTTAGTAAATTTGCCCCTTATTGTTGTGTTAAAGTTATTATTTCTGATGAGGAAATCTAATCCCCAAGCTCTAATAAAACAGTGATCTCGGTTAGCCAGACTATCCTGAAAAATAATGACGTTTTTCACCAAGGAATAACTGTAGATGCCGGGAGATTTTGTCGTACAATTTAACCTACTCCAATACAGGACAGAAAGTGTCCAAAGTTACATTTCTACAGGGATTATCATAAAACAATTTCTGTAAAACATATGCATTGTGTTGAAGGCTGAAGTTGTGATGCTTATGTTTTCCCTTCTACAATTTACAGGAATGCCATTAGGAAAGATGTTTTGTTGCCCGAACTCAAGGAGATTAAACATAGGTAAAAAAACATCAAAATGTTTCATCTGCCAGGACCTTAATGTAAAATATCTCAGACATGAAAAAATATCTTCAGTAGGAAAATACCTGAAAGGTAAATACTCATTTGTCATTCCACACAGTTCTTGTTGAACTTTATCAAGCAATGATTGCTTAAACAAAAACTTGCAAGAACAGATCTTACCTTAAAGCCTTCTTCTGCGAATAGTTTTTATTGTGCCAACATATATAGCATGTTTCAGGGTTCTTCCCCTTTATCTAGTGTAATACATTCTTATGGAGGAACCCATTGATTTCAATGTATTTTGCACAAAAAAAAACAGCCTCAAAAAAACCACTCATTAAAGCAGAAGGAAAGCTACAGAGGCATTTTATTTCCAATAGATTAGCTGCAATAGTGCAAGCTAGAATGCAATATTTATTCTGTATAATGTTTTACCATACCTGAATAAAAAACTCTAGAAACTCTTTGTTTGTTTAGGATAGGAGCTGCAGTATTAACGTGGTGTGACATCACTTCCTGCCTGAGTCTCTCCCTGCTCTGGGCTCAGATTACAGTAGAGAAGGGAGGGGGGAGGAAGAGGAGCAAACTGAGCATGCTCTTGCCCAGGGCAATGAGGTTTAAGCTGAAGGCAGGAAGTCTGATACAGAAGCCCATGTGTACACAATAGAAGGAAAGAAATGCAGTATTTCTTTTGACAGGGGACTCAGAGCAGCGCTACTTTGGGGGTTTACTGGTATATTTAGATGGACCTTTCTGATAAGGCTTACTTAGTTTTAACCTTTCCTTCTCCTTTAACCCCAATGTATTTTGCATGAAAAAGTTGCCTTGAAAAACACAATTGACTCCAATGCAGTTTAAGCAAAAAAGAATGGTGCAGAAACATGCATTTTTCACAAATATTTGCTCTTTCATGAATTTCCGTGTGATTTTGCTCATCACTATTCAGGATTTCCCAAAACATATGACATCACTATGGGTTGCTTATTGCTTAATTGCTTTAGTACAATTAAAAATCGATTTCACTTGCCAAAAGGGGAGAACCCTAAAGCACGTTGTGTACGTTGGCACTATAAAACCATTTGTAGATGAAGACTCTGCTATAAGATCTGTTCTTTCAATTTTTGGTTTAAGCAATTGTCCCAAACTTTAAGACAGCAACATTGTTGAGTAAAAACAAACCAGAAGAGGTGCCTTAAGACATTTCAATGCTTATTTATGTGACAAGGAATGCTATAAGCAATTTATAAGATCATAACAACAGCCTCTTTAGGAAGCACCTGTCAATATTTATCATACACAGAAAAGAAACAGGGTTCCTTTACCAAACTATTTTTGAGTCTTTGACATTTGACCAAGCTATATTTGTATTTTTATATGCAAGGTACTTGTGAAAACAGATAGCATTTGTTCTTAGAAGAATTTAGGCCCTATTAGCAAAATGATTTGTTGCAGTTTATATCTTTCTACGCCTTCTTTAACATCTTAATTAGTAACTTTGTTTACGGCACTACAAGGTGGCAGTTGCATAGTTTGTCACTACTGTATTTTTTCTTCCTGATGCATCTGATGAATTAAAAAAAAGTAATTCAATTCCGCAATTACGTTTTTGGCTTGCAGTGAATGATCCATTGTATTGTGAAATGCACTGCCACAAAAGGAGAAACCAATGCTTGCCAGTTTTATTTATCTTATAATATTAAATGAATGTAGAACCACAATAAAACCATGAACATGCATTACTGGCATACCACAGACATTAATAGACAAGTGATAATAAGACTTCAGTCCTGTTGGATATTGATTATGCTTTTTTAAGGTTGGGTTTTCCTCTACCGCTCAGGTTTTGGCATCAAAATCCTTTATAATACCATATGAAGTGATGCTTGTACAGTCTTGGTGCACTTCGGGAATGACCTGCATTTGCAGGAATATGCCGCACGGCTATTATAAGTTAACCATTTGTTTAATGTAGGAAACAGCTGACTGATATCACTTAGACACATTTTAGGGTCACATGTCACAGAGAACTGTCTATGTGTATTCTGATCCACCAGCAGAGCTTTAGTATCCATCCATTTAACAAAATAACAATCCAGTTGAATTGAAGTGATTGTATTTATGATTTTTTTTGAATGTGCAATTCACTGCTGTTTCAGTTATATACTGTAGGTGCTTCAGACCACAATCTATACATTGCATCCAAGCTTTTATCCCACCATGGCCCAGTGTATGCATTAAAGGAGAATTCAGTCCTTTAGCAAAAAAAACCCCTACCCCCCACTCCACGTAGCCCCCCCTCCCTCCTCCCCCCAGCCTAACAGATTCAGGCATCGGAGTTCACCGCAGCCATCTTCCGGGCCTTTGTGTCTTCTTCCGGCGCTTCAGCAATTTCCGTCCATTTCGTCCACAGCTGTCGCAAACCGGTAACTTGCTCCAACTGCGCATGCGCCGCTTTGCCGCTTTGCCGCTTTGCCGCTTTGCCTGAATCTGTGCCAAGGGTTAAGTAAAAAGTTAGGAGCATTTCCCCGTGGGGGGCAGCTAGACTGGGGGAGGAGCGAGTGGGGTCTACGTGGGTTGGGGGGGTAGGGTTTTTTTTTGCTAAAGGGTTGAATTCTCCTTTAAATCAGTCATGTATAGGCTAGACAGGGGTCCCCAACCTTTTTTAATGGTGTGCAACATTCAAGTCTAAAAAGAGTTGCGGAGCAACACGAGCATGAAAAATGTTTCTTGGTGGTGCAAAATAAGTGCTGGTGGGCCATTTGGTAGTCCTTATGTGGACTGACAGCCTACAGGAGACTGTGTTTGGCAGTACACATGGTTTTATGCACACAAAACGTGTCTCCAAACCAGTAATTCAAAAATAAGCACCTGCTTTGAGTCCACTGGGAGCAACTTTCAAGGGGTTGGAGAGCAACATGTTGCTCAAGAGTCACTGGTTGGGGATCACTGGGCTAGAGTGTGGCTACTGAGACCCCCAGACACAGAGACCTCCCCCTAACCTCCTCATTATCAATCATCGTTTCCATTCTGCTTAACTATTCTGTCCTTCATGGTCTCTCATTTCCTTGCCTCCTCTCTACACTGATACTGACTCAGCTTTATATTTCCCGTTTAGTAAAAGCTGAGGGACTGCAGAATAAGATCTGTAATAATGTGTCATTAGGAAACTTTCTGTATTAGGGGAACCTTCTGTGGTTTTGAGGTAAGGAAAAAAAACCTCCTCTGCCTCATCACTGGCCTTTTGTAAATCTCACCCAGCCCTGTGACAGAATGAATGCACAGTGAGAACAATTGTGCTTTAATATTCCTTATGCTGCCTGCTTCTTAAATTCTTTTTGAAAATGTAATTGCAAAATACACAGGCTGACAACAGCCGCTGACAACAGCCTGCGTGTCCATAGCCTAACAAATGCATTATATTTATTGTGTTTATTAAGGGATTTTTTATTAGAGTCTTTAATAATATTAAAAAGATAAGCAGGAAGTTGTTGAGGACGTTGATATTCACAGAACAGACTGTTAATAACTGCTGAGGAGGCAGCTTGGTACACTGCTTTGTTTTTAATTTTGTAAAATGCTAATTTGGCTGTGCTGAAGTTTCACAGTACTGCAGTATTAGGTGCTTTGAATTTGGATTTTTATAATGATATTCAAATGGTTTAGAATTTAGTTCAGATGCTAATGGGTGCATCACACAGAAAAAAGGGCCAAACTGCTTCTAAATCAAACACTTTCTTATCCACTGCAAGAGGTTTTATCTAATGCAGAGATATCTAGGGGCATATTATTATGCTGTGTAAAAACCGGCAGGATAAAACCCCACACATTGGCACGCTTTGCCGTGTAAAAAACGACGTAGAAAACGGCATAACATTTTAATACATTATTTCTTATATGACTTCTGCAGCAATCAATGTAAACTAACATCGTCAACACACACACCTTTGTCTTACACAGCTTTTTACACGAATTACGTTTTATATAAAAGAAAGGATTTGTTTTGTAGACCCTGATTAAATTAAAAATCACTTTCTAGAGAGAGAGAGAGGTATAATTACCTGGTTATGTACTTTAAAATTAAAAGAGAGTAAAACCCCTCTCCATCTAGTTACCCACCAATTATTAATACCACATTAATTCCAGATATCTATATTATTCAGCTGTTCAGTTTCTCATGATTGTGAATAATTTCAATAAATATTTTAAAGAAACGATGTTGTGATTCGTTATTGCTTGATGGTGTTCAACACCAAAAGGTGATTACCCTGTTAGGTACTTTGTGCCGTTAAGTAATGATTATAAATTACTTATAATATACTAAATTAAGTGATTATAAATTACTTCAGAATAAAATTTATACTAGCACTTTAATTAATTAATCACTTAATTTAGTTTTTTATAAGTCATTTATAATCACTTAATTTAGTATATTATAAGTCATTTATATTCATTACTTAACGGCACAAAGTACCTAACAGGGTAATCACCTTTTGGTGTTGAACACCATCACGCAATAACGAATAATATAGATAGCTGGAATTAATGTGGTATTAATAGTTGGTGGGTAACTAGATGGAGAGGGGTTTTACTCTCATTTAATTTTAGCACGAATTATATAATAATTATGCCCCTTGGTGTGGGGCTTTGCCAGCCTGGAGGTTAACACACTGGACTAAGGCCCATTTCAGGGGAAACATTGCTGGCATATTTGCTATCTATTAAAAGTTAAACAAATGACGATGACAAAGGGGTCTTTGAAAGAAAAAAAAATAGTAAAATCTCCTATGTTGTGGAGCACTTTAATGAAGAGACTAAAATAGAACTCATTTTGCGTACTTTCCTGCACGGCTGTATTTCTGTTAATCAGAGAATCTAAGGCCAAAGATATAAAGCAGTAGGGAAAAACTGTAAAGCCTCTTTTATTTTCAGTAGGGGGTCCCTGTAAAAGATTTGCTGTGAAGCCCAGTTACTTTTATCTACATCTCTGGTTAAGGAGACCTGACAAAGTGTATTTTGTTCTCGGAATGTGGTACAGCACAAATCATGAGGCTGGCTAAAAATTATTACTATTTGTGTGTATTTATAAAGAACCAACACATTCTGCAGCACTGTTCAACAAGCTATTAAGCGGCTACAATATTTAGAAATTAGGAGTCATTTATCACCTCCAAGGTAGTGTACAAAGTGCAAAACACAGGTTCAATGTTTGAGTTCTTTGATATTGGCACACTAGCTTTCCCTGTTGCAGAATTGTGGCAACTTTGGAGCTTAGAGACCTATGGCTAAACTGACAAATATTATGCAGCCTGCATTTGGCAGCGCTATATTCTTAGTGGGGTGGAGGCATGTGCCTCACATCCCATCACCTAACTGTCCCCTAACTTGCACCTTTGAATGAGCAGCAGAGGACAAAAACCACAATTGGGGGCCTGTGCTGCACCTTGCACTTTTTTTCAGGTGTAATGTGCAGACTGCAGCCGACAGGGGGAAGAAGTGTTAAGGGTAGTGATGAGTGAATCTGCCCATTTCACCAAAAAATTGCAGAACTAGAGAAATGTGTAAATTGCCACTTTTCAACAGTTAACTAAAAATAATTTGATGATTGGAAAATTTAGAATCTTTTAGAGAATCCATTCATAGTGAAAAATTTCACTCATCTCTCTCTATGGGGTAGATTTACTAAAGGGTGAAGTGGCTAACGCTAGCGTCATTTCGGCAGAAATCCTATCCGCAGGGACAATACTGATTCAAAGGTGTAGACGACAATTCGCTAGTGAAAGGGACCGTTGCTAGCATTCATTCGCACTCCATTGCCGGGCTAGTTTTCGCTCTTGCGAATGGTCGTTACTCCACAAATTCAGTAAAGTGCTAATTTTACTGAACGTTAGCTCTTTTGCCCGAGTGGACTTCACCACCTCAGACCAGGCGAACTGCTATATCTTCCTCAATCTTCTGTCACTTACATCATATCCTGTCTCCCGGAAATGCATTAAAGTTGTAAAAACGCTGGCGACATTTCCTTTTTTTAAGCAGGATTGCCTGCAAAAGTACTTACTATTAAACTTATATGGATTAACATTTTTCCCCAGACATGGAACATTCATTTTAGGGTGGGCTCATGTGTAGGGCATTATAGGATATTTTTGTATTTATTCAGATTCCTTTGACATTTGTAATAAAAAGTGGCCACTTCAAGCACCAACATCTCTAATAAAGACGTACCCACCCTATTCAAATTGACCAAAGAGTAAAAGGACTAACGAAGTTTTGCTCGGCAGAAGTGATCTCTAGCGTAAATTCACTTTGAAATGCTCGCACTGCCGAAGTAACGCTAGCGAAAAGTTGCCAACATTTGTCACCCAGGACGCTACTTCGCATTTTAGTGAATTAGTGTAGAGGTAACGAATTTTCGCCTGGCGAAGTGTGCGAAGTGGTTGCTGGCGACAATTTGCCCTTTAGTGAATCTGCCCCTAAGTCTGGCTCAGTATGGATAGAGTTTTGTGGAGGCCAAACCTTTACATTAAACAGTATATTGGTATATATACCTGATACTATGTAACTAGCAAAAATGGAGTGTAAAACAGGGAAACAAAGAGAGAAGTGATGGGATGGGTAATAGAACATGGCAATACATTTCAGAGTTTCCTAAAACAGGTATACTGTCATGGGAAAATTTTTTTTTCCAAAACGCATCAGTTAATAGTGCTGCTCCAGCAGACTTCCGCACTGAAATCCGTTTCTCAAAAAAGCAAACAGATATTTTTATATTTAATTTTGAAATCTTACTTGGGGCTAGACATATTGTCAGTTTCTGAGCCGCCCACGTCATGTGACTTGTGCTCTGATAAACTTCAATCACTTTACTGCTGTACTGCAAGTTGGAGTGATATCACCCACCTCCCCTATTCCCAGCACCCTAACAACAGAACAATGGGAAGGTAACCAGATAGCAGTTCCCTAACACAAGATAACAGCTGCCTAGTAGATCTAAGAACAGCACTCAATAGTAAAATCCAGGTCCCACTGAGACACATTCAGTTACATTGAGTAGGAGAAACAACAGCCTGACAGAAACCAGTTCCATCCTAAAGTGCTGACCAGGCAAAATGACCTGAGATGGCTTCCTACACACCACAAAACAAATACACTTGTTGGTTTAGGAATGACATTTTATATTGTACAGTGAATTATTTGCAGTGTAAATACAGTGTAATTTAGAAATTAAAACTACATCAAAAAATTCATGACAAAATCCCTTTAAATTACATGATCTCATTACTTTATAAACAATGGTAATTTCTGGAGGTATAATTATTTGTTTAATTGTACTGAATTAACATTCTATACATTTTCAGTAAATATTTCCAGTTGTATAACTTCAACGCTCCACTAACAAACCACAAAAGACCTAATGTGCACCTTGTGTTGATTGTGATAGTTCCGTTCAAGGCAGTGGCATCTCTGTAGATAAATATAATCTTCTGTGTACTGTGTTTTGTACTTGAGAATTCAAAGTCTTTATCTATGGACGATTGCACCAGACCATTATTACAAACAGCATTTTGTTCTATTAGTGGAACATCGTGATAACATGCATGCATAACTCTGGAGAATGTGCCTGGTAGAAATAACCACAAAATAAAGGCACAAACATTTAGGGGATTATTTATTAAAACTCGAAATGTTCTCATTTTATTAAAACAAATTCAACCAAATTCCCATCCACAATTTTACCTTTTTGTTCATAAAATAACTGGAAAAATTAGGTGCAGGGAAAACTATAAAATCTTGAAAAAATTAGAATCGTACCAAAATTTTCAGCGCAGGTCAAGATCAGGATATTTTCCAATTGTAAAAGGGACATTTGCCACTGACTTCTTCATGACCTCGATATACAATGGATTTATTCCAACGCTTCCACCTGTGTAGAGTGCTCACTTTCCAATTGGGCCACACCAGTAGACATGATCTCGACTGGTTTGAGATGGAGACTTTTAGCAGCCTCTGGGTGTAATAAATCTTGAAAAATGTGTTTTCCCCTTTAAAACCCTAACCAGAAAAATTTGGGTTTTAGTAAATAACCCCTTAATTATAGCCAACATCAGGGGGCCAATTCACTAACTTCGAGTGAAGGATTTGAAGTAAAAAAACTTCGAATTTCGAAGTGTTTTTTTGGGCTACTTCGACCATCAAATGGGCTACTACGACCTTCGACTACGACTACGACTTTGAATCGAACTAAAAATCATTCGACCATTCGATAGTCGAAGTACTGTCTCTTTAAAAAAAAACTTCGACCCCCTAGTTCGCCATCTAAAAGCTACCGAACTCAATGTTAGCCTATGGGGAAGGTCCCCATAGGCTTTCCTACGTTTTTTTGATCGAAGGATATTCCTTTGATCGTTGGATTAAAATCCTTCGAATCGTTCGATTCGAAGGATTTTATCGTTCGATCGAAGAAATAATCCTTTGATCGCACTATTTGCGCTAAAATCCTTTGACTTCGATATTCGAAGTCGAAGGATTTTAATTCCCAGTCGAATATCGAGGGTTAATTAACCCTCGATATTCGACCCTTTTTGAATCAGCCCCCAGATGTAACAAAAATGTATAGTAACTAAAGTACCCCTATTATAAGTAGCCAAGGGGTTCCATAAGGTTGTGGTCATGGAACCACAAGGCAATGGAACTGCAAGTTGCCTAAGGGTGCACCAGCTTTAATGGAGAACTAAACCCTAAAAATGTATATGGCTAAAAATCTCATATTTTTTATACTAAACTTATTTCACCAGCCTAAAGTTTCAGCTTGTCAATAGCAGCAACGATTCAGGACTTCAAACTTATCACAGGGGGTCACCATCTCGGAAAGTGTCGGCGACACTCAAATGCTCAGTGGGCTCTGAGCTGCTGTTGAGCTTAATTTAGGGGTTGTCGCAAATTATCAAGCAGAAAATGAGGTTTGTCTGTAATATAAACTGATGCTACAGGGCTGATTATTAAATTCTGATGCTAGTTGCACTGGTTTCTGAGCTGCCATGTAGTAATTATCTGTAATTAAAGGGTCTTCGGCATGCCCCTAGTGGATGATGAGCAACATGTTGCTCGCTAGCCACTGGTTGGGATTCACTGAGTTAGCTGATACCCTGGGCTGGTGCTCATGTTAGCAGAAAACTGCACCGACTTGGAGTTTTTATGAGAGATCACCACTGAGCAATTGTCCTGCTTTTTCTTTCTTCATGTGTGCATGCACAGTAGAGTTAAAAGCTGAACTTTAACAAAAAGCCACCATTTTCACTCCACTATCGGTGCTTCTGCCCTGGGCACTGAAGAAAGTAAAAGCAGAAAATGAGAATCACATCTCACTGCTCACTGATAAGAACCGTGGGCCATTGCAGTTTTCCACTAACAGGAGCACCAGCCTGGAGTGTCAGGTAAATCACTAGGTGGTGTTTAAAATGTGGCTCTCCGGTGATTTAGACTTTCCCTTTAAGCAAATTGGCAACCATCTGTAAAAAGTTCCTTCATGACTTTGTAACACATAGTGACAATCTGATAACATTTAAATCATCAGTGATTTTATCTTGAATGTATAAACTGTCAGTTATAGGATGGATACCCCAATGGTGGGAGATCAAATTCCTGCCCTAAAACTAGAAATGCAATAATGTGGTTTGCAACTCATTAATCATTGTTTCACCCCCCTTAAATATCATTTAACTTAATAAGTAAAACCGACTTTTAAGACTGTCACGCATTAGGTTCTTTATAATTTAATCTTATATACAAAGATGAAAGCATTAGCACATTGTGGCAAAGAGAAAGCATGTAAATAGTAGGGATGTAGCGAACCGCCGAGTATGTGTTCGCGAACGCCGTTCGCGAACACCGGCAAAAAATGCGAACAGTTCGCGAACTGTTCGCGAACTTCGAACATCCGAAAATCGTTCGATTCGAACGATCGTAGGATTTTTAATCGTTCGATCGAACGATTTTCGTTCGAATCGAACGAAAATCGTTCGATTTTAGCGATCGAATGGTCGAATGGTCGAACGATTTTGACGCGAACGCCTATTGGCGAACGTCGCGCAACGTTCGCGAACTTGCGGCGGACGCGAACAGCCGATGTTCGCGCGAACAAGTTCGCCGCAGAACAGTTCGCTACATCCCTAGTAAATAGGGCTTATCAAAAGTTTTAGTTTGTAAGCCATTTTCCTCATATAGCAAGCCTGTCCACCTGACTAAAGACATTCTGCCGCTCCTTATTATCATAGTAAACGCAGCAGTGCATTGTAGCAAGGGAAAAACCAGGGCTGAATTTGATTATGGGATGCATTTACCCAGCATTGTTGGCTAGAGACAGATCCACCTACTGTACCTATCTGACCAATGATACTGCACCATTCCATATACTACTATAGTATAATATGAGACATTAGCTAGTGTTACTGACTACTCTCCAGAACCATATTGTCTTATAAATGATCGTCCTGCATAAGGTCAATTTAATATGCTGTTGGGTTAGAAAGTCTGCCCATCTCCAGTTATTGAGGAAGGCAATCTTGCAGCTGCACAGGACACGTTGTGACCCTGATAGCAGTTGCCTGAGACACACCTTGGGGCTGTAAATGCTGCTCAGTAATGACCACTGGGTCTATTTCATAATAAAGCTAAGAAATATTTTATTCTCCAGGGATGACAGTATTCCAGTATTGCCAAATATCAAAAAAAAATCTATTTGGCTCTTAATTAATTATACTAGTGCTGGACACCTATGATAGAGTGCTACTTTCTCTATTTACCAAGAATATTTATCAGTTGTTCTTGAAACACCAACAAAAAATTATAAACTGTTGGCAATTTTTTTCTCATGTGTAGCATATATTACCATGTGCCAGACTAACCAGCTGCTACTCCTTACACAATAACGTACTGAAAGCTTGCAGAGAAGAAAAGCACCTAAAATGAAAGCGTGAATAGATATTTTATCAGTGATTCCAACCAACCGTCCATCAGAAATGTGAATTCTGTAGTATTTCTACGTTATAGATTCTACAGTTCTATGCTAAATAAACATACTGTACTGTATGGGCAGTATCAACAGGGTCCATAGTAGTAAGTACACAACTCTCGGGTGCTGTAAATTGCAACAGATAGTAACACAAGGGAGCTGCAAAATGCACCATTCAATAAATGAGTATGGAATACTGCTGTTTGTTCCAAGGAGTCCTTTATAACTGTGTGTGTGTGTGACCTACATTGCTTCATGCGGAATGATGGAATTCTACTAGATCAGAGCTTGACATTATTCTAAAAGGTGGCTAAACATCGTAGTAGACAATAAAACTCTCTTTTTCAAATGTTCCTGCAGTGAGTTCTCAGTTTTGCTCTCCTATTTCTCTCTAAGATGGAGAATGCTTATCATTCACATATATTACTGAGTACTAATAGAATCATGTCTTTGAACAGATTTCTTTCTTGTTTTCTTATGCTATAAATTTTTTTAAATACAGGTATGGGACCTGTTATCCAGAATGCTCGGGACCTGGGGTTTTCCAGATAATGGATCTTTCCGTAATTTGGGTCTTCATGCCTTATGTCTACTAGAAATTCATTTAAACGTTGAATAAACCCAATAGGCTGGTTTTGCCTCCAATAAGGATTAATTATATCTTAGTTGGGATCAAGTACAAGCTACTGTTTTAAAGGAAATCATTTTTAAAAAATTGGATTATTTGGATAAAATGGAGTCTATGGGAGACTTTCTGGATATCGGGTTTCCGGATAAGGGATCCTATACCTGTACTGCAGAAAGAACACAAGTTGATTAAATAGGTACCATGACACAGCCCAGACTAATATTTTTTTTCACAAATCCCAAATATTCTTCTGTTAAATCTACAGTGGTTTTGGGCAGTTTTATTAGAAGCTGTATAATAATGGCTGCTTGTTCTGTTGTCTTTGGCTGTTGTTTTAGCAAAAGTAGGCAACTGTATAAAGCCCTGAAGAAACGATGTGGTCTACTGGGATGCACTGCAGAAATTCAGAAAAGGGTGATGGCAAGCCAGGTCCTGAATATCTTAGGTAGGGTATAATATATTGATACAAATAACATGTGTTATATTATATATATACTGTATATACAATTGAAAAACATGACATATAACGGTATATTTAAAAAAAAAAGTCATACCACAGCTCATAATGTGATGTTTTGTATCAGTATTTTACAAACTGATTTTTTGTGTATAATAAGCTAATACTATCGTGCTCACGGCTTGAAAAAGGGATCTGAGCATTCCAATACATTGCATTATGAACTGTGGTTTGGCTTTTTTTTATTACAGGGACCTGAGGGCTATCTGGATAAGAGATATTTCCATTATTTTTCCTAACATCTACTAAACATGTAAACATGAAATACACCCAATAGGCTGGTTCTGCTTCCAATAAGGATTACATATATCAGTCTGGATCAAGTACAAGGTAATGTTTTATAATTACAGAGAAAAAGGAAAAATGTGGATTATTTGGAGTCTATATATATGCTATTTATGAGCACTTTGGGGAGATAGTTTGCACAGCCAGTATTTCGGGGGCTAAGGAACATGTGACAAATTACAAATCAAGTTGGGATGCTGGTAATAATGGAAACTTCCATACAACACCAAAAAGAAAAAAAAAACAAGCATATCTGGGCTGACTGCAATAACACACAGAAATGGAAAATCACTTAGTGGGAAAAATTATGTAAAACAAATTGTTAAAATGGAAAACGTATTGCTTGACAAGTGTTTTCCTTTTGTAATATTTATCAGTAAGGTTAAGAGACAAGTGCATTCACATACCAAAATGTAATCTGGTTTGCATTTATTCACACCTATTGCATGTACAGTTTTAGATGGTTCGGATGGCACACAGTTTGCTAAATGTCTATAAAATAAACCATGGGGTAGATTTACTAAAGAGCGAATAGACAACTTTAAATTACCCGCCCTATGCAAAGCGCAAGATCACTGGCGAATTTTTATTAGGCACAAATTAAGACTAGCGCATCTTCGCTATGAAATGCTTGCACTGCTGAAGTAACGCTAGCGTTTGGCGCCCAGGATGAAACTTTGCATTTTAGTGAATTAGCGTATTCGTGGCGCATTTGCGCCTGGTGAAGTGGTGCTATGTGTGCGAAGCAGTCGATGGTGACAATTTGCCCTTTAGTAAATCTGCCCCTATGAATGCATTATGAAGTGTGCAGAACTCTTAGGGGTATATTTATCAAAGAGTGAAGTTAGAGGTCGCCTAACTTCTAGATTGAAATTCTGCCACTTTCCATTCACTTCTATCGGGTTTTTAAAGGCATATTTATCAAAGGGTGAAAGTGAAAGTTCATCCTTTAATAAATACGCCTGTAAAAATCCCATAGAAATGAATGTAGAGTGGCAGAATTTCACTCTAGAGGACTGTGGCGATCTCTAACTTCACTCTTTGATGAAAATACCCCTTATAGAGGCAGTATAACCCCCTTGTTCAATATGAATAAAATGAATAAGCCATTTTTTTCTGTGCTTACAGTGAAGCTCAAAAGATTGAGGTCTGGCGATTATGCTGACCAACCCATCAAAGACTGTACCTTCTACTTCTTGGGCCAGTAATATTCTGACCACAGATATAGCATGACATTCTATAAAACATACACAAACAGGTGACTAGCGAATATTACCTGCTGATTGGTTGCTAAGGGAGATAAAAACTGTAACAAAGTTTTCTCGATATTGTAAGGGCACCTGATGGTCTAGTGGAGCGGCAAGGATGCACGTCACGCTCAGCCTTCTTCTCTTCAACGCTATGTTGAATAACTGCTTCTGGGTTTGTGCAGCACTTGACTATTTTCTGCCTTATTCGAATCGCCACATGACATGTAGGGTTAGGCACGAACATTCAAATATTTAAATGCGCATCTGCCATTTTCACGTTGCCCAACGTAAAGATTATTTTCTGGTTCCTGGGTGCTCTAGTCTTTCTAAGATTCTGTGTTTGACCCTTGCCTGTCCCTAACTCTGCCTTCCTGCTACCTGAACTTGACCTCTGCCTGTATTGACTACTCTTCAGATTCCAATTGGTACTATGCTACTACTCTGTGTACGACCTTGGCCTGTTACCCCAACCTTGCTCCTGATATCTGCTTGGTAACTTCTTGCCCGTTTGGTTTTGACCCGGCCTGTCACTTGACTTTGCTGACTGCTCCCCCGTCCCTTCCGTACACGTTCGGTTCCCGTGCTTGCCAGGACTCTTTCTCTGGTTCTCCCAAAATAAGTCCTGGCGGCATTTGAGTAGCGGCTGCTTTAGGCAGAAGAGTGGGCCAATACCGGAAACCTTGGAGTTAGCTCTGGGTTTGGGATACCTTACGTTACACATATATATTGTTTTACAGAACCATTTCTTAATTTTTTCCTTCGGGTGAAAAAAACTCTTATTTTTTACTTTTCTCAGAGGAAAAAAAACATTTCCTGCAATTTATTATTATTTGCAAATACTTCTACTCAGGAATAAAAAAAAAAATTAAAAGGCATGCCTCCCAAGTAAACCTTTCCTATACATGGCTATTACTGAACAGGGGAAACAGCTTTATGATGAAATCAGTTTTCTAAAAAATTATTTCTCACCCTTTTTATTATTAAAATCCTTCACCAATTTTATTTTACTTGAAACAGAAAATGACATTCAGTAAACGTTCACAAACTGGCCACAAGTCAGTCAGTGTGACTCATCATATGTGGTCACATGTCTTTGTGCCTTAATATTCAGATATAGATAGTAAAGGGAACTGAGAATGGTTGCATATACATTTAAAATAGTTTCACAGTTCAGCTTGTATTTTACATTTAGTAGCTCTTGAAATGATTGTTAACAGAAAACAGAAAAACAACAGAATTATTTTTATTATATACATTTATCCTTCCAAAGAGATAAAAATAATGCATGAAAATGCAAGAATAATATAAAGTGGAATTTGTACATCTGCCCTAGATCCTGATCCTTGTATGTACAGTGCAGTTTATGTACATATTCTCATAGATATCCATTGCTTCCTCTCAGAAAGGAATTATAATTCCAGTAACTATTTATACAGGTTGAGGAATGCATGGAAAAAGAGAGAAGATTACTATGTTTTTTTTCTAGTTGTGCCACTACTTGCATGATGCCATTGGCAGAAACACTCGCAGCAGCAGGCTGACAATGAGTCACAGTGCATGTTCATCCTTTAATTTCTGTTATTGTTCAGCAGAAAGATAATGGCCACTGTAGCAGCAGCTGCTCCAATTGTTAGCCAAAATTTTCTCCTACTTACATGTGAACCATGAAAAGAACCATTAAAGAGCAGAGTCAAAAAAAAACAAAGAAAAGGAAAAATCTTGCCATTGATCCATTAGTTGACGATATACTCATAATAATGAAAAAATGGAAAACAACAGAGTAAGCCCGAATAGAAGAAACTCTGAGCTGCTTAATACGGAATAGCCTTTAGCCTTATAATAAAAAGGCCATGGAAATTATTGCAGCTGTTTTGTATTATACCACAGAAATGCCTACATCTATCGAATTGAGTTTTCATGAGTTGCTGAAAGACACTGTACTGTATTGTTTACTAAAGACATACCTAGATGTACGACAATCTACACATAAACACATTTGTGCTTCTTTCAGCATCGGCTGTGTTTTCTGCGATATTTATATGTTTTAAAGACACGGAAATAAAAAATTCACTGGGGGTGCCAATGTCTTAGTCAACCCCCAGAAAATATAATCACTAATCTTAGATCAGCATGGTGTACTATTCCTGCTGCATGGCACCAATGCCCCAGCATTCCTCTTTGATTCTCTTTTTGCATAATAAACAAAATATAGGCTAATTAAATATTTTCAGTAGTTATAAAGGTTATTGTAAATATATTGGAACACAGTATATTTATATAGCTAAATATTTGCTCCTTTATGTGCTGCTGGTTCTGTTTTTTGAAACAAAGTAGAAGTCAGACTTCTTTCAGCCAAGATCCCTACAATGACTTTTTGCAGGCCTGTTAATGATCTGTCTTCTGCTTCATTGTTTCAAGAGACAGAACCAGCAGTTCAAGGAATAGAAAGAAACAGACAAATACTGCATTCCATAGTAATTACATTGAAATATAACATTAAAGCCTACTGAAGATTAGTTTTTTTATATACTGGGAAGTTGATTAAAGATGAACACAATCCAAAACAATTTGAATTGTGTGTGCCTTTAAATATTTCCAACATTTTTCTAATCCACTATTTTGCTTGCCCCACAGTTTGAGAACTGCTGCTCTAGAATCTGCCTGGCAACAATCAACCATTTACTCTTATTACTTCATAAAGTCAATTTTATCAGAAAATATATCTCTCTCTCTCTTTGTTAATATAATTTAAACAACTTAATCTTAAACATAGGAAGTAAAGTGCTAATTTTTTAGAGCATGTATTTCCTGGTGAAAACTTCTTTGTAGTGCAATCATAAGTAAATGTAAATCCACAAACAAGCATTTGTTATTTATGCCTAATATAAATAAATGGTTTTATACAACTTGGGTAATGAACCTTAAGCTGGCCATAGATGCAAAGATCCGATCGTACGAATCATCGTACGATTGGACTTTCCCATCTCCCGACCCGCCACTAACCATTCGGATCAAAGTCTTACCAGTCAGATTAGTTAAAGAACAGATCAGCAATGTTCTGCCCCTGACAGCAATCGTACGATATCTATGTCCAACCAAAGCTAGTGACAGTCTCCCACTGAAAATCGTAAGATCGGCAATACACGCAGAGATATTATCGGCAACCGACAGAAATTTTCTAACCTGTCCGATCGCCCAAATGACCGATCTCCGCTGGACGAAAAATGTCGGGACTCTCCACACACGGTTTGAATATCGTACGAATCCTCAATTCGTACGATCAGATCTTTGCATCTATGGCCAGCTTTAGACTGTGGAGGAACCCTCTGGGTTATAAAATGGGGCCTCTGTGCTAACTGGAAGCTATTTCTGCACATATCCCTGCACAAGTAATTGTTGGTAAACTAGACATTAAAATGAGACATTTTGATTTATTTGTGGGTTCAAAAATATAGCAGACAAAGGGATTTCTGTACATTTCCGTTTATCTCCTGTTACTTCCACTAGACTATAGAGATGTTGAGAGGTTCTCCATCCTTGTTTATCTCTGGCCAGTGTCTTCATTTCCACCCAGGTCTTTCCAGGTTTCATTCCATACAGTTCACCTCCACGTTTTTTTGGCTGACCTAGTTTGCTAAAGCTTGCTGTCTAGAGCTATACTTACTTTCTTGTTAATGGGAAACATTTTTACATCTGTGTGCTGTAGTTTAGCCACAGTAATAGGTGAGTGGACCTGCTGGAACTAGGAAATTTCCACCTAATCAAGGTGGACACCAAGCAACAATTTTTAAATTTCACCTTAACTGGCTTTAAGGCTGAGCCCCCTTACCCCCAGCAGCTTTTCCATGCCTAGAGTCATCAAGCACTTTTAAAATCCAAAAGAATCTTCTAATGAATATCCCACCTGATGTATAAAGCTAACCCCATTTTCTTAAATCCTCCTTCTGAAGCTGGAAACTTTTCTATCATGGAACAACTAAAAACCAGTATGTCCTCCCTCCTAAAGTTTCATTACAATTTAAAGTCCCAAAGTCAAAAATTATTTTTTATATAAAGTTTATGTAAAATACCCACAAAATGGCTTACATCAGGGATGTCCAAACTTTTTGCAACAAGGGCCAGATTTGGTGAGGTGAAAATGTGTGAGGGCCGACCATTCATGCACCTTGGGCGCTGTTTTTAATGATGTATCAAGATGTACCAATAAAGTAAACCTTGTTTTATCTACAACCCGGAATTGAGCGATTCCTTTAGGATGACCCCGGGGTACGCCACTACAAGCCATTGGTGGGCCAACCATTCAGCCTGACATTCTTTGAACCATTAACATCATTTAACTAATTTAAACAAGAAATCACATATCCGTAATATTTAGGCACATTAGTGAGATGATCTGCCACTTGGTCTATACTGCTGCTGGTTTGCTGAAGGTGTTAGTAATAGACACGTACTGGCACATAGTGATGCACCGCTCTCACATACTTCTTTAGTTTACTGTACTGGCACGTCAGTTTGTCTACTACACCTTCAGCCCTAAAGAAGTAAGCGAGATCGGTGCGTCACTATCTGCCAGTACGTGTCTATTACTAACACCTTCAGCAAACTGGCAGCAGTATAGACCAAGTGGCAGATCATTTTACTAATGTGCCCAAATATTACTGATATGGCTACGTGATTCCTGATTGCACTGTGCTGGCAGGCTGCATTATTATTAATTTTATGATGGAGGCTGCCGGCCGGTGTAAATTTGAAAACGGGCCATAATTGGCCCTTGGGCCGGACTTTGGACATGCCTGTTTTACATAGTATGGGGTAAGCAGCATTTCTACTGGTCAATTTTACTGTATCTGTAATTAAGCTTTTGGTCAATTACTTTTGGGAATGATGGAGAGTACAAATCATCTTTAATTTTGTATATAACAAAAAAAATCTGGTACAGAGGAATGTGATTCACTTTTGATGACATTCATATTATATGGGTAGCCTGAATTGAATCTTTATTATTTTTCTCATGGATTAAAAATATATCTGCTTGAAATTAAGTGGACTATGTTGAGAATGGACTTTGACCTTTTCCTGCTACCAATTTAACAATTTTCATCTACATAAATGGTACCTTCCTTTGTGCAAAACAATGAATCTGCAGAAATCTACTGGTGAATAATTTGTATGCATTACAAACGAACAGATGGGTGTCTGTACTGTGCGTTGTTTTTCTGTTTTAATCAAGATTCCTCCTCGTGGCTGTAGTTCTGTTTTTTTTGCAAATAATAAAGAACTAGAAAAGGCACAACAGGTTGTGTATGGAGGCAATAACCCATGGCTGAACAGGAATTTATTGGCGTAGAAATTTTCTGGTATCATTGAATGCATCTGGTGATGTTTGGTTTTGGGTCCAAAATCTCTGTCTCTTTTACAGTTCCTGTGACAATAAATAAATTATTGTTAAACAGCTATTTTTACCCAATATATGGTATAAATAATTCACATATAAATAAGCAGTTATGATTTGTAAGAGATCATTTTAAAGTTTTCAATGTAGAAAACATTACAGAATTTCTACCTCTGGCTGCTTTGCTAGTAACAGTAATTGCAGAGATCTGTAATAGTGTGCATGGCCATTAGTGATGGACGAATTTGCGCCGTTTTGCTTCGCCGAAAAATTCTCGAATTTCGTGCGAAATTCGCAAAACGGCGAAAAATTTGCAAAATGGCGCCGGCGTCCGTTTTTTCGAAGTTTTGCCGTAAATTTTTGCGGGCATTTCGCGAATTTATTCGCTGGCAGCGAATCGCGCAAATTCATCACAAATTCGCGCCTGGCGAATAAATTCGGCCATCACTAATGGCCATATTAATTAAATGGGTTAAATTACTGAGAAAATGGTTCAGAAGTTAAATAATATACAGTATTTACCTAAAGTGTACTTGCAGTATCATAACTAAATTCAAATAAACTTGGAACTAGTCCCTAGTTGTTTATTGATTGTTTTTTATTGTTTAGCATTTTATTCTCCTTTTCATTCTTTATTCTGCACCATAGAAAAGCATCCCTAGCCACCTTCTAGCCTTTTTCACACAGCACATGTGGATGCTATGACAAATGACTTTGAGGCACATTTATCAAGGGTCTAATTTCGAATTCAGGTGAGTTTTTTAAAACTCCCATCAAATTCAAAATTTGACTAGTCTAAATTTATTAATATAATTTTATTTTTTAAACTCGGACCAATTTAAATGACCCAAAAATTTGAATCAAATTCAATTCAAATTCAATCAAACTCGATTCTGAAAAAACTTGAATGTCAAGAAGGCTGCAAACAATTGATCCCTGCACCTCTCCCATTGACTTAAACAGTAAGTTGACAGGTTTTAGGTGGACGAATAGTCGAATTTGAATTTTTAAAGGGCCAGAGTATGATAAAACTCAAATATCTAATTCAAAATTTTTAAAAAACTCTAATCAAATTTGGATAACTTCCAAGTTGAATTTGACAGTTTATACCAAAAAAAAAAAATTTGAAAAATCTGCTTCTTAGTGACCAGATAAGAGTTTATATTCCAAAGAAGAAAAGAAAGGTGCATTTTAAAAAATCCAGAGAAAGTAAAAAATTACAATTAAGCTGTTAGTATACGATTGTCTCTATGAAGCTAAACGTATAGAAACAGCTAGTGGAATCATGTTTCAAATAAAATTGGGGTAGAATCATGTAATATTGACATATTTGGAATCAATTTGGCATTAGTGCATGGGGACTCTATGGTCGTCCTCTTTAGTTTTACCCAAGCAATAAAATCAGATTTCTCTTTTGCAGATTTATTTCCCTGTAGAGCTTGTTTTTATGCTGATATATGCTGATATATTACCTTCTGTAGAAATGACCAGGGTAGGCTATAGGCTAGATCTTGTAGATCTAATGGAAAGTAGGTTTCCAGACCTTAATTGCATAAACACTTGAACCTTTAGACAGGTTAGACTCTTAACTTAGGGCTAAGAGCCCAGGAAATAAACTGAAGAGGTGTCTTTGTCTATGTGAAGACAGGTCTAGTTTCATACGTACATCTAAAAAGGTGCTTACATTTGTGAATTCTGAAGACGTGAGCCCCATGGTTATCTAGCTACAACATTAACAATTAGCCAGGAAAGAGAATCAGGAGGATAACTCCATATCAAGTAGTTCTAAGGCATTTTGCACCAGATTATGGAGCATTCTAGGTTCCAAACATTTCAGCTAATCGCTCAACTGTATTTTAGTACTCACTTAAGAATGATTTGCTTTCTGTGTGTAGAAAACTCATTATCAAATACCATGCCCTCAACGCTGGAAATACACATCGAGCATGTAGTTGTACTGTACCAGTTCAGTCACTGAAACAATCTATTCTTCTGTGTGTATCTTTACTGTATATCTTCCTGTGTTATGGAATTCTTTTTTCAATTTAAGATCATACCTGAATAAAATAAAAAAGTGCAAATGTTAGCAATCGTTCTATTAATAAATGTAAAATATGACAACATAAATGTCAGCACAGACTGAAGCTTTACACTTCCTTTGAATAGCGGTTGACAGACATATCTGTCTACTTGTCCAAAAATAATCTTTTCAGCAGCTTTCCACAGAAGTTAAACAAACCCTAAATAGCTGGTAATGGAGTCAAATCAGAAGAAATGACACACACTGTGATTTCATTACCATTTACATGATGTAACAGATGTTTTGGGTCATTTCATAGTAAAGCAATATTGGGCTGGAGAATTTTAGCAGTGCTGTCAATTTACTTTGTTGCCATTTTTAACCAAGTTCATTATTTATTTATTATCATTAAAAAATTGGCATAAATACATGAATGCATGAAAATGACATGACAAATGTCAATGCACCAGCTCATCATTCTATACACAAGGGGGCACATTTACTATGGGTCGAATATCGAGGGTTAATTAACCCTCAATATTCGACCATTGAAGTTAAATCCTTCGACTTCGAATGATTCGAAGGATTTTAATCCATTGATCGAACGATTTTCCTTTGATCAGAAATGATTTAGAAACCTATGGGGACCTTCCCCATAGGCTAACATTGGTGCTCGGTAGGTTTCAGGTGGCGAAGTAGGTGGGCAAAGTTTTTTTTAAAGAGACAGTACTTCGACTATCGAATGGTCGAATAGTCGAACGATTTTTAGTTCGAAATGTTCGATTTGAAGTCGAAGTTGTAGTCGAAGGTCGAAGTAGCCAATTCGATGGCCAAAAAATACTTCGAAATTGAAGTATTTTTCCTTCTAATCCTTCACTCGAGCTAAGTAAATGTGCCCCAAGGTCTTTGGAAACATTGGATAAAGAGTTTTTCCCCTTGTATGATTATGATGATTATTTTAACCTAGCTGAAAAAAACATTATGCTACCTGATTAAGCCCTAAGAATATAGGATTCATAGGCGCTTAGAGGCCTTCAAGTTGAAAGCACTTGCTTTAGTGCATAACAGCTCTGTTAGGTCAGTATGACTACAGATCTTTCCATTAAGCTGAAAACAACACTTGTATACGTTACCAGTAGTGCACCAAAACACACGTCCCTTGGATTTATTGTTAAACATATTTTCCATGTATCTTCCAATTCCACGTATCTCCTATGAGTGTTTAAAAAAAATAATAAGCTACTGTGTCAGTTTCAATTTTCAACGAAGGAGACAGTTGTAACCAATGTCATAGTAATTATACAAAAGAACTTCAAGAAGGCGCAGAGATCTTAGAAAATAATTCTTGCTATGCTGTTTGCAAGGGGGTGGTGGAAAAAAAGCAAATAGGAGAAAAGGGGGATGTTAAATTTGATTAAGCGCCGGTTTTGACAGGGTAGCATCGTTCCGGAAGATGTCAATCCTGGTGCACTATAACTTTATCTGCCTATCCTAATTTAATTTGATAGGTGGGATATATTTACTGTGATTACTATTTTGCATTACCCCGCAATACCAGATCCATACATCTTAATACTTTTTTTTTAATAAAAGTTTCCTACATCTTAATACTTTTTAATTGTTTTTAACCCCATTAATTGTTTTTAACGGACTAATTAAATGTTACGTTTTAATATCAGTCTAACACACGAAGGGGAAATTTACTAAAGGGTGAAGTGGCTAACGCTGGCGAAAATTCGTCAGCGTGATGTCATTTCGGCACTTCGCCAATTTACTAACGGTAGCTGGCATAGATAGACTCTGGTGCAACTTTGCACTCTAACGCCAGGCGAATTTACGGTCTGGCGAAAGAGCGTTACTACGCAAATTCACTAAGTTTTTGATTATACTGACTCTTACCTCTATCGTCAGACTTGCCTTCGCCACCTCAGACCAGGTGAAGTGCAATAAAGTAGATCGGAGTTCTTCAAAAACAAGTTTAACATTTTTAACGTCCCAAAAAACGCTGGCGTTTTTTCCTATTTAAAGCATGATAGACTGAAAAAGATTGTAAATTTTTTTTTCGGGTATCCTCCTTCCCCCCTACATTTGCTAACATATGGCACCTAAACTATACTGTGGGCACATGTGTAGGGCAATATAACAACTTTATATAATTTTATTAAGGTTCCCTGGCCTTGTGTAGTGTAATGTATTTGCTGCAGCATATACGGCCATTGTACTTTAACTGCACGCTGTATGCTAATTAGACAACACCCTGTGCGCAACTTTGGATCTTCGTGAATTAGCGTTGTCCAGGCGAATTTACGCCTGACGAAGTGTTGCGATGTGCGCGAAGCCATCGCTGGCGAATTTTGCCTGTTAGTGAATTTGCCCCGAAGTCTGCTCTCCAATGAATTATCCCAAATATTGACACAAGGCACTTTATCATTCGAATGCACTTTATATTTGTTATTGTTCAATGAATTCACTACAAATAATTACAATATTGATAACAATTAATTTATTGTAAATGAGCACGATTAATTTTTTTTTTTGAGAGAGTCAAATTAACTTTTCTTTATCCTGAATTATTTCACTAATTCTCCTTTCCTTTTCACTAAACTAAAAAAAAAAAAATGGGGACATGGATGGTGCAACACAACATAACTCTTCCATTTTTTTGGAGTTGTCTGCACATCCATTTTCTTCAAACTTTCCTTTTTGGCAACGATGATATATTAGAAGGTGCGGAGTAAAGGAGATAGTAAGAAAAAATGTCATGGTAAGCAATTCTTATCCTGTGACTGACTTCTGGTTTCACCTTTTAAAGTTGGAAGGGGAAGTGTCAGCTCAGCATTGTTAGTTACAGACGCACAAAAAAAAACCCTCTCACCTTAATCTTGTGCAACAAACTTAATCATATTCTCATGGTGTTTCATAAATAGTCAAAGAGACCCTTCATTTTAACCAGCTGGGAGAGACCTACATTTAAATATTTCTCTTTTTATTTATTTCTTTCATTTTTTTTTACTATGATAGAAAACTCATAAATGATTCAGAATCTCTATCAGTCCAAGACTTTGTGCTTTAATAATATATTCTCGTTAAAAAATTGCTTACAGTCATTGCATGCATGACGTTGTTCATTAAGGGTACTTGAGTCCCAAGATGCCCTTTTCGCTTCTCTGCAATTTTAGCAGCCAGTCTATTCCTCCTCTTGTTCTTGTGAATCATTTAAATTAAGACAGGGGATTCTTTGTTGCAACCACCACCCTGATGGTGCTGGTAATTCCAAGGGTGATACCGTAGTATAGTGGAGTGTGATCAGCACAATTGTGTCCATTCAGTAAATTGCACAATTGCAATCTAATGTGTTATGACGTAATGGGAGCAATTGCTTCAGATACAACTCCTCCGCAAAGCCACGGTCGGACTGGGCCAGTGGGGCACTGGGAAAAAACCTGGTGCTCCCGGCTCTTGTGGGCCCCACTGGCCCAGATCAGTTCCCAGCTCCCTGCGGCCTCCCTTTATCAGGCAGGTCGTGGCAAATACAAAGTGCACGCATGCGATGGGCCCCGGGCCCCCCAGTCCGACCCTGCCACAATTATACCAGAATCATGGGGAAAAAACGCATTGCCTCCAAAATGGCGTTTTTCATATTGCACTTGGGTTCATAAATGACTTCCAGTAGAAAGTGAATGCCTCACACACTGGCTGCTCTTACTAAACTTAGATAAACTGAAAATAGCAAATGCAGTTTATTCCTGTTTTACATCTCCGTCATCTCATGAGACACAAAAATAGGAGTTCTACAGGCTTATTCTCACAGTATGAATTAGTTCACTGCTCATTCTAATTTTTGCATACATTTCATGGGAGCCATAGTAGGACTTTTTTTTATTATAAAGCTAAATGTGGATTGTATTAAACATTACATTTTCAAACAGATTACAGGTAAGAACCACCTACCACCTACATTCCTTCAAATAAAAGTTATTTCCTCTAAACTAAAGGGGTGGCCTCTGGCCAGTGATCCATTTTATGGGAAAATAGATTCCATAGATCTCCCGCTAGCAGTCTATAATGCCCTCTAATGTACTTATAAAGAGTAATCATGTCCCCTAGCAAGCGTCTTTTCTCCAGAGAAAACAACCCCAACCTTGACAATCTACCCTCATAATATAAATCTTCTATCCTGTTAACCAGTTTAGTTGCACGTCTCTGCACTCTCTCCAGCTCATGTATATCCCTCTTAAGGACTGGAGCCCAAAACTGCACTGCATACTCCAGGTGAGGCCTTACCAGGGACCTATAAAAAGGCTAAATTATGTTTTCAACACTTTTTATGAGTAGTTAATGCCTGTACCGTATGGTATCCCAAAACCCAGAACAAACCCAAAAGTCCTGGCCTCGGCTCATGCTTCTGCTTATAGCAGCCACCTTTGGCTTCCGGAGGAGCCCTCTGCTACTCAGAGTCCACCAGTTCTTAAAGTGAGAGGACCAGGGAAAATGTTCTGTGCAGGCAAGGGATCCTTAACATATACAGGAGGAACGGGGAACAGAGAGTGAAGTTGTGGAATAGGCTGTGACATTACCAACCAGACAGTGCAGTACAGTATAAGGCACTAGGAGCGTAGTCGGGATAAACAGGCTGGAACAGTACCAGTCAGACAGTGCAGTACACAATCAGGAACCAGAAGCATAGTCAGGATAAACAGGCTGGAGCAGTATTAATCAGTGCAGTACTGAATCAGGAACCAAAAACCAGAAATCGACCTACATTGGGCAATGAGTCAGTGCAGAGTAAGAGGTTTTATAGCCAGACTAATGGCTTACACAAATCACCTGTGGCCAGACTGGTAACAGATGAAACAAGCCATGCTTACTTGCAGTTACAAGGCATAGCCATAGTAGTGAACCAGGACCTTAGCTGTCCCCAGTTGAACTCCAGGCAGGTTATTATAATGCCCTTTTCTATGCAAGACAGTAGTTTATTTGCTTTATTAGTCACATAATGACACTGGTGTTCAATTTGTCACAGAATGACACTGCCTGGAACTTGTTAGCTACAAAAAACCCTTAGATTTTTCTCAATTAAGGAAACCCCCAACACACTCATTTAGGGGGTTATTTACTAAAATCTGAAAATTTCACATTATTTTCTTAAACCCACTTTGACCAAACTCCTGTGCACATATTTACCATATTTATCAAAAAATGAAGAATCTGATGCGGGAAAAGACTCAATAAAATCATTTTTAGTTTTTTCTACGAAAAAATAGTTTTTCCTGTTTAAAACACCAACCAGAAAAAACTGAAGTTAAGTAAATAACCCCCTTAGTGTAGAACTTGCATTTATATTATTTATGCCAATGTTTATCAACATTGAACCTCATTTTCCAGTTTGCTGCACAGTTTGCTAATTGAGTCAAATTACTTTGCAAAGTGGCAGCATCCTGCATGAACTTATAGTTCTGCACAATTTAGAATTATCAGCAAAAATAGAAACAGTAATTTCAATGCCCACCTTGCGCCATAGAATAGGGAAGGGGAAACATCAGGGGAGGGGCGAGTGACAGGTAGGCAAGAGCTGCAGATGGGAGCGAATGCGGGTAGGCAGAGGAATCTTGAACAGGCACCTGCCAGCACCCAACATCATTGTGCCCTAGGTAGGTGCCTCTTCTGCCTACCCCTAGTTCCGGCCCTGGGTACTCCACTGACAACACTAGTCCATTTAGAAAAATGTTTGATTTACCACCACTCTTTGTAATCTATCTTTCAGCCAGTTCTTTATCCAAGTACAAATACTATGTTTCAGGCCAATATTCCTTAAGTTAATCATTAAGCTTCTGTGTGGTACTGTTTCAAATGCTTTAGCAAAGTAGATCACATCCACTGCCATTGCAGAGTCAAAGTCCCTGCTTACCTTCTCATTAAAAGCAATTAAATTTGTTTGGCAAGATCGGTTACACATATAACCATACTGGCACAAACTCATAGTATTATGATTTGCAATTAAGTCAAGTATTTTATCTCTTAGTACCCCTTCGAAAAGCAAAGTTTTGTCACAGGATGAGAACCCCACCTTAAACTGTCATCATGCAGCAGATAAATTGTTGTTTCTAGAAGGTAAATTAGAATGTTGATAGGAATACGTTTCTTAAAGATAGTCTACTAAGTGAAGCCATGGAACATCAAAAATGTATGTATTTATATATTTATATATATATATATATATATATATAAAAATATCGAAGGAGCGAGGTGCACACCAGGAACCTTTGAAGGGTAAAAAATCTTTTCTTTATTTATTACATCTTATAAAAACAGGTCAACGTTTCGGTCTTTGCCTAAGACCTTTCTCAAGACCTATGGTCTTGAGAAAGGTCTTAGGCAAAGACCGAAACGTTGACCTTGTTTTTATAAGATGTAATAAATAAAGAAAAGATTTTTTACCCTTCAAAGGTTCCTGGTGTGCACCTCGCTCCTTCGATATTTTTGTATACGGCTAATGAGAGTAGCACCTGGGTCATTCTCTACCGTGAGGTGTGCTGAACCCATTTGGACTGAGTTTATATATATATATATATATATATATATATATATATATATATATATATATATATATATATATATATATAATCCATGGGGAAGTCGGCACTCACGAAACATGGTACAAACGTGCCTGGGTGCAGTGTCCAAAGTATTCAGAACTACAATTCAACAGAGAAGGTCCGCACTCTCAGGTCTTAAAAGTAAAAAAATGGTTTATTTTAAAAAGACTAACGTTTCGGCCTCTCCGAGGCCTTTCTCAAAGTACAGACATGTATACAATGAAGGCTTTATATACCCTAGATGGCGGGAAAGGCTAATTGGCTGACAGCATCATCATCATCATCATCATCACTATGCGTCAAGTACTATAGTTGTTAGGATACACATGTATAACACATTAAAATTCATAACACTTTTAAGTTAAAACCCCAATTCCAATGAATAAGGAAATAAAAACATACTATGTAACAGTATTATTTGTAACTTTTTGTTTTACAGCGCTCAGTCACCTGGCTATGTTGTTAAGGTTACATAGTAAAATATTCGAGTAGATGAAAGGTCTGTATATCACAAAACCCAAATACAATGTATAAGGATACAAAGAAAAATATATACAGCATGAAAGATAAAGCCTAGAACATGTCGATGGTCGCGATCCATTAAACAATTCAAATGTCTGTGCTAACTCTTAACTACTGGTGCAGAGGCCCACCCTTTATCAGTATACTGCAAATTAACCCATTAGTAATATGTCATTATTGTACTGTGTAGATACTTATAAGAACACCCATAGTCTCGGTGATAGTGAGTAATATAACCATAAAGTGTCTCAAATACTTATTAAGTAAATAAATAAATAATAATAAATAACCCCTTGTGTCGGGAGTAATACTCCCGACACAAGGGGTTATTTATTTACTTAATAAGTATTTGAGACACTTTATGGTTATATTACTCACTATCACCGAGACTATGGGTGTTCTTATAAGTATAAGGCTAGAGTGCTAGCCGAAACGTCAGTTTTTTGTTTAATAAACACCTTTTGTTTTTCAATTAAGACCTGTGTGTGCTCGCCTGTTTCCAGATATACATTACTATTTTGCTGTTAGCACCCAGGCAACAAGACTTTTTAAACGAGCTGTGCTGGCTTTTTTTGCCCTTTTTATATATATATATATATATATATATATATATATATATATATATATATATATATATATATATATATATATATATATATATATATATATATATATATATATATATATATAGAAAAAACAAAGAAAGTCTTTCGCACACCTTCCAATATTAACAATAACCAGGTGCTGCTGTCTTGTCAATTATGTAAAATTCTGGTTGTAGTTAACAGCGCACACTGGGATTCTTTAAAAGATTAATTTATTTATCAAATATTAAAATTCACACGTATCGACGTTTCGGTCCGGATCTTGGACCGTTTTCAAGATGCAACATGTGATTACAAACAGCATTTTATACCCTCACCTAATGCAAGACAGGAAATGAGATCACCGACATACATCACACATAGCAGACAATAAGGGCTGTCACAGTGTAAATTGTTATTGACTCGTAATTGCCTTACACCAAGGCTATAACTTTGTATCCACACTAGCTGTATAATATTTATACTTAGTTGCACATTGGTATCAAATTGTATCATAGTTAAACAATCATTGCTACATAGTTCGACAGACTTGTTGTCCTTTAAAAACAAAAATGCAGAAGAAATTGTTTACATTTAAGTAAACCTCATCTTTCACTGAGGAAACATGAGAGGGACAACTGTTCATTGAGACCGTTTGGCATCATGGTATTAAGTTTTTTTATCCAAAAGCATTCTCTCTGGAGAAGCATTTTAGACCTATCACCACCTCTCCGAGGTGGTGGTATGTGATCTATGGCAATATATTTAAAAGTGGGTAAACGGTGCCCTTTTTCCAGAAAATGTTTTGCCACTGGTTTCGTTGTGCAGTTGTCCCTGAAAGCAGTACTGATCGCTGAACGATGGGCATCCATCCGGAGCCGTAAGGTGAGATCTGTCTTCCCCACATAAGAAAGGCCACAAGGACAGGTGATTAAATAAATAACATGTGTGGTGGTACATGTGATGTGGGATCGTATAGCAAATCTTTTCCCCGTATGTGGATGTAAAAAGCTTTGGTTAGGGCTCATGTATCTGCAAGATGTACATGTGGGACATCTAAAGCAACCCATTTTACGGTCGGCTAACCATCCTGTCCGTGCTGGTTGGTAGCTCTGAGTAGGATCTGTTTTAACTAATAAATTGTGTAAACTGACTCCCCTCTTGTATGCCATCAAGGGTGGGCTGTTAAGGGTTAATTTTAATCCACTATCTGCCTGTAGGATGTTCCAATTATTTTGTATGGCTTTTTTGATCAAACCAGAGGCCCCTGAATACTGTGAAGAAAACACCAACCTGTCCTGAGAACTTTTGGACTTATAGCCCTCCATTACTTTATTTTTGGCCTTGTTAAGGGCACGTTTTAGCAATCTATTCGGATAGCCCCTAGCTCGAAATCTTTCTTCCATCTCTTTGAGCTGAATCGTTCTCATTTCTTCAGTGGAGTTATTACGCAAGACCCTGCAAAATTGTGAAATAGGGAGAGAGGATTTCATAGACTCTGGGTGTTGGCTATTGAAATGTAACAAGGTATTTCGATCTGTTTTTTTTTCTATATAAAGAATCTGACGCTGACATTTCACAAAGATGTACATCTTGCAGATACATGAGCCCTAACCAAAGCTTTTTACATCCACATACGGGGAAAAGATTTGCTATACGATCCCACATCACATGTACCACCACACATGTTATTTATTTAATCACCTGTCCTTGTGGCCTTTCTTATGTGGGGAAGACAGATCTCACCTTATGGCTCCGGATGGATGCCCATCGTTCAGCGATCAGTACTGCTTTCAGGGACAACTGCACAACGAAACCAGTGGCGAAACATTTTCTGGAAAAAGGGCACCGTTTACCCACTTTTAAATATATTGCCATAGATCACATACCACCACCTCGGAGAGGTGGTGATAGGTCTAAAATGCTTCTCCAGAGAGAATGCTTTTGGATAAAAAAACTTAATACCATGATGCCTTAATGATTTTTATCATATTGCTCTGTTGTCAGAACAAGCAATGTTGGACTTCTTAAAAAACAAAAACTGTGTAGTTTTGTACATTAGCTGAGTGGAGTTTAGTTTAACAGATGTTTCAGAATTGGCCTGTAATTTGGCTGAATATTACCAGTAATTCATTACATTTCATACCTCAGAGACCCATGCATGCTGTACTGTATTACTCTTCCTGATAGCAGGTCTAATTTAGCCCTAGGATAACTGCAGCAACAGCACTATGAAGCTGGCAGCATTTCCCTAATCTCTTAATTATCTTGATGTCAAAACCATAATCTGCACATCCACATTTATTCGTTTTTCTACTAAAATAATATGGCATGTAGAATTCTACCTGACAATTTAAAGTAACAACTGACATTTGAAGGATATTGCATGAATATGGTTAAGATCATTTTCTTCAAATCTAAAGCAATAGTTTGATCAGCATGCTTTAGCCTACCACAGTGTATTGGCCCAATTAAAAATGTACTATGGAGTTAAAACTGAAGAACTACATTTCATATTTAGTTATTTATAATCACTGCGATCTTCATACTGTTCTAGAAGGTACTGTTTTATTACATTAATTCAATATATACCTGCAAAGTGAAGTCTTCTGAAGTCAGAAGGTATTTACTTGTCTCATGCCATACACACAGCACTGCCTAGATACCAAAATAAGAGTTTTAATTCTCCTATAAGGCATCATGTGCAGAGACATGCAAATCACTCCTTTATGTCCCTTTGGCCAACTATGCATCCAGAACCGCTGGTTTATAGCACAGATACAGCCTAAATATACCTGAAATATACTGGAACAATTGCCACATACTGTATGCCTTTAGAGGGGTGCTGAAAGTTGTAGTTAACAAAAGAGGGTTGCAGGTTAAAAGTGGGCTAAAATGATGTGGAAAAATGTAAATCAATCTATCATTGTATGTTTCACTGTAATACTTTTAAGAATTTAAGGGTTCTTTGATTTGCCATGCTGCATATTGCCACAAAAACATTGGCCCAGCATAGATCAAAGAGCTGACCATCAGCATAGTTTATGGTGCTGACACTTTGGTCCTGTAGATTCTACAATTTCTTGCACTTAGAGGGTTAAATAGATACTTTAATTATAATGTCTAAGATGAGGAAAACTGAATGCTGGAGAATTAAATGAAAGAGTGACAGAATATGCAATTAAGTGTGATAGGCAAGAGCAGTTATGTATGTAAAGAGCCTGTACTTTATTAAAATCTGCATATACATTTATAATTTAAAAAAATAAATATATATATATATATATATATTTCTAAGAGTATAACTGGTTCATATCCTTGCCTTCATCTCACTGGCCACAAGCTTTTTATCACCTCCCACAGGATTACAAAAATCATAGGTTAATCCCATGGAAAGAAATCACTTGGTGTGATGGCCTGATAGTCAGGAAGGTGTGGTATTATGATAATAATGGGGTAACCAACCATCCATGGCTCAAAAATGGCTTCTACATACAAACTCAGGACCCCAGTGTGCAAAACAGAGGCTGATAACTGAGCAACATGATTCTTGCAGTATATCTGCCCTTGTGTGAAGTCTAATCTAAAGTACACCAATGCCACAGTATCAGCTATTAATAAAGTTCCATAACATGAAGATGAAACAGATTTTCCCATAAATGGATAGACAGATCTTATGCATAATTAATTATTTCATCCTATTAATTAAATATTGTATACATCATTTTTCAACTACTGTATATCTGTCCCCTCCAGATCTTTATACAAGTTTGTTTCCAAGAAATCAACCAAAGAAATCAGTGGGCAATTTATAGATAGTAGAACAGTTATGCAGAAATGAGATTTACTCAAAAAGGGAGTGCTGGTCAGAAGATTCTTTGATACATAAACAATTACCGTGCACCCCGCCATTGATAACTGCTTTGGAGTGCGGATACCCATTGGAAAACATATATATATATACATATATACATCAGTCAAACACAGTTTTGCATAATCATTGTAGTGAAGAACACACCAAATGGTCAACTTCTTACTCATACATGACAGTGGCAGCTGCTACTTCTTTCTAGAGCCTAGGAATATTTATTCCGAATGATCTTGTTAGAATGTGTCTTAAGTGGCAATAAAAAAATGTGCATGGTAGTGATTTTTGCATAGAGTGGGAGCCCTAATTGTACTTTATGTGGCAATATTTCAAAACGTTGAAGCCATAATTAAAGAAAGTAGTGGTGAAAATAAAGTTATAAAGTACTACTACTGCAGAGAACAGCCTGCAGTGCTTTAAACCTGCAATGACATATAATTGTAAAGATAATGCTACTAATTATCATATAAAGCTTATTTTTATTTTAAAACTTTAGAGTACAGATATTAACTCCATTTCCGTGTGGTAAGACTATACACCTTAATAATTCAGTGCGAATTGTCATACATTGCATGGATCATGGCTAACACCCACATACTGTGCCAGGTGCGTAGAAATGAAGTTTGAGAAAAAGATTTTTTTCCCTTTAAACTGATGTCACAAGTTAAATGATATATGGTGGTATAAAAGCCTTCTAATAAAAAGACATCATTAAAACAAAATGCATGTACACATGAAATGGATAGGGAGTAGTGTACACTTATTTATATTGTAGTAAAAAAAAACCTGTCTAGAAAAGCGACTTGGAATGTTCCTTTAAATAGAAACTAATTCCAAGAAAATCTAAAGGTCCAAAAGATAAACTGCAGGAGGTCAAAAAAAGCAAACCTATGACAATTTTAGGTGACAAGCTTGATATGGTATGTAAAGGCCACAGCTGCATCAAATCTCACTGCAGGAAACAGACAGGGCAGAAATGGAACTAATACAGGAACATATTCTTTATATTAGATCCAATAATTTAACTTATTTAAATAACTACTTTTCTGTGTGCTCTGATAGGGATCTTCAGTTTTTAATAATCCCTCCTTCTCACACAAAGTAGCTTTTTTACTGGTTGATATCATGTGTTGTACTTTGTTATTAATGTTTTATTTATTTTGCCCTTCCTCTTTGTTTCTACTTGTTGGTGCGCCTTTAAATAACTTCGTATGTGTGCATTGTGTGGCCTATGTTTAAGTGCCAGGAGGGCAAAAAACTTGTAAGGCTTTCTTTTTTGACATGTGTAAATAGACTTTTATACTTGACCTGTTTGTTGGAGTTTGTTAGTGTTTTTTTCTTCTTTGTGAGGGGCAGTAAAGACCCTACAACGACACAGCTAATATTATGGGACAAGTATCGCTGTTTATTGAAGCGCTGTTTTGTTTCAGGCTCAGTGTTGTCCATAAGTCGGCACGCATGGTCTTCGTGTTTTCCAAGCAACTGGTACACATTTCTGAGGAAATACAGCCAGCATAGTTGCATTCATATTGAAACACTTCTAGTGATGCTTTTAGTTTCAGGTGAATGTCTCTGGTCTGGCGTCTGTCTTCAAACCGGATCACCAGCTTGATGAAGAAGCAAAATGAAGACTGAAGAAGGCAGAATAATGATCATAACAATGTTTGAACAGTCATATAGCAATGACAGAAATGAAACAAAAAAAAAACACAACCATAACAACATGCAACAACTACAAGTAAGCAATCAAAGACAAAAATTAAAGCAATAATTGGAGTATTCATGATTAAGGTACAAACCATACTCCTTAGTAAGCAGATGAGAACACTATAAACTACCATACCAAGTAGGAACAGAGATATAGGACTGGGGAACAATCAATAAACAATTTCAGGATTGTAGTGTAAAACACATAGGACATAAGAATTCTTCAGATGAAGGCATGTGACTTTCCCTGCAGAGAAAGGAGGTGAATGAATATTTAGATGTGGCATGAAATTCTGCATTGCTGAGCTTTTCAAGGTTACAGTAAAAATTGAATAGATTTATCATAAGTTTGGCTAAGTTAAACGGTGTGTTAAAGTGTATGGAAATTGAATATAATGAATCACACTTGCCACTGACTCATAACGATTAGCTAAACACTCATCTTTCTGGAAAGTAAAAACCTTAAGCATCTTGTCACATGCAGCTAAGAGTTTAAGAAGGTAAAAATAAATCATTGCACACCAGCACGTGAGGTAGAATGGGACCATTTACGGCAGTGAAATACAGAAATTAAAAACCCTGCATGACCTGTGGTTGCAAACCATTCATAGATGAAACAAAAGGGAAGGGGTTAATGCGAAGAAACTGCTTTGATAGATACAATCAGATTCACTGTAGCTGTAGCATTCTTCTTTCCTACTGTACCGCAGGACCCAGAAACTTCTAATTACACCACTGAAGGTGATTATTGTCCGATTTAATATTTACTAATATTTAATACACTACTAATCATTTCAAGAATAGAATAATTTATGATTTATAATTCAATTATCTAGGCAAGATACGCATGGATAAACTGAACACTTCAGTACCAAGGCCTTTTGCATCACCAGTGACATGCTACAAGCGATGGGCAAATAAATTCGACAGGCGCAAATTCGCATTGAATTGTTTCGCGTTTCGCAGACAGCGAAGAAATTTGCGAAACTGCAGTGAAAATTCATCGGTGATAAATCCGCTGCGTAAAAAAAATTTGAGCGCACTTCAAAATTATTTTGACGCCCATTGACTTCAATGTGTTTCACAAATTTTTCACCATTTCTCGAAAATTCTTCGGCAAAGCAAAACGGGACAAATTCGCCCATCACTACTTGCAACCTTACAGCTCTTAAAAGAGAACTAAAGCTTAACCAAAAAAGTAGGATAGAAATGTTGTTTATTATGTTTTGTGCTTCTGTACCAGCCCAAGGCAACCACAGCCCTTTAGCAGTAAAAATCTGTGTCTCCAAAGATGCCACAGTAGCTCCCCATCTTCTTTTCTGCTGATTCACTGCACATGCTCTGTGCGGCTGTCACTTACTGAGCTTAGGGACCCACTTACAATATAAAGTACACATAGAATAGAAATGTCACAATATAAGGTTGATTAGTAATTAATACAGATAATTACTACATGGCAGCACAGAAACCAGTGCAATTAGCATCAGAATTCAATAATCAGCCCAGTAGCATCAGCTTATACTACTATAGTGGCAACCCCTAAACTTAGCTTCTCAACAGCTTCTCAGAGCCCACTGAGCACGTGAGTGTCACAGACACTTTCCAAGATGGTGACCCCCTGCGACAAGTTTGAAGTCCTGGATCATTGCTGCTATTGATAAGCTGAAACTTTAGGGTGGTGCAATAAGTTCAGTATATAAAATATGGCATTTTTAGCCATTCATTTTTAGGCTTTAGTTCTCCTTTTAGTGCTTAAGTGTACAATGTAATATTAACTGATAATTTAACTGGATGGACAAACAAAATAACAATTAGAAGCTCTACAAATGGGCAGTTACAACAAAACTTTCTTAGTGGAGACTAATGTGTGAATATCACTATATTGTTTCTTGTTAAATCAGATCATTATACAGTATGTATGATAGAAAGAGGAATGCCATAGCAACACAGCCTAGAATATATATAACAATATTACTTTTAGACTATATTTCATTCAGACATATTTAATAGTTGCATAGTGCACAATAACCTAGTTATAGAATTGTTCCCATGCTACACATACAGTATTATACAGTTGCCTTCTGAGCATGGGTAGTAAGCTCCTACAGCACTGGAGACCACTGTGCATATGTAGTACCAACAGCACCAACGCATAAACACACCAGTAGGTAAGAGAGAAACTACTTTGTTGTCTTGCATCTACATTGCTGTAAAATTGTCATACTGGATCTCTTGCTCACATTCCAGGATAGTTGGCATAAAATATGAAACAGCTTGGAGATGATATATTCTCTGGTCATTTACAGAAAAATATGCCTATTCACACACTCACATGTTTTGTTACATACCCAAGAATGTTTAGATTTTTTTTTTAATTGTTTATTAATCCCAAACTAAGCATTTTTATGTTTTCTTTGAACTATTTCTCATCTGAAAGATAACATGTTCAAAATCATAGGGATAGTAAGAACATGCACGTTTATTGAATTATATTAGCAGGATATTGAACTGGGAAGAAATAAAAAGCTCTTTGCTTGCTAGGGTTTATTTATATTTAATAGAAAATTCGCCTCCTTTTGGCAAGGCTACAAGAGGAGGGTTGTGGGTGCACTCCTAAGGCCATATAAGAAAATATTTAAATACAATAATTTCCTGTCTAAAAAAAGAAAAACAGGGTTTTTTGTTACAAAGTTATCATCATAAAATTGGTAAGCCGCCATACCACGTCAAGGTAAACCCCATACAGCGGTCCCTAACCTGTTTACCTGTGATCATAATATAAAACCTTGGTTTCAGTCTGTGGACTAGATCCTCCCCCGCCACCTGCATATGCGGCTTTTGAAGGGGAGACTGCCCATACCAACGCCCATTTAAAAAAAAAAAAAAAAAGGTGATTGTGAAGAGACTATAATGAAGGCAAAGTAAAGTTGTATATATAAGTGCACACTTGTGTGTGTATGTGTGTGAGTATAAGTATAAGTACAGGTGTGAGTATAGATGTAGAAGGAGATGAAAAAGGAAAAGCTAAATGAGAAGTGTAATAGGAGTAATGTGTGTGGGTCTGTGCAAGTGTTACCTAGTGATAAGTGCAGCAAATATAATGGGTGTCTCACAGGCGTTGGTAATAAAAAGGCCAAAGCCTCCCCAGCCGCTAGCATTTGTGGCTTTTAAGGGAGAGAAATTGCCCAAACCAAGGTTTAATAAAAAACAACAAGGACATAGGGCCACCGTTACTTAAAGGGGTGGGTATGACGGTGCACTAACCACATGAAGCTCAGCCACAGCTTCCGGCTACATTTCAGGTACAAGAGGAGGGTTGTGGGTGCACTCCTTCTACATCTATACTCACACCTGTACTTATACTTATACTCACACACATACACACACAAGTGTGCACTTATATATACAACTTTACTTTTCCTTCATTATAGTCTCTTCACAATCACCTCTTCACAGGTTTTATATTATGATAACAGGTAAACAGGTTAGGGACCGCTGTATGGGGTTTACCTTGACGTGGTATGGCGGCTTACCAATTTTATGATCATAACTTTGTAGCAAAAAACCCTGTTTTTCTTTTTTTAGACAGGAAATTATTGTATTTAAATATTTTCTTATATGGCCTTAGGAGTGCACCCACAACCCTCCTCTTGTACCAGAGCTCTAATTAGTACCTACTCTAACACAACAAGAGCTTATTGGGTATTCCATGAAACTGGCAAACTTTGAATGCTTTCCTAAAGATGTAGAAGGTTTGCAGCTAAAGGAGGGCCGGGGGATTATAAATAAAACTTTTTTATAGAATTGCATTAAAGGATATCATATAACCCATTTCAAGCATAATTAAAAAACATTTTGGTGTGAAAGTACAGTTGCAAATAACAACCACTAATTTGTGCGCTTTCTTTTTCCAACCAGTAGTAGACTATTTAAAGTAATGACTAGTCGCTATTGGTAACTGGCCCTGTGCAATTTGAGCACAAACATTCATAAACCTTAAACTCTGTGTTTAACCTTTATTTATTTATTCTACAAACTCGATTAGGCATTAATAATAGACTGGGGCAGCAACAAGCATGACTTATGGATAGCTGCCATGTGTGAGTCAGTTGTTAAACAAACGCCAGATGGGGCACAGGATCAAAACCAGCCCGATAACCAATGGCATAAATCTGCTCTATTATTTATGTGTCTATTTTTACTCAGGTAGGGTTTTAATAAGAGAATTAACAATGGCAACACAGCAACAGAGAGCAGAAATATGATGTATGGACACAGCAAACACTCCAAACATAGATTACTGATTCAATGCACAAACAAGTACCATTTTACAGGCAGTAACAAACATGAGAATGGAGCAGTGTCATTCCTTCCATTGTGCATTCAACTGACCTTTTCTGTGAGAATGAGCTTTTCTAGGTTACCCATTTCAGTCACCACTTTAATCAAGTTCTGTACAGTAGGGGGCAGGGATTTTTCCTGTTTAATGTTATTATCACCTTGGCCTGAAGCAGAGACTTAAGCTACCAACTATCTATATAGGTCAGGCTTGTTGTGTGGTGAATGTACACTTAATAGGCACATAGCTGGGTTCAGAGGTGCCTTTGTTGTTTACGATTGATGGGCTACTGTACCAGTAAGGTTGCAGCACTGAACAGGACCAGGAGGGAGTGAAGTATTGCACCAGGCTTACAAAATGCTTATATATCTTATTTAATTCACTCTGAGTATAATATGCTCAAGGCAGGCTATATAGTTACATTATCTAAAAATTATAATTCAAGGATACAAATTAAGTCGCTTTATTTCTTTACTGTGTGTCAGTGATAGACCTTAAATCCCTCTTCCAAACTTCCCTAGATTTTTAAGGTGAAATGATTTGCCTAAAATGTTGGCCTTGTGATTCCACAGTTAATAGGTAGTAGGTATTTTTTTAATTGCTTTCAGTTTTCAATGGGCTTCATCAAGTCTAAAAGAGTCCACATACTGTAAATTAACGTAAAAACTTCAATTGTTCTGGTTTATGTCCCTAGTGCAGACTATTATTTATGTATTTGGATATAAAGTAATTTCTATTATGCAGTGGTTATTGATGAGAAAACATTATTTTTCAATCAAGTTAACCTTTGAATCCCTCAATCTTATCTCCTCACTGTAACCATATGACCATGAGATACTCCCATGTTTAAGAATGGGGACATTACTTTATGACATGCAGTTAGCATGCAATACGTGAATGCAATGGAGTAACTAGATTTAACTAGGCCTCACAGCAAATTAATATTAGGGCCCCCAACATAACAAGAGGTTGTTCTTTTTTTTTTTTTACCAATATATATTGCTAATTATTTAGTGCCTCCTTGGCCTACATGCAGCCACAGGGTCTGCTTCTTCTGTAGTGTGAATATATTTCCAATTTACAATAATTTAATGAAAAAGTATAGAAGGACAGTAGTTAGGTTGAACATAGTTGTGTCTGTAGAGTCTGGCTCACTGACTGACTCACTGAGATTTTTCTTTGTGCAGTATAGAGACTAAGTAAACCACCATGTGTTTTTGCACCCTGGGATCTGTGTGTATTGCTTATAACTTATTTTCTATTTGCTATGGTAGAATTAAGTGGGCCTGGAAGAGATGTATATGCATCTGTATGCAGTGTAAGCAGAACCTGGTCTTGCCAATTACTTTCATGTCATTCAAGAAGCAGTTTTTCTTTCTCTTCTTCAAGGCCAAGAGTTCTGAAAACTCTTGCCCTTGAGTTTTAATACAGCATATTTACCTAAATACACTAATAGGAATTCCCAGGCCAGGGTTATAAAAAAAGTCTCCTTAGAGATAAAAATATAATTTTTGTATGTATCTTACTTTGTTTACCTAATATTTTATTCTATGCTCCATCTAAATCTCTAATAACACTATATCATGCATTATACATATAATGTTCCTATTATGCCAAGCTGATCTGACTGGTATAGACAATGATTACACTTAAATAGTGTAAGAAATGTGTGTCAAAAGGGCACAATCTTGTGTATATTTCAGCGTTCGACTGGTGAAATGAAAACTCCAGGGAAAGTATGTATTAGTAAAGCTGTGTAATTGTGTACCGGCTTAGGAAAAGCTGGGTAGTGGGTCCCTGGAGGGAATGGAAGAGAGCAGGGTGGGCTTCTATTCCTTGCTCCATTAGGTGTTTTGCAGCTGCCGAAATGAGTAATTAGGCTGCAGATGAGCTGTATTTAAAAGGAGGTGTGGAGCAACACTTCAGAGCTTCCCTAGAGACCTCCTTGAGTGAAGGAGGGTGAGGGACCATGAAAATCTCCTTGAGTGGAGGAAGGAGTTTGTGTGTCACCCCCTCTCCCTAGGCCCGGTGCCTTGGGGTTATCCTAGATTCTGCCCTGTCATTCACTCCTCATATCCAGTCACTTATTAAATCATGTCACTTCCACCTGAGGAACATATCCAAAATACGATCATTTATCACCCAAGATGCTGCCAAAATTCTTATTCACTCTCTCGTCATATCACGTCTAGACTACTGTAACTCTCTTTTAATTGGCCTTCCCCTACAGAGACTGTCACCTTTCCAGTCCATAATGAACACAGCTGCAAGGTTCATACACCTCAGCAACCGCTCCTCCTCTGCCTTGCCATTCTGTCAATCCCTGCACTGGCTTCCGCTACCTTTCAGAATCAAATTCAAATTAATGACCCTGACATTCAAAGTACTTCATAACTCTGCCCCACCCTACATCTCTGAACTCATCTCTATATACTCACCCAACCACTTCGCTCCTCTACTGACCTGCTACTCAACTCTTCTCTCATTACCTCCTCACATGCTCGCATTCAAGACTTTGCAAGGGCTGCACCCCTCCTCTGGAACTCTCTCCCACAGTCTGTCCAACTTTCTCCCAACTTTTCTGCTTTCAAGAAATCTCTTAAAATGCACTTCTTTCGAGAATCCTACCCTCACTCTGCTTAACTACCAAATGCAACACCACATACAGTACCACATTTCTCACCCACTTAATTTGATCTTGCCAACTCCCACACCTTGTGTATTACTCCCTTCCTCACCTTTTGTACCGGAATTGATTGTGATGTATGTAACTCCATATATTCTATGTATAGAATTCATGTGATTTAGTTGTATAATCACATTTACTTTAAAGTGCAACAATATGTTGGTGCTATATAATTATATGTTAATAATAATAATAATAATAATAATTGCGAGTTAAAGAGTTGGAGAGAACTCCAAAAGGACTGGAGGGAGGAAGAGAGAAACCCTTCCCAAGAGACTAGTGTCTAGAGTGAATCCCAGAGGGTATTCTGGGAGTTGTGTACATCCATGCCAGTGAGGGCTGGAAACGTGAGTTAATATGTACAATAGTGAGGGTGTTATAGCGGGACTGTTATTCCCTATGTGAAGCAAGTGTGCTGATGAAAGTGTTTGTGTTTAAAATAAAATCCAGCCAGATGGTGTCAGTCTTCGTTTTCTGTGCTGAAAACCGTGGGATTGCTGTGGTTTTCGCTACCTACTCGCTATCTTCGCTACCTTCGCTACCTACCTGGTTTTCTAAGCGACTTTCCAAAATACATTTATTAAAAATGTTCAGTGCTTTTAAAGTTAGTTATAAAAACAATTGCTATTGAAAACAGATTAGCTTAACTCTGGTTATTACTTTTTAAACAATGTAGCTAAAGTTTTAGTTCCCCAGCAAAGACTGATCTGACCTAAAAATCATAGAAAATGTTTAATGAATGTATATTGCAAACTGTCACTTTTGAGTATCCCAAAACCCAGAACAAATGCCAAAATTCTGGTCACGGCTAACGCTTCTGCCTATAAAAGCCACCTTTAGCTTTGGGAAGAGCTCTCTGATACTCGGATGCCGGCAAGTCTTAAAGTGAGAGAACCAAGGTGAGACAAGGGAATTGTAATGTGTAACAGGAAGGACAGGGAGTAAGCGCCACACGGTGCCGCAAAACAAAAATGACTTAATGCTGCCACGATCACTTCATTATCAGGTTCAGATTTTTCTTTAGATTGGAGACAAAACTTCTGGAAAGGGCACCTGCTTTAGCATTTCTTTCCCCAGGCCTGTATGTTATGATACAATTTTGACAGGTAAAGAAAAATTCCCAACTGGCCTGTCTACGATTTAAGCACTTGGCAGACTCAATATACAAAATATGTTTATGGTTGGTGAAGACTCTAAAACCACATGTTTAGCACCCTCCAAAAGATTTCTCCACTCTTCAAATGCCCATTTAAATGCCAGCAATTCCCTGTTACCAATGTCATAATTAATCTCTGTAAGGAGATAACTTCCTTGAAAAGAAAGCACATGGATGAATTTTACTGGTAACAGGATACTGCGGTGACAAAACTGCTCCTGTACCAATCTCAGAGGCATCCACTTCTACCAGGAAAGAAAGGACAGAATCTGGATTCTGGAGCAGAGGAGCAGAAATTAAAGTTTTTTCCAACTGTTCAAAGGCCTTTACACCCTCTACAGGCCATACTAGAATCTGCCCCTTTCTTGGGAAGGGCAGTGATCGGAGTCACCAGGGTTGAAAAGTTTGTATAAATAGTCTGTAATAATTGGGGAACCCTAAGAATCTTTCAATGGTTCACAAAGAAAGGGGTTGTGCCCAATTTAAAATGGCCTGAACCTTGGCTGACTCCATCTCTAAGCCCTTTTGTGAAATTATATATAAAATATATATAATTAATATAATTAATATGTTAAAGACCATCTTCCATTAGCATTAGATTATATGATCCTGGCACTCTTAACTCTAAGGAATTCAGAAGGGTTCCAAAAACAAGGGAAGAGGATAATGTGTCTCTGTACAAAATTAATATCTAAGAAGTTCATTGCTGCCCAAAATTTACACAAGCCTTATCCAAAGAGGGCCAAAAGGAATACTTTGTAAGAAAATTGTTGGGGAGTAGAAACAGCATGACCTAAACAGAATTTCCCAGACCTGTTTAGGTTTTGCCATTAACTGGCCTCTTGGGACAAGTGTCATGGAAATGCACTTTATCCCCACAATACAGGCACAACCCATCAGCCCACCAACAACCCTACAAACGAGAACGGGTAGAACTCCCCCTCCCTCCTCCCCTCCCTGCTGTAATCTGAGCCCAGAGAGCGGGGAGAGACTCAAGATGGAAGTAATGTTACACCAATCTAATATGGCAGCTGCTATCCTAAACAACCAGATAGAGCTTCTAGAGCTGTTTACTCTGGTATGTTAACTATTGTATCTTCTGCGAATCCCCAGTGCTTCCGAACCAATGCGGTTGTGATTGGGCTCCATGCCGCCCCCCATAAATTTCTGCCACCCTAGGTCGGGGTCTTTGTGGCCTATCCACAAATCCGGGCCTGGATACGTATGCCTATTTCAGCTACTTAAAAAGTAAAAAGACCATAATAAGGGGAAATTCTATGATCAGAGACATGTTCTTTGTACATAATATCATGGAGCAAGAGAGTGGAGTATTTATTTAGAATGTATTTATGCAGAATTTATTAATTTATGCAGAATAGAATTCTTTGTTTTTACACACACACACGCACGCACGCACACACACACACACACACAACACACACACACAGGTATGGGACCTTTTATCCAGAATGCTTGGTACATGGGGTTTTCAGGACAAGGGTTCTTTCCATAATTTGGATCAGCACACCGTAAGTTTACTAAAAATTAAACCTTATAAACCTTATAGACTTGTTAGCCCCCAATTAGTATTAATTCTATCTTAGTTGGGATAAAATACAAGGCACTGTTTTATTATTACAGAGAAAAGGGAAATCATTTTTAATTTTAATTTTTAATTAAAATGGAGTTTTATTGTTAATGGATTTCTGGATAACAGATCCCATACCTGGATGTGGCAGAATGTCATTATTGTTCACTGGATTTGGTGTAGATGAATTTACATTTTGTAACTGAGCACTACTACAGACTTGCTGGCTGATAAGTTATGGGTGAAACAATTGAGAACTTGTTAAATTGTATTTATTTCTTTACTATATTTTAGGTGAAATCTTGTGTTTATATGTGGGAAACAGTCACAAAAGATATTGCAAAATGATACACAAATAGCCTGAGCTAGAGGTTCCCATCCTGGAAACAGCCTGGGATATTCTGCCTAATAATAAACAATCTTTAGACTTTTTATGTTGGACATCAATGCCCTCATCCAGTTCTGTCATTTTCAATGACGGCTGCTGTAACAGCTGCTGGAACTGGATATTCACAGAAGCCTAGGGCAGAAAAAAATATCAATAAAATATTTAGACTTAGTGGATTGTTGGGGAAAACTTTATACTTTAATTGTTTCCCATATAATGTGACGGCTTAAAATAGAAAATCAGATTGCCCAATGAATCCTAGACCACTGAGTTATATACAGCACATTTATCAATAAACACAAAAATAAAAGTGCAGCTTTTGAATGGCTCGGTAATCAGCCCATTTCTACACAGCATAACATTTCACTTTTTACACCTAGTACATATTGTTTTAGTTTTCCTGCTATAAAAATTGACATGAAAATTCCAACACTTATTTTATGTTTTTCTGTATTAATTTTACTATTTTGGCACATTGCCATTTTCCATCAATTTTGTCCATGCGTATTTCAGAAAGCTTCAAAAATCTTTGGATGAAGTCAGGGACAGGGGAAGTTGTTTCAATGTAAAAACTGCAATATTAGTGAGCTAGTAAAATATCATTAAAACCCCCAATATTTCAAAAATTTGACTACATCGATGAGAAAGATACTAAATTTCTATTTCACTGTTATTTTGGTCAGTGGATAGCATAATTCTTTTTAAATATGGCAAAGAGGATACAATCCAGCAATTTATTTGTTTATGTATTGTGTTATATTGCTACACATATTATATACCCTACTTTTCACTCTCTGTCTCTCAGTTTGTGTTTGTATATGTTGATATTATTCTTGATGGCCATTTTACTTCTTTTTACTTCTAGATGAAACCTGATGATGATCTCAAATGACTGAACTACATCACAAAATGTATTTATATATACCAGTTATTGCCAGCTAATCCTGGGGCTGTACTTTAAACCCTATGGAGGAAAATCCTTTAGCTATTCAGATGCCCATATAAACCAACTAACTGCCATGTTTGTGCACTGATATTACTATAAATAGTACTTGGAACAATCAAGCTATTGATGATAAATTCATTGTGACATGAACATAGAACAGATCTATGGAAACAGTCATTTGTTGTGACATTGAAAACTCTCCTATCCAACAATGTGTTTAAGCTTCCTAAATTGTCTCCATTGTTTTATCATTAGCGTGTCGGAATTTCGCAGGAAAAAAAAGAAGCATTTTTATTTTAAATGTAAAATAAGAGAATCACAATATAGTCAGTATGTAAAAATATATACTTAAAATCAATCCAATGGCATATACTATTCTCATATGCTTATTCCCAATTAGGCTGTAAATGTGTTTGTACATTCCTTTTATAATGGAAAAACTTGAGTTTCCATTAACATTTTCAATTTCAAAGGTCAAACAATTAAATAGCATTTTGAAGGGCTGATAAGCCAGGTTTATTGATGTCGTATACTGTAAGTGCCAGCGTGTTTTGCATAGACGAGTTTAGTGTGCATGAAAATGTACAAACTGGGACCAAATAAACTAGGGACATAGTTGATCATTAACATTTAAAAACTGGAAAAAAATATCAAAACATTACATGAAAAAATACTATTTCATTTAAATAAAATGATAAAGACAAGAAAAAAATCTTGGTTCATACATTTTATTAAGGAAAAAGGGGCATTTGTAATAAAGTTATTTAATATGTAAGGTTGATATATAAAATAACCTTCTTTTCAAAAGAAAGCCATCAAATATACTTGTAGCATAAGCCATTTAATAAGTATGCTATCCTTCTTCTTTAGTGATAAGGTACACAGAACATGGTCAGGTAGCGGAGTTGGGTTTGTGATGTCTGCATGGATAGTAGGGGAGTCTTCTATTCTCACAGTCCCTTGTTTTTATAACCTTTATAATGTGGAACTTCAATCCAATATACAGTGGCTATCACAGCCACCCTCTTTTTTATCTAGCATATCTCTCTCTTTCTTTTTATCACATTGCTAGGCATGGTTTGCTCTGTAAACTCTAATTTTACCATATTTAAAAAAAAGTAAAGCTGTTATAGTTTGGTTCACGCTTGTTCTAATTTTTCAAATGTGTATCAAAATGAAATATTAAAAAAAGAAACTGCAAGAATTGCATATGTTAAAGTCAGGTTATGCAGCCTATGTCACACAAGGTGATCTACATTCACACATTTTTATTACATTAACTAGGGAAAAATTCACTCAGGTTTTCAAAGTTATTTAGAATAAGTACTTGCAGAATTTAATACATGCTGGATGCCATTAATAAACCACAGAAAGAGTTTCTATTTAAGTCTCCCCTAGAGATTTCCCCTTAGTTTTATTTTTTTTTTACATACTGTACTTGTTCTAGGTCATTTGCAGGCATACATGCAATGTTCATGGGCCTGGTACTAGCCTACTAAACAGAACTGTAGGCAGATTAGTAAGTAACTAGTGATCCTTGCTTCTCAAATCATTTTTTATTCAAGAGACTATGTATGTGCAAAAAGTGACTTTGTTGTTTCTTTGTATGACTCCACCTTTCAAAATGTCCACCAGTTCCTTTGTATTCCCTTAGTTATAGCTACATGTAATTTGGTGTGATGTGCAGGGCATGGTGCAAATTGCAGAAAACAGTTGTAATCGGCCATGTTTTTTGCCTTGCCCTGCACGTCGGAGTATTGTCACAGATCTTTGTGTTCACCCAACAAACACAGTGCTGCCTGTATTCATGAGGGCCTGGCAGGGAATGCATTTAGGCATTATGGGGTGCAGCCTTCAAAGGGCCTCCGTGTAACAGCTGGTGCTGCTCTCTGCACCTCACTCTGGATTTTTCTAACCAGCTAGAGGTACGGAAAACAGCTATACTCCGGGCCCAAGTACTTTTTAAATACGGATAGGGTGTCATCTTGTGTAAGAGACTACTCGAGACCCCTGCTTTACAAAAAGATTTACAGTGAAATCAAATTTTTGAAGGTATGGCTTCTTCTTTAAAAAAGCTTGAAAGATCAGTTATATACTGTCCAATTACACTAGAATTAACTATGAAAGCATATAAAAACAAGCAACTAGTCTCTTTATTTATTGAGGAAATCTCCTCCATGAAATAATGCCAAGTAGGAATGACTCACACATACGACAGAAGTTGTACATAAGCATTCCAAAAATAGTCCTCCAGTGTTGGTCATTTTATACCCCTGTAAAGGGTCTCCAGAGGCTTCAGTTCTGACCAATCAAAGGTTAAAGTCCTTCTTTACTTTAGTCCATGTTCCTTGACGAATCCTCCAGGCCATCTGGTCTCAGATGATAACCTTGTCTGGAACATTTTGAGGGGACTTGAGACATACGTGATGATGATAATGATGATAATATCTCAGCAAGTACATTACAAGCCAAACAACTCTTCTACAAAACTTAAGTGTATAATCTTTATGATGTAAACAACTAGGCTGTCATTATTCTGTTAAACATAATTCAAACTATATACTTAATCAACCTCATTATTATACACACATAAAATTAAGATTGCAAAACTTAAAGGGATACTGTCATGGGAAAATTTTTTTTCTAAAAATCAATCAGTTAATAGTGCTGCTCCAGCAGAATTCTGAACTGAAATCCATTTCTCAAAAGAGCAAACAGATTTTTTTATATTCAATTTTGAAATCTGACATGGGGCTAGGTGGGAAGGTAACCAATTAGCAGCTCCCTAAAACAAGATAACAGCTGCCTGGTAGATCTAAGAACAACACTCAATAGTAAAAACCCATGTCTCGCTGAGACACATTCAGTTACATTGAGAACGAAAAACAGCAGCCTGCCAGAAAGCATTTCTCTCCTAAAGTGCAGGCATAAGTCACATGACCAGGGGCAGCTGGGAAATTGACAAAATGTCTAGCCCCATGTCAGATTTCAAAATTGAATATAAAAAAAAACAGTTTGCTCTTTTGAGAAATGGATTTCAGTGCAGAATTCTACTGGAGCAGCACTATTAACTGATGTGTATTAGAAAAAACATGGTTTTCCATGACAGTATCCCTTTAATAACTGAATAGACATACAGCAGACAAAATGGCACCTCAGATGTACAGTAGGTTGTTGTTGGTCACCTTTTAGAAAAAGGCATGATTTAGGGGATGATTCTTTATGTTCCTATAGGCTAGTTTATTAGTAAAGCTTCTAAAGAATATCAGGAGCTATAATATCATGAGTCGAGCCAGATAGATGCCTGTGTTACCCACAAGCAACTCAAACTGACTGGAGGCTCTCCTGAGATTAGGAACAGGAAGCTCAGTAGTGGAGAGAGGCTGGAGGGCCAAAAAAGAAGGCACAAGGGAGTGTGCAGGAAAGTAGTCGAGAGCAGGTCCTGGCCAAAGGCTGTCAGCAAAGGTTCACATGCAAGGATCAGGCACAGGTCAAACAGGAGTCAAATGCAAAGGATACGCCAGGCACAAATATAGAGCTTGATAAGCGAGCACTGAAGCAGCCTAAGGGGTCAATTTATCAAAGAGTGAAGTTCCGCCACTAGAGTGAAATTCCGCAGCTCTCAATTCATTTCTATGGGATTTTGAAAGGCGTATTTATCAATGGGTGAAAGTGAAATTTCACCCTTTGATGAGTACGCCCTTAAAAATCCCATAGAAATGAATGAGGAGTGGCGGAATTTCACTCTAGTGGCGGAACTTCACTATTAACTTCACTCTTTGATAAATATACCCCTAAGTGTTACCCCGGGCAAATGCCCCTAACATTTTACTTACCCCCTCGGTGCAGATTCAGGCATCAGAGTTCACGGGCGCCATCTTCTTCTCTATGGAAATATTCAGAATGAGACAGGCGTGGCGGCGCATGAGCAGTTAAAGCAAATTTCTGTTTCGCGACAAATGCTCACGTGTCAAAACTCACGAAAATTGCCAAAGCGCCAGTCTCATTCTGAAGATTACCAAAGCGTCTGAAGATGGTGCCCGTGAACTCTGATGCCTGAATCTGCACCGAGGGGGTAAGTAAAACATTAAGGGCATTTGCCTGGGGTAACACATAGGCTGGGGGGTCTATGTAGGGTAGGGGTCTTTTAACGTTAGGGATGAATTCTCCTTTAAGGCATCAGAAATGGCATCAAACGTATCAACACAAGTGCTGTGAAGCCACCTCATTTGACTTAGCGGTGCATCAAATTTGACGCACACGTCTGAATTGATGCGAGTTGGAACACAACGCACTGCTTATTGAAAAAGAATGCCTCTTCTTTTTAATTTACCATTACAGTGTTTCATTCAAGCCTATTTCTTGAGGCTCTGACTTCACAGGATTTGACCTAAAAATAACAACCTTGTGCTAAAGGCTCACAAAAGTACAAAGGTACACCAGATTTGAAACACAAGATATAGTGAATAAAGTACCCCCTCTTGTAAAATATAAGCATATTATAAGGATATTATGAGTTACTGAGGAGTTTCATGACCATATAAAAACACAAGGCCAAAGGCCGAGTGTTTTTATACAGGTCATGGAACTCCGAGGTAACTCATAATATCCTTATAATATCCTTATAACTTCCAATATCCTCATTTTTTGCAACTGGGGGTACTTTATTATAATACAGTTTCAGTGAGTCATGTGACAGAATTTACATCAGAACTCACCGTTTATAACTAATGACATCAGAACTCACCGTTTATAAGAATATAATTGACAACAAGATATTCATGGCTTTTTTATATATATGTTCCTGGAAGACAATTTTGGGTTGGCTTTATTGGAGAGCACTAATGTGCAAGACATGGGGACAAATTCACAAAAGAGTGAATTTTCGCCAGCTACGCTCCACTACGCTAATTCACTAAAATGCAAAGTTGCTTCTCAGCAGCCAAATGCTTGTGAAGTTTCACTACCATTAATTCGTCAATGTGAGCATTTCTTAGTGATCTTTCGCTGGCGTTCAATTCTGACTAGCTTAAGTTTGTTAGTACACTTACGCATAGGTCAATTTGTATAGGGCGGGTATATATAGGTCGTATAGACGTCTTTATTAAAATGCTTCAAGTGGCTACTTATTATTACACATGTTCAAGTAAGCAAAATAAAGAATAAAGAGGTCCTCTAATGCCCTAGACATGAGCCCACCCTAAAACAAATGTGGCATGCCCCTCAAATTGATTAAAAAAAAATACAAAAATCTTTTTGAAGGCAATCCCGCTTTAAACAATGAAAAAAACACCAGCATTTATTACAACTTTTATGACTTTCCGGCACACAGGATATGATGTCACTGACATAAGATTGAGGAGGATGTAGCTTTATCTTATCAGTTCGCCAGGTTTAAGGTAGCGAAGAAAACTGTGGTGAAAGAGGTAATATTCTAACGCTAGCTACAGTCTCTTTGACTAGTGAATTGTCCTCTATGCCTGTTAGTAAATTGGCGATGCCCCTCCGAATGAGATTTCTGGTGAATTTTCGCCACTTTGCCCTTTAGTAAATCTGCCCCATGGAGTCTTGTATATTAATGCTCTCCAAAAAAAAACCTTTCTACAGTACCTTATTCTTTGGCCATTTATTTGCTGCAGAGACATTTTGTGCATACTGCTACTGAAAAATGCCTTACCCTTTAAACAAAACAGGGATTGTTTGTCCATATATTGCAATATATTTAAGCTGGCCAACTACGTCAAAGTCATCCCATATCTGGCCAGTCCTATACTCAATTTTCATCTGATTCATTAAGAATTCTATTGCTTCATTATACATTTTAGAAAAGGGACTAAGTTTTACCTGCAACTTACTAGCTGCTTTCAAAGTAAAACTCCCAAACTTGGTTGACACCAGTGGGATCACCTGACTATAGCTGGGAAGGGTGGGAGCTACAACATGGAGCTGGTCACTGCTCCTGTATAACTATAACAAACAAGGGAAAGTTGTGCTCACCACTAATTTTTTTTTAATCTTTAAAACCATTAGGCGGGGGTTTGTAGACAAATGATTTTGTAGACAAATGATTTTCATTCTTGTGTTTTTTGAAAACTAGACACAGTAGTTCAAGAAATTAAGGTACAAAGATTTAGTTTAATAAAAGATCTATACCTTCCCACCTCCATCTTACTCCATGGGGGTTATTTGTCAAGCGCGGAATATCCAAAATCCGAAAAAAAAATTCGGACCAATAAAAAATAACCACATTTTTCAGGATTTATTAAGGTCTGATGGTCAGAAAAACCCGAATCTGAAAATCCGGCATCTCAAACCTCTTGGGGTCCTGTATAACTCAATGGTCCCAGTGTCTGCGCTGCACGCCGTACCAATATCCGATGATTTTGGGGATTTTTGACCAAAAAGTCAGAAAAATTTGTGTGTTTTTTTTTTTTTTGAAAAGTCAGAAAAATTCGGATTTTTTTTCCCAAACCTATTTTTTTAATGATGAATAAGGTCCATTCGGGAATTCAGAATTGCTCAGATTTTTAGCTTAGAAATACCGAGATAAATTCGGAGCTTGATAAATAACCCCCTATGTGTAAAGCTTTTGTTGCTACAGTCACTACATGTGAGTCACATGCAGCATGTTTTGCAGGTTATATGACTGTAATATTTGTCAGTTCTTACCAAATTACATATTGAATAGTTCACAGGGGTTTTTAGGATTAATATTTCAAGCCTCTGCTATATATAGAAAAAAAAGGGAATGGTTAATTTAAATCTAAACTCTATTGTCTATATGTCAGGAGCAAACAGTAAGCAATTTGCAGCATTATAAATATACACCATATTACTTACAGTAGTCATGCTAATATACACTTACTATATATATATATTTTGAAAGAAATGATTCTTACCAGCACAGGCACAACACCTTAAAGTTTATTGTATATCAAATAAAACTCTTTATACATGTGATAAAACCATAAACAAGGTTAAAAATATTTAACATGGAAACTTCAGACTCACACCCTTTATATACAGTGATGTTAAATTGCTATGGAACATTTATAAAGGAGGTCGTTTATATATTATATGTTGAAGACAGTAGAATTTTAACTAACTTTATATCTGGCCTGGAGCCTTTATAGACACACATACATAGACTCATGATTGCAAGCACATACACAAACATTGGAGCCACTAATGAAACAAATGTTGACAATGATTTTTAAGGTTCTTCAGGCTACCAGCAAATGAACAATAACAGAATGTATTTTTATACAAGGTTGTCTTTGTGTTTAGTTTTGGATAGATTGAAGGAAGATTCTTTCTGGAGGAATTTAGGAATAAAAATTCTATATTTAACGAGCAGAAAGAGACACAGGGGCAAATTCACTATGCGCCGAAGCGCCTAACGCTAGCGTCAATTCGCTTACGTTGGTCATTTTTGTTACTTCGCAAATTCACTAACGAACGCTGGCGTAAATTCGCTAGTGTTACTTCGCACCCTTACGCCTGGCAAATTTGCGCAACGGACATAACTACGCAAATTCACTAACGCGCGCATTGTACTGAACGCTACCTGTTACGCTAGACTTCCTTCGCCACCTCAGACCAGGCGAAGCGCAATAGAGTAGATAGGGATTACTTCAAAAAAAGTGAAAAATTTTTTCTAAGTCCCAAAAAACGCTGGCGTTTTTTTCTATATTATGGGTGATAGGCTGAAAAAGATCGAAAAATTTTTTGGGGCTCCCCTCCTTCCCCCCTACATTTCCTAACTCATGGCAACTTAACTATACAGTGGGCACATGTGTAGGGCAAAAAAAAAATTTTATTTGATGTTTTGAAGGTTTCCCAGACATTTGTAGAGATTGTACGTATTCCTCCATTGAAATTTGAATTTGGCGCAGTATGCAAATTAACCATCGCTAGCGTAACTTCGCTTCGCTTAGCGAATCAACACTAGTGCAACTTCGCAACCTTACGTTACCCCTGAGCGCAACTTCGGATTTTAGTGAATTTGCGGAGCGCTGGCGAAACTACGCCTGGCGAAGTGTGGCAAAGTGCGGCGAAGTTATGCCTGGCGCAACTACGAATCTTAGGGGCCCATTCACTAAGCTCGAGTGAAGGATTCGAATAAAAAATACTTTGAATTTCGAAGTATTTTTTGGGTACTTCGACCATCGAATTGGTTAAATTCGTTCAAATTCGAACGAAATCGAACGAATCGAAGTAAAAATCGTTCGACTATTCGACCATTCGATAGTCGAAGTACTTTCCCTTTAAAAAAAACTTCGACCCCCTACTTCGGCAGGTAAAACCTACCGAAGTCAATGTTAGCCTATGGGGAAGGTCCCCATAGGCTTGCCTGTGATTTTTTGACCGAAGGATTTTCCTTCGATCGTTGGATTAAAATCCTTCGAATCGTTCGATTCGAAGGATTTAATCATTCGATCGAATGAAAAATCCTTCGATCGATCGATCGCAGGATTACCGCTAAATCCTTCGATATTCGAAGTCGAAGGATTTCAATTCGAGGGTCGAATTTCGAAGTATTTTTAACTTCGAAATTCGACCCTTAATGAATCTGCCCCTTAGTGAATTTGCCCCATAGGGGTAAATTTATCAAGGAGTGAAGTTCCGCCACTAGAGTGAAATTCCGCAGCTCTCAATTCGTTTCTATGGGATTTTGAAAGGCGTATTTATCAATGGGTGAAAGTGAAAGTTCACCCTTTGATAAATACGCCTATAAAAATCCCATAGAAATGAATGGAGAGTGGCAGAATTTCACTCTAGTGGCGGAACTTCACTATTAACTTCACTCTTTGATAAATATACCCCATACAGTTCTGGAAGTGTGTATTTTGACCATGCCGTGGCTCCATGCAGAGGAGTTGGCCAAGAATGGATAGAGAAACAAGAGAAGAGATGAAATGCAGAAATGAGGGGCTTTGGAAGTCAAGAGAAGGAATTTGAAAGTAATTCTTTGCTTACTGGGTAGCATTGATAAAGAATGAAATAGGTTAGGGGCTTGGTCACTTAGATGAGAAGAGGAAATGATTTGTGGTGGACATATGATGTACACAGTTACAACAGAAAGAGAGTACCCATTATTATCATAAACAAAAAAAAATGGTAGGTAAACTTGAAAACAGAAAAGGTCACAACTACAGTATGTATGTTGGTTCAGTGAATTCCTGATTATGAGAGCAAAATCGCCGCAGATTTGCTTTGCCTGTGAGTTCCCGAATATGTTTGGCATATTTGCTTTCATTTTTTAGAAGGCTTTCCGTAACCATTTAATATAAGTAATTTCAGATGTGAATGTTGTGTAGGGAAGGAATGTGGGTGTGTAAGGCCAGTGACTGATGCATGAATCCTCAGTGGTGTTGGGAGACATTCCTGCTAAAAGGTTTTCTAGACTGTGTATTCTGTATCTACTGAAGGTGAGACTGAGTCTGAGTATTATTATTATCCTTAGTTTATACAGCACTGACAAATCCCATAATGATTACAAAATATATGGCATCAATTATTCCCTGTTTTAGTGCAATTTATAATCTAAGGACCCTGTATCCCAGTTGCTGTGAGTGACCAGTTGATGCTTAATTTTAATACCAATTATTTGTGTGGGTTGTATTGCTTGATAACTATTTCTGTAACTGTTACTGATTGTTTTAAAAACACTGATGTCTGAGTTTAGTGGGATTATTGGGGTTGGTTAAACTACGATTTCACTTTAGCATTAGTAAGACTTTAGTAAAAGTAAGTAGTCTGACAAAGCCAGAATCCCCTAGAGGCAATTTTTTGGACAGTATGGCAGATACGCCAATATGGTTTGGGGTGGTAAAAGGTCTGAGGATTTAGAAATTGGTACATGCACTGTATCTATATATGTATACTAGTATTTAAATCACAAGCATAACTGTGCTGTAGAAAGATTTACATGACAATCATATGTTCGGGATATGCATATGATCCCAACAATGCTAAGGCAGCTCCATGAGCAGTCCAATTAGCTCCCATTTTAAATGAAGAAAAATACAAATTTGGTCAATAAGTTATGCAGATTGCTTTAAACCCAATTTTTCATTTACCAGTAGCTATTCTAGCAATACCTTGTTCACTCTGCAGCCTCTTGAGATTCCTTTAAGATTTTGTTTTGCTATGTACCATAATTGTACTGGTGTAAGTTTAGTATTTCTTTTATAACTTAGTAGGCCTGCAATTTATAAAATAAGAAACACCATGGGATTCTAGTACAATTTTGTTTGTCCTTCTTCTGCACTGATAAACTCTATTATACACACAATCATGTCTATAATTTCCAAATATCTAATATGCATACTTCTGATGTATGTGTCTTTATTGCTCTTATATTTGATCTGTTTCAAAATTGTCTTCTTTTATTCCTTTGATTTATGGTTAGTATTTTACAGCTCTGATGAAATAGCTTAAGTCTATCTAAGTGCTAATTTCAGGCAAGGGATCTGGTAGCTCTGGATGAATGTAATCAGACTAAGCAACTTTAATATATTTTCATCTTTTTTAACCTGAAAAGGTTATGCATATTTAACCCTAGTATTATTTAAAAAAATGTAAAGACAATGGGGCTCATTTATCAACACTGGGAAATTTGCCCATGGGCAGTTACTTATAGCAACCAATCAGTGAATAGCTTTTTTGAAGCCAGCTGCAAGTAGGACAATGAATGCAGCAATTTGATTGGTTGCCATGGGTTACTGCCCATGGGCAAATTTGCCCAGTGTTGATAAATGACCCCCACTGAGTCTACTATTAAAATTTTTTTTAAATTCCATAACATTTTAAAATACACATTAATAACAACATTGTGGTTTCTCCAACAAAGATTCTGCTGCACCCATCATCTTGCTGTTATCTAAAAAGGGGATTACCATGCAATTTGATTTTCCAATGTCACAGTGTAATTAACGATCGGAAGGTGGGGGTGTTGATTCCATTTTTGATTACTGCAGCAAAGAATAGGTTGCTGAGTTTACAAAGGATTCTGATTGGAGGATTGTTTTCATTAGGCCACTGTCCCTGGAGAGCTGGGGAATAGGATGTTGCGTAAGGTCACTTTAACAATCCTGCCTGACATTACTAGAAAACAGCTCCCAGAATGCTTCATATCCTTATTATTATGCTGGATTAAACTGGGTTTTGTAGTCCAGAAAAAATTTAGTTCATCTGCTGGCAATAAAACATTCACTAAGTCAGAGCCTTATACATTAATGTCATGTGTTAAAGCTAACCCATATTTATATATATTTTCCTATTTAACCTTAAAATTAAGTAGGAAAAAGAACAAATCAGATCATGTTCTGGCCATTAATTGACCAACAGCAATCATACCAAAGTTATGTCCAACAAACAGTATTGACTGATATTGTCAGATAGGCAATACGTGCAGAGAATCTTATCGGTAGCTGAAAGTTTTTAACCAGTATGTTCTACTCAACGACCGATGGACTGAAACGTGTCAGGACATTCCACACACAATCCGAAAATCTTATGAATCTTCGTCTTGCATGACTGTATCTTTGCGCCTATGGCTAGTTATAAATATATGGAACATTTTCAATGTATCAGCTTGATGAAAGAGAGGGACTGCTTTGATCACAATTTTTCAGGCTTCCTTTGGTTATAAAGAGTCGGTTCATGTAGTGAGAAGGAAGAAAAGGATCCTTGAATGTTAGGAAAATAAAGGGGAAAAAAAGTCTATTACATAGACTGCATTTTTCCTTTAAATTTAAATTATGTAGGGAAAAGTTGGTAATACAACGAGGACCACAAGAACCACTTGCAGCTTTCCACATCTCTTATGTAAGAAGGTACAGTCCATGGTAGGGAAAGCAAGAGAGAAAAACACAAACAGAGAGGAAGGAAAAGGCACTCCTTAATTGAATCCAGGCCTAGGAATACGTAAATGCATTCTGAAGGAGGACGTTTCCCTTTATGCAGCACAAAGATTCTCAGTTTGCTTTAGAATGAAGAGTTCTGTAAGCACAAGGCAGCAGTTAGCCAGAGCGTGCTTCATTGTCATCTTTAGTAACCAGAGCTTCAGTTTAATGCAGAATCCTTATGAATTATGCACATTGCCAGGCTGCATTGCTTCTTGCAGATGACCTGAGAATTCATTAAAGGAAGGCTCAGGTTACCTTATCTATAGCAATTCTTGTTCTTGCTTAATCTACATTTTTTTGTATTATGCTTGCCCGAGCTATACTAGTTGTGTAAATTCTCTGGGCTCCATAAAATAACTACTCTACAATGACAGAAATATTACCAAATTCAATTACTCAAGTTAAGGTTGTGTTATTGGTGAGATTCATTTTGTCAGATATGTTATGAAAATCCCAGTCATTTTAACTAATATTTGCCCGATAAAATGCATTTCCTATAGAAGATGTAGAACAGGAACTGCTGTTAAAAAACTCCTTCAAGGATCAGGAGGGTAGAATTTTAGCAATGATCAAGTTCATTAATCCTTAGATCTGATGTGAGAGTGGCCATCCATCCCTGTATTTCACACCCCCCACCCCTATGTTTTATTTTAAAGGGGTTGTTCACCTTCCACTTTTTTTCAGTTGAGTTGTTTACAGATTGATCACTAATTGCTTTTTATTCTTTATTGTTTTTCCAAAATACAAGTTTAATGTAATGGTGTCTCAGTCTGGCAGCTCAGTGATCCAGGAGCAATCTGAAAGGTTACATTTAGGGGCAGATTTATCAAGGGTCGAATTTCAAGTAATCAGAGTTTTTTGAACTCCCATAACTTCGAAATTCGCATAAAAAAGACCAATTGAAATCTATTAAAAAATCTATGTTTTTAAGTTGGTTGAATAGATTGTATTCAAATTGTTCGAAATCAAAGTTTTAGCGTATTCGATCTAATTCGAATCGAAGGATTTTTCAAAGTCCACCAATTGATTCCATATAGGTTCTAGGAGGTTAAAACAGAAATTCGGCAGGTTTTAGATGGCGAATGGTGGAAGTTTTAAAGAGACAGTACATGATAGATTTCGATATTCTAATTTTTTTCAAATTTGATTCAAATTTGGACTATTCCCTAGTTGAAGTACACCAAACATAGCTTTGAAGTTCAATTTTTTTGACTTTGAATTTTCACTTCGACCCTTGATAAATCTGCCCCATAAAGTGTGGGCAACCCCCCCCCCCGAGACCTGCTTTAGAAGGTGAAAAATTAAACTTTACCCTCCAATATAAAAAAAAGATCACAAATACAAAATAGAAAGTAATTGGAAAATGTCTTTATTTTTGGTGAACTGTCTAAAACCAACTGAACTAAAAAAAAGTGTTTGAAGGTGAACAACCCCTTTAACTTGCACACTTTCTAATAAATCCTGGTTCAGACTTAGGACAAATAAAGCAATCTGTAGATCCAGCTAAAGGTTTAACATAAGCAGAAGTATAATTGCTGAAATTTCAGTTTGCTGTATAAAAAATGTTTTTTAATGAAAAGCTGTATGCATTTATATTTCTGGTGTGCATGCAGGGTAGTGGCGAGGTCAGAAAAATTTAAAGTTAAGGCTTTTTGGGATCTGTTATTTGGGATGTGGCATCATGCACCATGTATCATCAAAGGATATGAAGAGATCATACTAAGAAAAAGCAGTAAAGGAATAGTAAAACCTAGAAAAACATGCTGGGGCCACATAAAAGTCCATGTCATAAACTTCATATGTGTGTTATATTCCATTCTTTGACAGAACTTTTAAAACATATTATTGCTTACATTTCTTTTTTTTTTTTGAGGTTAGAAGCATTTTTTATTACTTGACAACTGACTTAACAATCCAGAACTACTGCATTGTGAGACTATTAAGAACTAGAGTATCTTCAATGTAACATCATCTTCTGTCAGAACAAGCTGCTATTTTAACAAGTGATAAAGAAAACGCTTGTTATCAAGTTATGTTATATCTCAGGTTGCAACAGCAAGCATTTGCTCTATTGCAGTACTGTTATTTTTAAAGAATTGAAAAATATGCTTTTAATTTTCATTGGACAACATACAGAATCTCAGCAGTGGTATAAAAATAAGGATAACAGTCCCAGTGGAACCAGAAGTTGCTGTAGGAGCCAAGTTCATAGATGGTTTAGACTAACATGCAGTTTCAGTATATGATTGTAAAATAGACAATCTTCTCCATTTGGGGGCCCTAAATGATTTTGCTTTCGGTTTGTGGCTGATTGATTAGGAAAGGTGTAGAGGTTATTAGTCTGGAGAGTATTTGAATTTACTGACCAAACAACAGCACTGTGAAGAGACAATTACTGGCAGTTTATCCCCATCTTTGCATCAATGTCTCACCTTTTAGAAGAAAATATTGGCAACTAAAGAGTTAGAGAAAAGAGATATTGCAAATGTTTGATGTTATATTATGAAGTGGGAGTAAGGTGATATTTTTGGTTGGGGATGCAACAATAGAAGGCTTTCCGCTGGAGCACTTATAATTACATAATAATGAAAAGCAGTTGATCTCTTTTTGAGGACACTAGAATTCCCTAAATCTTCAGTATTCTTTGCCTTTGCTCAAACAGGTCGAGAAGGTAAGGAGAAGTCTTTGCTATTTATTAACTGATCAATAAGGGACTGGTCAAGTAAATTAGCCCCCTGAGCAGCACAACTGACATTTCAAGGAAACAAAAAGTAATCATCTGTATGCAAACTGTTTGAAATTCATTTGAATATTCTATAGATCTACTTCATGAACACATGAGAGCCAGAAATATAATTATAATAAGGAGCATTTGCATACAAACGCTCTCCCAAAGGGATTTCAGACTTGACATTTGCTTTTGTAGTTCAATCAGTAAACCACAATGCTCTCATTTTTACTGACTTTGATAGAAGAATTAAACCCAGTGACAAAGTCACCCATCTGTCCTAGCCCGAGGGGTAATATTACGTGTGGCAGTTTCTCTGCAAATGCTCTTAGGAAAAACCTATGGTTTGATATATCAAATGGAAATTGCCCAGGAGTATAACAAACTGGCACAGTTCCCGTTTTAATTGTGGGAAGTCAACTAGGACAAATGTGTGCATTATATCACAATGACTTGTGATAAAAGTCATAGAGACAGAACACCTCATATCTCTTTGACATTATCTTAAATCAGAACTAAGAGGAAGTCCAATACAACCAGGATCATGGTTGTGAAGAGTTACTGTCCACAAGATTGTGCCAGTAATGAGGTTTGCAGACTACATATAGAAGAAGTCGAGTTTCTTCCCACCCATTGAAAGAATATCAGAGGATGGTATAGATTGCCCTGGGAAAGGCTGCATAGGGATTGCTTAGTAGAAGATACAGATACACTAAAACTAAAACTTGATCACCTTCCAAACAGTTTTTTCAGTTCAGTTGTTTTCAGATTGTTCCCCAGAAATAAAGACTTTTTTTCAATTACTTTCCATTATTTATTAGAATAGTTCACGAGGTCAGTGACCCCCTTCCCAGCGCTGCTTTAGAAGGTGAAAAATGACACTTTACACTTCAATATTAGAAAAACGGTGACACATAGAAAATAGAAAGTAATTGGAAAAAGTCGTTATTTCTGGTGAATTATCTGAAAACAACTCGTTGTTTGAAGGTGAACAACCCCTTTAAAGAGTTGAAAAAACAATTAAACCACAGTAAAATCCCATAGACTCAATGAGCCCAATTTAAAATTAATCTTGAAAACTAGAATTGAAAAATAGCTTGAGTACTGTAAGTACAACTACCATTGACTTCTACATGTATTTTGGCTTGCCATTGTTTTTTTTTACTTTTTCAAGTTTTATGCTCTTGAATTAGAATTTGCTGTGAAACTCAAATCAGCATAAAAACTCAAATTTGAATGTTATTAAATCTCCCCCATGGAGAAATGGTATGTTTAGTAGGTGTGCTTATTTTCTTTTTCTCAAATCCTTGACAGTGGCTTGGTGCAGTAGCATGGGACATATTCTGAGAATGAATGGAGAGAAAATAGTCTTTTACACCTCAGATAAAGACAACTCTTATCATGGCATTTTAAAATGTATGTAATGGATAGATGTTTTATATTTTGCTATGCCAGGATTGTAGAGATGAGTTTAAGTGGCTGCAGTATAAATGGTATGTGAAGCGTTTGTGGTCGCTGAATGTGATGAATGTTATTTTAATGTGGTTGCATGATAGATTTGAATCTTTAAAATGGAAACACTTAAAAGTGTAGAGTGTAATGAAGATGAAGTTGATAGCATGGCTGGTCGAATTAGAGAGGAGCTTTTATTGTTTCTGTTAATGTTACAACATGCCATTTGGTATCAGAATAACTTGATTCTAAGCATTAGTCACTATATTTTTGTTGTCAGAAGATCTACACTGTTATTCAGTGTTGGTGCTTTGAATCCTCACAGCTGCAATTAGTCCTTACTTCCTCTCACTAGATCCTAGTAAACATATGCTTGTACATGTCTTTCTTTATAGACATTAACATTTTTGGCTCAGTTTTACAGGTATTACCCAGGGTGTAATACTCGCCTCCTACGCTTGGAAGCACAGCATCACCCTGTGGATCTGTCTCATAACACACCTCTGAATAACAGCATGTATAATTAGAACACGCTTAACTTCAAGGTCAGGAAAGCCATATGACCGACCTATTAACTGCTTGGCATTTGAATGCAAACAGAACAATTCATTTCCAGAAGTAAAAAGGTTATAGTTTAAGACAGCATTTCATAATTCTGGAGAGAGTTTTGTTTTAAATTTATTTTAGGTTTGTAACTATGAAATACGCATTATGTGCTCACAAGAGAAGAGAGAATAAGCCGTCAAGCCGTGCAGGTGGTTTGTTGTTGTTATTTGTTTTTCTACTTGTTTTTCTTTGCCTTACTTCTGTTAAAAGTTAGTACTGCAAGTAATTATTGCTCATTGCTACTTCTTTTATCTAGCTTTGTTCTCCATTCTTTTACTGTGGCCAGTATTGATTTCATTGGGTCATTAGGAACGTTTCATGCCTCAAGCCACACAACATGCCACAGCTGTGAATGCATTTTCAAAAAGCAGCATTCAACTAGTCAATGAGAACATCTTCAATCCTGTAAAAGCTATTAGAAAATATACAGGTTTGGAGTGTCTGCTGTGCCCCCCCCCCCAGTGTATTATGAAACAATTCTTAGAAATAAAATGATTGGCTTAATACAATAAAGTGATTTCATAGTAACTTGCACAGAACTAATTTTGTTGCAAGAAAATGTTAGCCGTCAATAACCAAGATTTTTAACATACAAACGTTTGGTGCAGCTTTCAGTACTAATGATTTCCTATTTACTAGCTTATAGTCTTGGAGATAACAGTGTGTGATAGTATTAATTAGAAAAGAAACCATGCTTATTTTAAAGAGTAAACAACTTGTGAATTATTAGTACTTGTATGCCACATAACCAGAAATCCCCAGAGATAAAAATATGTTGTTTAACTTTGAACAGCTAATTGTTAAAATGGCCAGATATAGGCTAAACAAAGGATCATGTAAAACTTTTTAATCTGTATGTTTTTAAATGGTTTTTCAAATATGTTCATTGTAGAGCCTTAAAAAAGTCTGCATATCAGCACAATCCTCTTGCCACGGACCTCAAAGAGCTTATCAGTAAGTGGCTTCAGTTTTATATGGAACATGGTATGTTTCAGAGAACAAGGTAGGATAGGCTAAAAAATTTCAATTTGGAAAAGTTGTGAGGTATGTAATAACTTTTCTTTGGTGACACACAACTCTAAGGCAATTTCGTGGGGAATGGGATCACCTTGCTTGCTAGTGGCCTAAAGTAGATATGAGGTACACATTATGGGGGTTATTTACTAAACTCCGAATGCCAAAAACCCAATAAATTAATGTTTTTTTGTGTAAAATCCGAATTTCTAGTGGAAAAAAAAAATCACAATTTTTCGGAATTTATTATACCCCGAGGATGGAATAAGTCTGAATCCAAAAATCCGGCATCTCCGACCTGCCGAGGTTGCATATAAATCAATGGGAAAAGTACCAAAGATTTTTTGACCTGCAATGGGTTTCGTGCAATAATCCGAAGTTTTCAGGGTTTTCGGGCAAAAATTCTAGTTTTTGGAAGGAAATTCATAAAAATTCATAAAAATCCACGATTTTTCCGTATTTTTTCCCACAAACAAAATTTTCAGGAAAGTGTATTAATAAATAAGGCAAAAAAAAATGTGCAGATTTGGTCTGAGTTTTTTTCAGAAAATATTGAGATAAATTCGGATTTTCATAAATAACCCCCTATCTGTCTGGATGTCCAGATGTAGAGAAGTATAAAAGAATAAGAGAGAGATTGTAGAGGATCATCTTCAAACTAGTGGTCATAATGATGGATCCCTCTAGTAAAGGGATGTAATAGTTATATTGGAAAGAACATACTGTCAATCTAATAATAACGTTTATCTACAATTGAGTTCTGAACCAAAGAAAATGAAAGATGGAGCCAGTGACATAGTTGCCATCAGTTTATATATGTTTATATCAAAGATATTTATGGTTGTGCAGCTGGGAAGGGGAAGAGTTCCAAGGGGCATGTTTAAGCTTAAAGTATCTAGCAACTTGATGAAAAAAAGTTCTAACTAAAAAGTCAACTTTTATTTCTTTACTCTGTATTTTTTAATTGCAGACACAATAGTATAACATGTTTTATGGCATCTTACTTGCCCTTACCTAGCTAACCACAATAAACTTTGTTATGAATATACACACAAATTAAGGTGGAAAAAATATCAAGTGTTTGACATCATGCTTAATTTTTAGTGAACAAGTGAGGTGAATGCTGGAGCAGTATTTAGCTTTCATCAAGGCTCTGGATCAGGATCCTTAAATAGGTAATATTGTTCTGCATATAGAAATCTGTGACTTAACTTTGGCATACAGTGAGCAGAGGGTACATGCAAAACAAAGAGCATTATACTATTTATAAGAGCAGTGGGTACTGACAAGAAACATTTTTTGCAATATATATGAATGCATATCCTCATCATCTTATATAATAAGGTCATTTGGTACAAGTAACACATTGTAAGTTGCTAGCATTCCAATCACATTAAACCATGATAGACAGAACACATTGTCATGTGCATAATATAATACAATGAGAAGTACAGTATAAAACAACAGTAGAGGGAGCTGATGTTGTTTCTTTCACTGTTTCTCTCCCCTATTTTTCACCACACAGTTACCAGGTGGTTCTGTATAAATATTAGGAAGGGTTTTTTTAGTGAGAGCTGTGAATCATTAGATAGCTTTAAGAAGGGGTGGATGGTGTTTAGCAAGTGAGGGAATACAGGGTTATGGAAGATAGCTCATAGTACAAGTTGATCCAGGGACTAGTCCGATTTCCATCTTGGAATCAGGAAGGTTGTAGAGTCTTCAAACCTTGCCTTCCTCTGGATCAAATAGCAGTTAGGCAGGTTATATACAGACTTTAAAGGTTGAACTTGATCAGCGTGTGTTCTTTTTTCAACCTAACTTACTATGCTACCATTGTGCCCTCTGTTCCTCCACTCTATACTTTAATCTCTTTCCCTTTCTAAACAGTTTTTTATTCCACCTTTGCCTTTACTCTCACACTTCCTATTTCTGTTTTGATTATGCTATTTTGTTATTCTTCCATATTAACACACTAACCACAGCTTCTTATCTAATATTATTTCAGAGTGACAGACTTTGTCAGAAGTTGGGGAACAGGCTATACAAAGAAACACATAAAAGATTTAGGTTTCCTTAGATGGAATCACCACCAATGTTACAAAAACATGTTTATTCATTTGAAAGGATAAAAATGAATCATTTAAATTCATCACTTCCACAGGCCCAGCTAAATGTTTGGCTGCCCTAATTAAACATCCAATATGCTGTTATCATAAAGCTCTGCTCTATAGCTTTCCCAGTCAATTAATATTGTCTTATGTAATGCAGCAGCAGAAGCAGGGTCTCTTATTTCAGAGTTGAGCAGGTATATAGGGGTCACACAGTGGTCCTGATTGATTGTACATTTAATACACAGTAAACCTTTATTAATGTTTTTTAAGTTTCTGCGGACTGTCAAAAGATTTTATATGTGGGCCCAATATCTCCTAGTTATGTTAATAGGAAGTGGTTAACCCATCTCTCACACTCCTTTCCCTGCCAGCAGCCTCTTCAACTGCATTGGTCATGTCAGATGATAATTCCTTAAAAACTTAACACAGGGGTGTCCAAACTTTTTGTAACGAGGGCCAGATTTGGTGAGGTGAAAATGTATGGGGGCCAAACATTCAGCCTGACATTCTGTGAACCATTAGGTATGAAGATCCAATTTACAGAAAGATTCCTTATCTGGAAACCCCCTGTTACCGAGCATCCTTTATAGCAGGTCCCATACCTGTATTCTGAATGCACTGTAGTCCTTTGCAGCCTTTTTGTAAATTAAGCACATTCATTGCACATATATGTTGTCAAGTGAAGTGAACTTGCCACACAATACTTTCTTTTCTCTCCTGTTTTTTTTCCATTTTTTTCTTTTTTCCCTTTTCATCTTTTTTTCTGTTTTTCCTCCTTTTCTGTTTTTTCCTTCTATTAACTTGTTTAAAACTTCTCATTTAGGCTCTATTTTATTTTCTTATTCCTTTCCTTTCTTTATTTTATTTTTCTGACCTTAGAATGATACTTGGTGAGACCCAGTCTGACGGTCCATTCAGAAGAAAGCCCTCCAATTAATTTGATTATATTTTCTAATTGATATGTTGAAGCATATTATATAAACATTTTACCTGGGGGGATGAGTCGGTGACCATTCTAATGTGCATTCTCAAGAAAAATTAGAAGCCACATGGGTGGAATTGCAGCCACCTGCAAGGACTAGTGCCTAATCCAGTGAATCCAGTGATGTCATGACATCACGCACACACGCTAACTTGCGATTACGTCACTGCGCGCAGCCGGTGCGGCAGTTTCTCAGACGTTCAGTCCAAAGGGGAAGACTCATAATTATGACAGTGAATAAGAAAATGGAAAAAAACAGCATTGCATTTATGTTTACATTAACAAATTTGATAAATACATATTAAAAAATCAATGCTCAGCATATCATTACTATATATGACACTAGACTCTTGAACTGCATATGTGTTTCAACATATGGGGAAATATATTCCTAAACTACTCTATTTCACTTACAAATATTCCTAAAATGGTTCTAATTTGCTTTTCAGATTATAAACTGACAAACTTCGCAAAAGCACGGGGAACGTAACAGTTTGGAGCCATGGCAGCTGATAATTACTATCTTTTGTTGAGTTCTCTATATAACCCAAGCATTGTGAGAAGTGAACTTGATTACAGTGCTCAGTGACTAGCGCAATGTGATCATTTCACTTTGTTAGGTAAACAATTCTTATTTTCTTTTCTTCTTCTGGCTTATCATAAGCACGCTTTGCAGATTTTGGATTCTCAAACTGTTTTATAATGTTTGGTCGGTGGTACAGTTAATAGGCTAGGACTAAACAAATCGAAAATATTAATAAGATTCTCAGTGTGGGGTTTTATTTAGCTGTCCCTCCCGTGGTGTTTCCTGAATCACAGACACTGGAGACAAAACTGCTATTATAATAAATATCCTTTTTATTTTTTTCTTCTTTATTAAGAAAGAAGTAATCCTTCTGACTAACACAGAGCGAGGAAAACAGAAATAGTTAGCTTGGCACTGCCATTTTGCTGAAGTCTGTGGGAATATTTTAGAAAGCACTTTCAAGTGCTTTTAGGAGGTTTTGTAAAGCAAAGTAAATTTCATTTGACTTTCATGCAGACCATAAAATCTCTGTGCGACACATAATGCTTTGGGAAAACCTGCCTTATAGCAAGAATGCCTTCTTGGCAGTATCAGTTCCTTAATGTATTTAGAAAGAACTTAAATTAGGTTATTATGAAATTGAGATATAACACGAATTTAAAACAAACACACAGAACAATGGGATCATGCATTTTCTTGAGAAAAGGGTCACCCTGACCAAGTCATTGGTAATTTACAGCTGTTTTGTTTTATTTAAGGTGGAGAGGTCTCCTTAACCAATACATTATGAAATGTCATGCAGTCTTAGTTTAAAGGGGTTGTTCACCTTTAAATTAACTTTTGGTATGATGTAGGGCGTGATATTCTGAGACCATTTGCAACTAGTTTTCATTTTTTATTATTTGTGGTTTTTCAATTAACTTTTTATTCGGCTGCTTTTCAGATTGCTATTTCAGCAATCTGATTGGTAGGGTCCAAATTACCCTAGCAACCATGCTATTTGAATAAGAGACTGGACTATGAATAGGAGAGGCCTAAATAGAAAGATGAGTAATAAAAAGTAGCAATAACAATACATTTGTAGCCTTACTTACTTACTTAACTATAAAATGAGAAAGAATGAAGGTCAGTTGAAAAGTTGCTTAGAATTAGCCATTCTATAACATACTAAAAGTTAACCACCCCTTTAAAGGGACTGTTAAGGGGGCTTTCACAGAATTCTTATAACAACATGATCTTTTTACTATAATGTTAGTTATTTTGGATATTTATCCCACTAAAAAAACAGAAAAAGAGCTAACTGAAAAAGTGTATTGTCCCAAAATTTCAACTTGTATGAACGGGTATTAAAATCATATCTGCCATTGGTATTTAGTACAATTATCTAAATAACTCTTAGTGCAACGCATGTCAAGAGTTCCCGGCAGATAAATGTGTTGCTGACTTAATGGAAATGGAAAAATTAAAACTCTTTAAGGTCTTACAGTTGTCATGTTAGCCTACCTGCTTTGTAATACAGGTATGGGATCCGTTATCCGGAAACCCGTTATCCAGAAAGTTCAGAATTACGGAAAGGCCGTCTCCATTATAATCAAATAATCCAAAATTTTAAAAATGATTTCCTTTTTCTCTGTAGTAAGAAAACATTTGCTTGTAGTTGATCCCAACTAAGATATAATTAATCCTTATTGGAAGTAAAACCAGCCTACTGGGTTTATTTAATGTTTATATGATTCTCTAGTAGACTTAAGGTATGAAGATCCAAATTACAGAAAGACCCATTATCTGGAAAGCCCCAGGTCCCGATGATTCCGGATAATAGGTCCAATACCTGTACATGTAACTGAATGGGAAACAAATAGAAATGGAATTTCAACATGACTTTACATCACACCCAGTTATTGGATTGATACTGGAGCAACTACTGTATATGACCTCAATTCATTAATCATGTGAGGGATAGCTTAGAATAAAGGGGCTAAAGACACTTAACAAATTAGCTTTTATTATTATTGTTATTATTATTCTTAGACAATTTGTAGGTATATATTTTAAAATGTTGGTGAGCTTGGTATTTTAACTGCTATGGAATGATAATATTTTTCCCCTGTACTAAGATGGGTCTGAAGTTCTACAGGCATTGGCAAGCAGGAAACCATACTACTAAAATACTGTAAGCATGTGTTCCCTGACAAAGACCAGGATGATCATTTATCATACACACAGTTTTATGACAAAGTTGAAGATATGTTATCTGAATCCCACCAAATAATACATACTACACAAGTAACTTAGTAGTCCCAAAATATTCTTCCCAAAGAACGTTTATTAGTTTTACACTGCCTTTCTCTGCTTGCTGCTCTTCTCATGTGCAGCACAAAGGTAAACTGGTTCCTTTGCTCTATTCTAACAGTTGCTAACGTACTGTCAGGTGTGTTGACTAAAGTAGTGGAAATTTCTATTCAACTCATAAAAAATGAAAGAGTTGGACGTGGTGCAATGTAAAACGAGCATATATCCCATTCTATCCTGGAAGGCAGATCGGGATTCAGTCTATAATGTTGCCATGTCAACAGTACCACTGCAGTTCATGATGCTCTTCTATAACTTATTCATGTGAACGCAATAAACAAAAGGTCTAGCTTAAACAAGCGCTGATGTTTTTGTTTTTTTCTTAAATGCAGCTTTCAACGTAGTTGCAACAAGGAAGGTCAGAGGTCAACCAATCTACAGAAATAGGCTTTAAAGCCTGAAGGTTCAGTAGTGCTTTGCTCTTTAAGCACTAAGACCAGCATGCTAAATGCTAGGCACAAGAGCATTTCTGAAAGAGCCTAAACTATCATGACGCCTAATTCAGGAATGTGTTTTCTTTTTCGTCTTCTTCTTTAAATGTACAATCGTTTTGCTGTCCTTTATAGCAGGGAATATTTAACAGGTTTCTTGTGTAGTTAATGCTATTGCCACTAGCATGAACCTTATTACTAGCAGCTCATTTCTGCGCAAAAACTCAGAAAACTAAAAAATTGGAGTTGCTCGGATTTCTAACTTAGAAATACTCATATAAATTCAGACCTTGATAACTAACCCTCTTAATGTAGATTAATATTATGAAAAGAAAATTTTAAGTGTCAGTATCACTTTAATATTAATCCCGCAATGCAGGCATACATGCAGATCTACCTCTTAAATAAATACTTTCTATCACTTTGCATTACATAACAATATATTCAACATAATTTGAATAACTGGTATATTTCTAACAGTTTGATTTTTATTCTACTTAGAAAAACTTGACTTCCAAACGAAATACATATATATTTGTTTTTTTGTTCACTTGCGCTGAGGTGGGGTCATCACTAATAATTTATGGCAACTTTGTAGCAAGTTTTTCAGCATTCTGTTGCATACATTGACCAGGGCACGATAAATGTTCTTATAATAGCTTTGGGAAGGTGTCACTTGGGGCAGAATATATTTTTTTGCAGAGAAAACAATTTGGAATACACTAGCAAACAGTGAAAAACAAATTTTTTTCAGAACAATAATACTGGTATAAAATTAATCTATTTAATCTATTAAATCTATTAAATCTATTATTAATATATTTAACAAAGCTTTATTGACCGTCAATTTGCTGTACTTATTTTCCAGAAAGTGTTTGACTGCTTTGCGGTCAGTAGGTTTGCTAATCTATGTGTGTTCTAGGCATGGCGACACACTCTGTGCATGGGTATAGAGATCTAAGGACAATTTTTTGGAGGCATGGATTTTCACTGTCTAAAGTTACTTGCGTACCAGATCATCTGAAAAATCAGTGACACATCCAGATGACTCTTGGGCTTACAATGTTAATGCTATCAGTTCAGCTCAGGTTCACATTTATTATAAGTGTCCTTGATTTTTCAAATGCACTGGTATCTTTAATAGAGTAGCTATACTGTTTCTCATTATTAGTCTTTCATTTGGTTTCAAATGTCCTGTAGACAAAGTATCTGCTAGCTAGATGAGTAATTAGGATTTGTAAACAGGAATATCATTTGTGAAAATGATTGATGTAAAACAGAAATAGTTTCTAGTACAAAGAGCAAAAAAAAAAAGACAAGTCAACCAAAGAAAGATGCCTTTGAAATATATTTTGTTTTTTTCTTTTGGAATGAGTGTAGAGAAGAAATTGCTGACACACACACATTTTTACTCCTTTCAGCTGTAGATGAGTTTTTGTTGTTTGACCATTATTGAAATATTTGGAAGGGGAGAGAGGGCAATCTTTATCTTTCATAGTTAAGCATGTTTAGATAGCATATGGGAATATCCATCAAAGCTGAATTTGCACATTGTGTCATAGTTTGCACGCACATTCTTTCAAGTGTGACACAATGTGCAAATTCAGGTTTGATGGAAATTCCCATATGCATGTTCCAAAGCAAGATTTTTCACTACTTGAAACAAACAAGAATTCTGTAAATATGTTTAAAGAACTGGAATGAGTGATTTATTTTATTTTAATAAATACTGAAAATATGTATAACAATTCGATCTTTCATAATGTTATGTGTAGACATGGGACATGGTGCCTTCATGGGTCCTACAGGGATTGAACTGTTCATGTGAAACAACCAGCCACAAACCCTGCCACTAATGTCCAGTGTTAGATCAGAATTTCAATACCATTACACTTTAAAAGAAGCAATTGCGTTTATGGTAAAAGATATAAGCCACCCAAATGTTGCACAAAAACAATACATGGGCTATCTACAGAACATGGATTGACTCATTTTTTTAAATAGTCACCTTCCCAGGATCTTGACTGGGTTCAGATCTATTGAATTAATTTCCTGGTGAAGGTTGTTTTTTGTTAATTTGTTTTATAGAACCCAATAATCCCATTACTTTTTATTAGTTTTTGCCTGACACACAGTTCCCACTCATGGCTGGTTCTCCCTGTGATATCTGTTCCCTTTTACCCTTAACATGGTCAGTGGAGCCCTCAGCTTTAAAGGGTCTGGAACCCTTTGTTTGGGAGGTTCAGTGTATAATGCTACCTTGGAGAGACTTACGCCAGAAGCATAATGGCGTCAAATTTGGCGTTCACATTGCTTAAAATTACACACACCTTGATAAACTCAAGATTTATTTTTACACAGCTTTTTACACAGTTTTTTCTGCAAATTACATTTTATACAGTATAAAAACTATGCCCCTAAGTGTAGTTGCAGAGGCATAGTACTGCTTCCTGCCTTGAATATGGACAATGAAGATGTGAATAAAAATCCTTCCAGAAACACATGTCTCATTAGCAGAACAGAAGACAGGGTCAACCATTGCACCATAAAAATTGTGTTCTCTCATGATACCTGCTGCTTCCATCCAGCAGGCTGCATAAATGGACATTTATATTTGAACTTAATTGCATTACTAGTCTTATAAGCAGATACAATGGTAGCTACAGTAAATTGTAGGAATGGATGGATACCCTTTTTAGGTTTAAAGAATTTTTAATTATATTAGTTATATATTTTTTATGATCAGAAATATCTATGTTTCTTTTTATTGTTTTTTTACTAATAAATATGTGCTGTGCCTAGAATATATATATGGACATAAATGAGTTTTTGGGTCACAAAGCTAACTTAGGTCTCTGAGAAAAAGGTTATAAAGGAAGGTGAAATTTGATGGAATATTCTCTTTCTTTTTTTTTATATCTATGACTGTTATAATGCTTAATGAACAGACACAAATTTTAGTGTCCAGAGTTAAACTTACTTACAAATAAGTTAATTTAGTGTCCTCACATCAACAGTAGTGGAAATTCCCTTTTAGGCAACACTGTAAGAGCTGGTACAACGGAGCTGGACAACTAGTGACTTAGTATTATGCAGAAAGCAGACTACTTCTGTATGTGTGCCTATTAAGGAGAAATAAAAAGTTATGATTTGAGTACTTGAGAGAGAGAGAGTAGTGATGGGCGAATTTCTCCCTTTTCGCATCCCCGAAAAATTCGTGAAACGGTGAAAAAATTGCAAAATGTGAATTTTCACGCTGGTGTCCAAATATTTTTGACGTTGGGACAATTCCGACGGTGGCGACAATTCTGACGCCCATTAAAGTCAATGGGCGCCTAGAATTGGCGCCGGCGTCGGAATTGTTGCCACCATCGGAATTGGCGCCTGCGTCAAATATATTTTCGCCGTCGACTTTTTGTGGCAATTTCGGAAATTTATTTCGGAAATTCGCCGCGAATTCGCCCATCACTAAATGAGAGTCACATGTAATATTTATGTATAACAATGGCCACACAGATGTTGAAGGCACCCACTGCCTCTTAGGATTGTGCTTATAGAAATTCCACGATTTATCACCAGATGCCAATTGCTTCTCTACTCTCTTCTTGTACTGCACATCTAGCCCTAATTGTATCTCTCTCCTAATTCAGTACAGTTTATTTATGGAAGCGTTTAATGGTTAACTAGGGCCTGTTTTAACTGCACCCCGTGTTTCATGACTGGGTGCTGGGGTGTACCCTATATACTTTGCGTCATCATAAAACTTTTTGGTCCCTTGATGCACCGGTAATTTCTTATGAAGACAGAGTTCCAGTGATAGTGGTAATACAAATGCTAATTGCATAGCACAGTTAAAGCCTGGGACCTGGTGTTGCAATAAAAATGACTGGGGTGCTCTCTTAAGCACAGTTTTAAGTTGTACTTGGAGCCTCTAACTTTTTTTTTACTGGATTCTAAATAAATTGCAATTGGTAGTCATGCTCTTGGGAGATTTTTTTTTCTTATAACAATGGTGGGTGTTATATACTTTATCTTACTCCAGTTTGCAGTGAATTAATTGGACCAGATCTCAGAAGTGTACATGATCTAGACTGGCATCTTGCAGTTGCTGAGGGACTATAAAAGTAATTGAACTGTCAAGATGGTATAATATGAATACAGCTGTGTTAATGTTTTGATCAAGTGTAAGTTATAGTGCTTTGATCAAGCTTGCATTTCTTTTGTGGCAGCAAGATCAGCTACAAGAAAGAAAAAAAACACATGGCATACCATACCATTAGCTTCCAGTCAAGTAAGTGATATTTACTTTTCTTGGCCCATGAGAAAGAAAGTACAAATAAATGCTAATTCCAATAGATAGGAAGAAAATTGCACATTACAGGCAATGTGGAAATTCGGGAACTGGTGATTACTTGAAGTAAAATGCTAAGTTTATTTATATTGAGCTCTGTGGATTCTGAGCTCACAAAGAGTTTTTATAGACTTGTTAAAAGGAAGAGCACATAGATATTGCTCCACAGCACATAAAAACAAATAACTGCTCTTACAGCCAGGTAGGTGGCTCTGCCTCAAGACTCAGGGTACTAGTGACCAAGGCTAGAACCATCCAAGTCAGGGGTAGGGATGAGCGAATATTTTGCCCAGTTTCACCAAGAAAAAACACATAAATTATAATGGATAGTAAAAAAAAATTTTGGGCAGTTTGAAAAAGTGTTGCGTGGTTTGACGCCCATTTACTTCAATATTTTTGTCAAAGTGAAATGGGTCAGATTGACCCATTACTAGTCAGGGGGGGGCTAACGGGAAAATCTGTATACACAGAATTTTATTCTCTTTAACAGGGAACTGGTTGAATGGGGAAGATATGAGGTAAATTGTGTCACATTTATGGTATTATAAGACTCACCATATCTTGCGCACCAGAAACTTGAGTTACTGTCTGGCAGAATTGCTCACATTTCTGCAAACATTGCTTTTTCATTATCCTACTATTTATTACAACATGGATTTTTAATAATATGGCAGTCTGTAGGTTTAGTAGTACATATTAATATGACAGTTTCCACTAATGCAATAATTAAATTATGTAGAGATGTTTTGTACACACATAAATCATTGCACCATCAATTACTGTCTAATGGATAATCAATGTGCTTTTATGTCACTTCAGTTTGTTATTTATAATGCCATTATGTTTACAAAAACATAGAATTTCAACTCTTAAAAAGACATTTTCATACAGGACATTGCCAGTGTTTGCTGGCATTCCAGCATATAAATGTACGAATAAACTAACTTTGTGAAACCCATTGTTCTACACCTCAGGCAGAAAGTCATCAGGAAGGCCCATAACCATATAGAAAAAAAATATAAAGGGGGAGGGGGGTTACGGTATTAAAATTCCTGTGTATAATGGAACCATTTGTGTTTTTGAGAAAGTGGCTGTTAGGCCACAAAACACATTTAGAGTATGATTCTGTAATATGAATGTGATCCTGAACTGCCTATGTTTTTAAATGGACAAATAAAGAATGGAGTTTTAATTTTATCCTGGCTCTGTTTCTCTGTCGGAATTACTTAAAGACACCTTGGTAAAATACCCCCTTAATTCAGTGTTTAATCACATCTCTGCTATCTTAGAATTTTACACCACTTTTTACTGCAACATTTCTTTGTAACTGAACTTTTATCACAAATATAAATAAACTACCCCTGTTATAAATACAGCTTTATATTTATGCCACTTATAAACCATTTTTTTTGCCTTAAATAATTTTTGTAAGTTTATTAATATGCCCCTATGTGTGTTTCTCTCTGTTCGTCAAACATAAATGGTACTTTATTAGGGAGTCAAACGTGAACAGAAGAGAAAGTAAACCTGGCCATGCAAGATGTATTGACTTTTGAAACAGCAAATCAATGTCACAAGATATATGGTGAAACAGGAATTTGAATCAATAGGGAAAAATTAACACTACTTTAATAGCTTCTGCAAGATATTGATTCATTCAGTTTTAGACAACTGTATACTTTTTTTCCTGGGATTTTCCCCTGCAAAAAGCCACCATAAGTGACAAATCTAGGAGTACACAATTTATTGATAGTCATACATTTCTGTAGCCCCTGTGTAGAAAAATAACCATTATATTTGCTTTGTGCATATACAGCATCATCAGTGCAAAACCAGTGCAGCAGCTATATAGTGACTTTTCTCGTATTGGGCAATTGTAACCAACGTAAGGGAATCAGCAAAGATCCAGAAACCTCAGATGTCTTCTCTTAAAAAAGGGAATGTAAAGGGAATATTGCCCAAAAATGTAATTTTAGTTTAATAACAACAATAGACATTTGTTGGTCATTTACCTGAAGAAACCTTCCCATGTACATATGTAAAACATGCAGCAAAAAAAAAAAAAAAAAACATTGCCATTACAACTTTGTTCAGACAAGTCTGTGATTAGTCTAGTTCAAATATATACCAAAATCAAGGCATTAAGGGCATT